>NC_066367.1:18255000-18581363 GCF_013377495.2 Cygnus atratus
CTATCTGCTCTTACATCCGTCCTTCTGATGTCTGCATCATAAGCAAATTTGTTCTAAAGGAAATTCTGACAGAAGGACTGAGCCTGTATTTTATACTCCTGAGTCCATCGTTATCTGGGCATAAGCAGACGAGAGCCCCACTCAAAGCACGAGGCAGGTACCATTGTGACTTCTTTGCACGGCGTTTCTATCTTCAGTTTTGGCAGTACTTGCTTGCCCTTCACAGGATAGTAGTAGTAGTTTGTGTACAGGTTTGGAAACCGTGCAGCCACTGTGCAGGCTGTTAGGGATTGCTCTCTCAAGCAGTACCATTTTAGATTCCTGCCACTGCTGTTTGCCATCTGAAGGGTTATTTTAGATAAAGAAAAAGAAAGCCTAAAAGCTGGAAGAAAAATATTTGAGTTGGTTTAGTCTCCTTTATTGTAAGATTTGCCAGAGTTTACAGAAATGTTTCAGATTTACCACTTGATAACATGGAAGGCACTCAAGCGCCTTCAGTTCAGTGGAGGCTAAATTATTTGTGGATATGTTTTATACGTGTGTAAAACCAAGTTGTGTTAAACTGAGGAGTGCTGTGTGACTGTCAAACTCTGAAGCTGAAGCAATACCTTTTTTCTATTTTTTTAAACCAAAATGTATTTAAATAATTATAATTTGGAAATACTATAAAATATCTAATGAAATAACCAATTTTCCTTTTGTCTGTTGTATTTACAGGCTGCTGGAAAATACAGACAACAAGGCAGAAATTACATAGTGGAGGATGGAGATATTATCTTCTTTAAATTTAATACACCTCAGCAACCCAAGAAGAAATGAGTATCAGATGTTGTTCATTGCTCAGAAATAAACTGTGCTGCTTCAAAAAGCGTATGAATTTTTATTTAGGATGGAATATCTGGAAACAAAAGGCATACAGTTTCTACCTAGGGAACCTACCCTCCCCCAGTGAAATTATTCTTGTTTGTTTTGAATTAAAATATGGCACCTCCAGTGAACATGCAAGTTCACTAAATGTGAACAGCTTTGCATTTCAAACGATTAAGACCCTACTCCAAATTGTAGAAGCTTTTCAGGAACCATATTACTCTCATGATACTTCATTAATCTCCATCATGTATGCCAAGCCTGACACGTTTGACAGTGAGGACAATGTGGCTTGCTCCTTTTTGAATCTACAGATAATGCATGTTTTACAGTACTCCAGATGTCTACACTCAATAAAACATTTGACAAAACCAGCCTTGGTGTGTTTGGGGATGTCTGTATTGACTGACTGTGGTGTGCTGAATGCGATACGGCACCTGGTGGATGCTGATTACAGAATTTTAAGACGTGTATGATACAGTAACTGGCAGTGTGGGGCAGCTGCAATTGTATCTTGAAAGTGAGTCTTTCATGGGAATCAGAAGATTAGGATGCCAATGATTTGTCTCAAAAAAGTTAATGAATTTGTAGATGGACATTCACTGAAAGATGATAGTAAGGATAATAAAAACGATGCAGCATAAATGATTTTTACTGGAGAGAGCAAATGTATGTAGAAAAATCATGTTTTTCTTGGAGACTGAAGCTTTTTTTGCTCAAGTCATTTTTAAAGAGTATTTCATTCTCGCCTTGAAATTATTAAATTGTGGAGGCTGGAGCAGTGGTGCCTGATGTTGTGTGTTGTCCTCTCAGGTCAGGATTTCAGGCCAGTGGAGGGTGACACAGATAGTGTTGTGAGGGAAGAGGTCACGCTGTGCTGGCAGGTAAGTCATTCTGCTGAAATAAGGCTGCAGATATGAATACTTTTTTTTTCTTTTCCCTTTTAACCATGAGTGAGAGCTAGTCTTCTCAGGTAACACAGAAGAGTAAGTTGTTGCCAAAAATAGAACCAAGTTTGTACTTTGAATGCAAGCTGTAGGATTGCCCTTGCTTGCAATATGTTTAATGTATTTAAAATAGCCTGATTATTTTTGGAAGTGCCTGTGCCCGTGGTTTCAGCTACAGATTCAGTGGGTCACGGCTGGGGGAGATGCTGATGTTACCCATGGCTTACTGGTGTGTCAGACCTCTCGCATCACTGTGATAAATTTGCTTGTTATAAACTTTGAAAAGACAACGTCTCGCTGGCTGGCCTCCCCTCCGTGTGTGAGATTTGCGGAGCGCTGGTTGTGTCCTGCACAGAGGCTTCCCTCGAGACGCCACCTTTGAGCTTCAGTGCTCGTCCCTGAAAGAGCAAAGCATGGGTCAGTCAAAGCCAGGAGGCTTATTGTGGAAAAGTTGGCATCGTGCCTGTAATTGAACTGAGGAGAAAGAGGGAGGGCAGATGACTTCAATACATAGTTGTTGATTTTGTTTTAAAGAGCTTCTCATTTTCCATGGTGGCAGGAAGGGGGAGAGTATTTTAAGGCAGGGAAATTAGGACTTCATGTGTTTTGCAGCCCTTGAAATTCTCTTTTGTATCATTTCCCTGGTGCAGCTGGTGTTTGTTCTTGGCATTATTTTGATGTTGCTTAATTGAGAAAAAATTAGGAGCACCACCAAATATTGTGTTTAAAAGTCAAATCCAAAAGAAAGTAGAATCTGCCCATTTCTCTTGGAAGTCAGCAAGGTGCTAGTCACAGAGCAGGGCTCGTGCTGGGTTACAGACACAGTGAAAGGTGAGAGAGAAGTGGAGTGTATGTGCTGGGAAAAGAGAAGTCACCTCTTTGCTGCGCTGGTACCAGCTAAACGTGTTGTCTTGTCCATCTGAAATCCATTCTGGCTTCCAAAGTATTCCCACGCCCCCTAATTATTATATGTATAAATGAAGTTGTTAGAAAGGACTGCACAATTAATGGATTCCTTTGTATTGTTGCTTCTCTTCATTACATTTAGCAAGCCATATTTGTTTGAATGTTTATACTTCACAATATGTCCCTGTTCTAAAAATAGAAATAGTTAAAAATTGAAGTAAGTTGTACTAGATAGGTAGTTTTTTGAAGCTATTACAAAATTCTGAAAATAGAAACTGAACTTAAAAACTTTGCGACATCTTCTTTAAAAATATATATACTGAAATATGGCATATATTTCAGCTTTCTTTTTCTATTTCAGTGTTCTTTTTAACTACTGAAGCTAATAAATTATTCCAGAATAAAAGAAGTTTTATTAAAGGAAAGAAAGAAAAATCTGATAAGCTCTGTTACTCCCATCTCTGGTGACTTGTGGCAACTGCTGCATTAAATACGTGTAGTCTGTGTTTCTCTTCAGCAGTTGTATACGTTTAAGATGTACCACACCTAAAAACCTGTAGATAGATGTAACAAGTTTCAAATGCTCTGTTTTAAATAGAACTGTGATTTTAATTTAAGCCAAACACATAGCATTAATGCATTTCAACCTGTGCAGTTGATTCCAGGTGCAATGTATCCATCTTACTCAAGTTTTCTATTTAAATAAATCTATATCTGCATGCTCCTACCAAAGTCTTGATGGCCCATACAAACTGAGGCGGATGATGGTGAGCAGAAGGAGACATTTTATTCCCCCAAATGAAGAAAGGTGAGGGAGGATTTTGGGCACTGTTCTTCCAAAACATGGGAAGTAGGGGATTTTGCAGAGGAGGAGTACTAACCCCTCCCATTCACTTCCGTGGATTCACTTTGAAAGCATGTTCAAATAACATTGCTGTAGACAACTCAGGGCTTTTTGTGGTCTTCACTGACAGCATCAATAACAATATTTAGGTGCTGCACTTGGATACTCCACTACGTGACATTTCAGGCTGTTAAGAAGCACTGAGGTTTAACTTTTAAAGACTACCTGTACTCGAGGATACCTCTCATGTAGGATAATATTTTCTGTCCTTATCAGCATTTCCCAAAACAACACAAGGGGAGAAGGCTTGGGCTTTCTGTGGGATTCAAAATATTGAATATTATCATAATGTTGTTTCCATTGTATGCTACCTAAAGTAAAATAGCGAGTGTGCTCACGCATGAACTCCTAACTGCCTGGAAGTTAGGTGTGTTTTTCCTGCTAACTGAAAATTGAAGGAAATATTTTAGCAGGATAAGAGCCACTGGGATATAGCTGGCCACCTCTTGGCTGCCTAGCTGAGCATCAGTGTGGTCAGAATATTCCACAGAGGAATGAAAGAAATGTCTTCATAAACGTAGGTGTTGATGTCTTAAGTGTCTTCATAAACATGTTCAGGCGGTGGGTGACAGGCTAAAACGAAGAAAAGGGTATTTATTTTCCATGGTTTCAGCTGTGCACTTCTTGCCACAAAATGTTGATGGTGGAAGTTGGCGAGGGTTCAAAAATGCTTGGACAAAATGTTTGGGGTGGGGAGGGGAGAAGCAGTTGATGGGATTAGAAAAAAAAAAAAAAAGTTAAAGGTATCACCTCTGCACTTGGAGTCCTTAAGTCACAAGTTGCTGGAAGCTGGTGAAAAGCTGGTAAGTATATGTTGTCTCTGTTTTTGTTCTCAGCTGTGGGGCATCGGCTGGCTAACATCACAAACTGGGGTGCAGGATGGGATGGGACTGTGGTCTGACCTGCTGCTGCCATTCGTGCGTCCTCTCCAAAGCAACTTTTCTTCAAAGGCTGCCCACAAACACCAGTGAAGAGTATGGCCTCTTTAATGTCCTTCCTGGTACTGCATTTTGGTTAAAGCCTTTCTTAAAAAAAAAATAAAAAAATGGGGGGATTACTGGCTTAATGTCATGTTTATTTGGTCTTTCAATGACTTTGACCAGCTCTGTAGTGGTTGTAGCATGATCATAACTATTTTAAATTATTTACCTTTTCTGGAACATTGCTCTCTTACCTGCTGCAGGTTCCTATCTGCCTTCTTACCTTCGTCACCCAGGTTCTCTCTGATCTCTGCCCAGGGTCTGGCTGGTCGAGGAGTTTTCATGTCAGACAGCCTGCTTGGAAAATACTGTGTTATTTTCTTTCCTTCCGCTGGCTGAACAAGCCCCCGGTGAAGCAGCTGCACCGTAGCTGGGTAGCTCCTGGTGCTGGAGCGATGCTGCTGGTGGCTGCTGCCTCGGAAAGCTGTCAGGAGTGTGCTCCTGCACGGCGAGCTGGCCAACAACCCTCATCACGACAAAGGTGTCAGCAATGCACTTTCTCGTGCAGCCTCCCGTGCTTTTGTGGGCGCCAGCCTTCCTCAAACCGTCCTGGCAGAGCCTGGCTGCTCCTCACCGTGTCAGCTGGCAGTGACACTGCGTGGCCCTTTTCACCAGGTGGATTGAACGCTGAGCATTGCTCCTGCCAGTTGCAAGGTATGGCGGTAAAACTGCGTTTTGAAAGAGCAAAGAATGTGGAAAAGTTGTCAGTTTAAAAAAAAAAATTGCTAAGTTTTAACGTTTTTCTCCACTCATCAACTCAGCTCACGAAGGGTATGTGTGGGGAGTCATTAAAAGTTGTTAATTGTTTAAAACTAATAAACACTTGTTTTAATTTTTACTCTCCCAATACTAATTCCACATGTTTGATTATGCTAATCCTACCATTTTGCTTCAATTAAACCAGGAAAACAACTGAAGGCTTTGAAAAAAAAAAATAAAATCAAAGTAGTGGTATTCATCACAGTATCCCGGCAGAGTGGAAGAGCTGCGTGCTGGTTGGGCTTTGAAAGTTTTAAAGTCAATTCTGTGTTTCAAGGCTGTCTTTGAAGCAGTTATTTCTTGGCTTCTATCTACAGGTAGTGCCAGTTCCTGATCTATGAGAACAGACACATATGGCAGCGTGTTGCATATTGTGAAATAAGTTACATGTGTGTACTTGCCGACATAAACAGATGATTTGATATGTGCCTGCTCATCAGAGCTCATTATAGCTCCGTGCATTTGCAGATTGCCTGTAGCATTTTATTTCCTACATGCAAAATGTATGTGTTCAGCACAGCTTTACAAACCATACAGAAAACAAAGTCTGCTGCTGCTCCAAGAGCACGTGCGATGCAGAAGTTCCCAGAAGACACCCGACTGGGAAAGTCAGCGGGCCTGCAGGTGGGGTTGGCTGAGCAGAGGCGCGGGTGTTTTCCTGCCCTCTGCGGCTCCAGTGCTGCTGCAGGAGGGGAAGGTCCTTGGCTTTGGGCCCCTGCGGGGCAGGAAATCTGCACAGCAGAAGGGATTCAGAAGGCTGAGATTATATGTGGGTATGTCCACGCGTGGATAAATAGCATGCCAAGGGCTGTTTCCGTGGGGATGGTGTTGGAAGAAGTGCTGCTCTGCATTGACCAGGCTTTTGTCCTTGGTGACCCAGGCTCCAGCTCAGGTGGGGGCAGGTGCGATGTGCCCTGCCTCAGCTCTGTCAGACCTTCCTCCTCCTCCTCCTCCTCCTCCTCACTGGCAGCAGCAGCATCAGTTCCAATGTGATGTCTAATCTCAGCCTGGACATTGAAGTGCAGACTTAAATCACCGCCCTACTTGTATCTCTCGTACCCAGGTAACTTGCTGTATTTTGGTGAGCCCAGTAGTCGTGGCAGCATGCAGGGAAGGTGAGAGGTTCCTGAGGGGGACTTGGGAGACCTATTTGTGAGCACCTTCACTGCCTTCTGACCACAGAGGAGCTGCATACCTGAGGTACAGCCCAAGGTAAGCATGGCGTGCCCCCAAGTTTGGTTCCTGCTCCTAAGAACAAAGAAAAAAAGTAAGGCTGCACAAAGGCATCCACAAATTTTGATTCACGGTAAACACGCAATAGCTTCAAAGCCAATAATGTCTCCATTCAGTAGTTAGGAAAGCTGTTGCCCATGTAAAAAGATCCTAGGAGGGAGCCTGAGCACCACGAAGAAGGGCTCAGGCGGGAATGCAGCAGCTCAGTGTGCGAATGGCAGAGCAGGGATTTGCCCGTGCTCAGGGCTGGTTGTGGTAGGAACCCCCCAACACCCCATGCCGTGTGAGGGCAGGACCAGCTCCCAGCAGGGGCTCTGGTGTTGCCAAAGGGCTGTGTTGCCATGTTTGGCAGCAAAGAACACAACATTTGCTCTCCTTCAAAAATTGTCTGCAAACCCTTGTAGCTGCTGAAGAGTTAAACTTCTCTGAAATCTGAATTGTGTGTGAAGTACCTGAGTTTGGTTATAAATCCTGCTTAAGTTTCAAAGCACAGCATTATTGGAGGTAGCAGTAGTAGCATCAAACAGCCGTGATAAGATCAACAAATTACTATGTATAATTGTTTGTGCTGGGGTGTGTGCAAGGAGATAAATAGCTCATAAATTAAACACCAGTGCCTGAGGGTGAGTCATTCATGGATTCAGAGCTGTCCTAGCACTCTCGAGCAAAAAGTAATTTTCTCTTAGTTCAGTAATTATGCAATTGCAGATCTAAGATCAGCAATCAATGCTAGGTGCGCTTGCAGAGTTGGAAGCATACTTCAGCTGGTGGAGTTCCCCATCCATTGAGTAACAGCAAAGTCTGCTGCTTGTCGCTGTAGTGGGGAACATTCTCACTGAGGTACAATTCTTCACTAAGATAATGCAGACTTGCATAAAAAAGGGATTAGATGTAGCCAAGGGTCAGTTTTTGCTGTCACAAATTGGCAGTGCTCTCAGCTTCAGTAGAGCAGTATTAGTTTATGCTAGCAGAAAATCTGGCCCAGGCTATTAAGAAAATCAGCAACTCCCCTGATAACTGCCGTAGCTCAGCCAGGCCCTCGCCTCTTTCCGAGCAGCGCCTGGCCCCTCTCTGGCTGCGCTGAGCTCCTGCACTCTCACACGGGGTGGCTGAGCCCCCTTCTGACTTATTCATGAGGCCTTTGGTCTAATCAGGGCTTTTGCAAGGACAAAAAATAGTAAATGTAATCTGTTATTATAGCAACATCATCTTGATCTGCTTTTGTTTACTAATGTTTTGCCAGTCACTGAATGTTTTTTTGCTGAATTCAGATAGAGATCGCAATGAGAAATCGTATGTTTTTTTGGAAATGCAGCGTAAATCCCACTGCTGTTCAACAGCAGTCACTACTGGCACAAGCTCCCATACTGCAAGAGACGACTTGATGTAACCTGCAGCCTTGTAGCTGCAGGCTCTCCCAGGAGCTGCGTTGCGGCACCGAGACAGCTGCAAGCAGTTCTGCCCCTGGGCACGGCTGCTGCAGCCAGAGATTTGATGTGGTGGGGATGGCTTTCAGAAATGCAAGGATCTGGCAGTTTAGGCCATCTTTCATCACAAGCTGCTGTGAAGTGTTTAAATTACAGAGCAGTTTAGACAAGAAACATGCCCAAGCCGCAGCATGGCCAGGGAAGCTGGACAGTTCCCCAGGCTGGTGAGCGGCCGTGGCTCAGTCCTGCTGCTGGTTGGAAGCGCTGGCACTTCCAGACATGTGCACAGCCCCACCACACCCTGTGAGCCCCCCTTTCTTTTTTTTTTTTTTCCCACACAAATATGTCAAGTTTTAGGACTTTCCTGTACAGACTGCTTGCATCCACTGACTCCAGGCTCCACCCTGATAAACTGAATGGTTGCAATATTCCAGTGATGCCAACAAGTATACCCTTAAGTAAGCAAGGATGAAGAGTAATTGAAAATAAACTTTGAATTATAGAATAATAGAATGGCTTGAGTTGGAAGGGACCTTACAGGCCATCTAGTTTCACCTCCCATGCCCTGGACAGGGATGTTACCCACTAAATCAGGTTGCCCAGGGCCCCATCCAACCTAACCTTGAACACTGCCGGGGATGGGGCATCCACAGGTTGGTCAGGTATGATTTGCCCTTGGTGGAGCTGTGCTGGCTGGCTGGCATCAGCTTCTTGTCTTGAATGTGCCCTAACATTGCAATTTGCAATTTTCACTGTCATAGAACTGTAGAATGGTTTGGGTTAGAAGGGATTTTTAAAGACACATCTAGTCTTTCTTCACTCTCCATGTTAGGGTGAAAAGTTTATATGAAGATGTTCTACTTCCTGACAGCAACCTTGTGTCCCGTTTGCTCATCAGATGGCTGCTCTTGAAGTCTGACCATTGACACTTTTGCATTTTTCGTAACTAACACTGGGATCCTGCCTTTAGTGTTTGCAGAACCTTTCACAAAGCAAAGACTGTCTGCTCTTCTCCAGGGTGAGTTCTCTTATTCATCAGCTAATGCTGCATCAGTTCTGCTCTAAAGATACGTAGGAGAGATGGGAACACAACTGGTGGAAAATTACTGCAACAAGGACGTCTTCTCCGTTAAACGATGCCTTCTTCCTTGCGATGTCTCCATCCCTTCACCTGTAGCCTGGCTTTTGACGGCTTGCCCGAGATTTCTGCGGTTCCTGCCATCCCTGCCCCCGGTCCTGGTGCTCAGGAGCTCGTTCCCAGGTGAGGACACTTCTCCTACCTTTTTGCGCAGTGTTTCAGGCGGGCTGTCTGAGTTTCCCGCAGAGCCTCAGCAGCCTGCTGGCTTGGGATGCGTGTGTGGGAAGTGCTCAAGGTCAGCCCTGGCAGATGCCATTCTGGGAACAGAAGAGAAATGTTTAATTTATATTTACTATTTAGGGGAAAAAAGCTGTGAGTGTGCTCTTTTATTCCAAAATAAAAATGCAGTAATGACTGGAGCGTTTAGCGCATTGGGGATG
Source organism: Cygnus atratus (assembly GCF_013377495.2). NCBI lineage: Eukaryota > Metazoa > Chordata > Aves > Anseriformes > Anatidae > Cygnus > Cygnus atratus. The sequence goes on from NC_066367.1 coordinate 18,264,542, forward strand.
TCATTGTTTTCAATTATGTGCCATTCTGACGGGAGAGCACAGATTCTTAGGCTGAATGGAGATTTGTGCTGCAGCTATTTGTGCCTTTTAAAACATTTTCTTTACTACTTTAAGAGAAAACTGTAAAATGGCAATAATGACATATTATTACAAGTAAATTACACTGTAAAATAGCATTAATATTGCAGTTGAAACCTAGAATTTGAAATAAGATGGAAATATTCATTTGCACGCAGCTTTTGTTCTTACCGAAAGCAATGTGGATTAGGAATGGGATTTAGGCAGTGCTCGCAGGCAAGCCGATGCTCGGTCACCTGGCCGCGGTGCGGCACCAAGCACCTCCAGTGGGGCAGGGGCACAGAAAAGGCAGCAAAAACCCTGGGCACACCGTGCTTGGGGCTGCGCTGCCCACTGCTGTTGGGCTGGCGGAGGTGGGTCTGCGTGACGGCACAGGACAACCACTGCTCCTCACCCTACTAATGAAGAGAGGCTAATAGGAATTAGAAATCAATAAAACCAAAGTGTATGCAGGACGGTTATCAGGGAACTTGCACTTAGGAAGAGCACCGAATAATTAATACTCTATTTCATAAAAATTGTCCCTGGAAGTGGATAGGTCTGTTCTTTAAAGGTCATTTTTTTTCCTCCCTCCTCCACCCATACATGGAAAACTGTCAAACCCTTGAAGGGTCACTTCTGTACAGGGAGCTTTTGCATTCGGAAGGTCTGCAGGAGAAGTCCTTCAGAGGCATGTGTAGGACAGTCGGGTATCTCAAGCTGCTGTATTAGCACTATAGAACAAGGAATAAGAGAAACCATTTTGTTGTGATTTCAGTATTTCCCCATTAAGTAGGTTGCTCTGATAGTAGATCTGCGTTGCCAAAACCCTTTGTTTCCCTCTCTTGCATATTCTGCCACCAGTATTTGTTCACGTGCGTTAGCTGCCTTTCAAATACGTGGTGCTATTCTGCATTTAACCAGGACTGCCAGCAAGGCACGGTGAAATCCCCGTGGCAGTGGGCCTGCAAGCCTCTCTGCTCCCCACGCTTTGCCCTCAAAGAGAACAGGCAGCCCTTCCTCGCACCGCTGGGTCATCCGGCCACGGCTGCTGCCGTTGGATGGCCATGGGATAAAGGGAGAAATCCCACGGATCCCGTCACCCTTTTGCCATGACTTCTGCTAATCAGCACAAAAAGAATAATAAGTGCAGAACTGATCATTCAGGAAACTTCTGCCCGACATTACATTTCTAGCACTTCTCATCTCTTATACATTGAGTAATAACTAGGTGCCACAAATTCTCTGTAAGTGGAATACGGCAGAAAGTCACCGATATTTCTGTAATCCTTCTTTGCTGTAGTGGAACGTCTCCATTTTCTGTCTTTGCAGTAATTTTGGCGAATTAAAGATACTTATGTTCTAAATCCTGTCCATCCTGGTTAGTTAAACTGGGACCAAGGAAGCTGTTCTGGGTGAGAATCAGAATTTATGTATCCTGATTATCTAAATATTTTTTTAAAATTGGTATTTACCAGTGCTCAAATGATGAGTGGGTATGTGGGAAATAGTGAAATACTAAAGCGTTTACAACATATTCCTGCATATTTAAAGACTTAGGGATTTTTTTCATTGGCTGAGTTTGTGAGCCTGCAATACCAACTGTGCGTTTGTGCTTTCAGTTCTTCATAAATCCATGGGAACTTTTCAGAAAAGTTTTAACTACATCATGTCAATGAACAAAGGGAAGGTTTATTTTGTATATACCCTCTTTACCTGAGGTCCATGGTTAGGTTCTGCATTAGAGCTTCTTGCTCTCATGTGCTCAGTTTGTGCTTTTGATCATACCACTCTTTGCACAAAGCCGAGAGAATTTCTGCTTCATAAAGAGGAAAATACAGACGCGTTTTGAAGTCTATAGAAATTTATGTTTGCTCTTATTTTTGAGGCAGGGGAACTTCAGGTTTAACATCTCTACAGTTCTTCCTAGTTCTCTGTGCAAAGTTTCCAAGGAGGACTTAATGGGGAAGAGAAATCATTTGGTTGTGGTGGTGATGGCATACTTGATACATTTTTCTTTAAAGGCTGTACATTGATAAAAATAGTAAGTAACCTAGTCTACTCACAACAGCTTCATCTTTAAGTTCATGCAAGTTTAGGGAGCTGTAAGTGACTAAAAGGATGAGTGGCTTAAGATTCACTGAGTGATACTGCAAATACAAGGACTGAAATACCAAAGGAGTAAAGGATATATAGACCTTTGCCCATTACATCAAGAAAATGAAAAAGTTAGGAAGGGGGAGGGGAGATTCCTGTGTTATATTTTTCAAGACCTACTCCAAAAGGGGTAACCAGCCCATTAGTATAGGTGCCAGGAAGCTCGCTTTTGTGACATCTCACCAAACACACCTACTTTCACTGGACCACAGAAAGATCAATCCTGCCTGAAAACCACCCATTACCTAAGACACCTAATTTATATTAGAAGCTCTGTAAAAGGCACTGTCTGGCCCCCAACCTTCACTTCCAATGATAAAGAGGATGTTTTACACCGTATGTGACACTTAATCAAAACCGATATTCTTTAACAAACCCTTAACCTCTAGCACACAGGAGTCATATGAGGCCAAGGGACAAGACACAGATCCAGCTCAGGGTGGCATATCCTTTGATTAAGATGATACAGATTTCCCATTTTTATCAGGGTTACAGATTCTGGATATATCCCTTTTTGATTTGTCAGCATTAAATTTCAGTAGAGGTTCAAGCCAAAGAGAGACCAAGACTAGTTCTGTCTTCAACTGCGTATTAGGAGATAATTTCTCAGAATCCTCTGCAGTAATGATCCTCAGATCTTCTGATCTTTCTGTAAGCAAGTTTTTTTTCTGGGAACCTGGATTTAAACTATGGCACAAACCTTGCTTGCATCTGGGTCTTTTCTTAAGGAGGAGTATCTAAATACACTTATTCTGCGAGCCCTGAAATGGACCTTTTTTCCTTTCCTCAGGTCTTTTTCAAAGAGACAAACCTTCAAGTGAGTTCTTTCACCCTCCCTTGGATTTCTGGGGCAGGAGGTTTTACTTACAGAGTATACAGTACTTTAGACAAGCATTGCAAACTTCAGGGGGTTAGACAATTTTCACTACCTGCAGTATATTGGATTCTCAGTGTAGTCTACTTTACTCCTGGGTGATTTTTTTCCCCTTACTTTTTTAGGTAGCCCCTTGTTCTAGGACTTGTATGTGTCTGCTTCAGGCAGGGGAAAGTCTCTCAAATTCCCTGATCCAGGGAAAAGTTCCCCCCCCCCCCTTCTCAGTCAAAGGTTTAAACTGAGACTTTTATATTTGGTTAGGAACACGGATCTATAGATATAAGTGCTACTCAGTATTATTTGAAAATAACTTGCTGCTTGACCGTTGGTGTGTGAAAAAGACCTAAAGAAGCCTGGGTTTTGGTTCTCAGTTGTATGTTTTTAAACAGTGAATTGGCACATCTGTTCCGCATGGCTCTGGTTGATGACAGAACTGGCTGATGCGGGCTCACTTCTTCTGAGTGAGTGATATCCTAATTCAATGCCTGGAAATGGTTTTTATTTAGGCTGTTTTCATTTTTATGATCGTTACGAATACATTTATAAGAAAAGCTCTTTTTGTGAGGAACTGACTTTCTCCTGCAGAAGCAAGGAAGCCCCTCTCGCCTCACAGAGAAAACCAGATCATCTAGAAATTTCTCCAGGAAAAAAAAAAGACAAGATTTCAGATGTCTTTAAGATATCATAAAAGAGAGTCGAGCAGGAAGCATTGATTTTCAAAACTTTCAGGCCTTTTTGTAAAACAGGGGCAATGTATATAGGTTACTTTTAAGAGAGAACTTCAGTCTGAGAGAGAAACCTGTAATCATGTCAAATTATCTTTAAAGGCAACTTCTGTTTAGTAAATGCAAAGCTGACAAGCAAAAATCCGGAGGACTGGTTCTAGTTTATGGCATATCACATACATCAAAGGTCACCCTTTTATTCTCCTGTCCCCTGGTTTTTAAAAACTTCATTAACAAACAGAAGCATGTTCAAGGAGAAAGACTAGGATCTCAGCTGCTCTTTCCCAGTTCCTTACCCATCTTGACTTCTTAATCAGAAAATTAATTGGGCCTTGAAATCTTATTTTTTGCTAAATCTCTTCAGATTTAATCAGGGTGTTCTGCTGGAAGCAATCTTTCACTTAAGATTTCATAGAAATGTAGCTACAGAGAAGCCATGTCATTTCCTGCATCAAATACATCAAAGTTTTGTTGTTTAAAACAACAACAACAGCAAAAATCACTTAAGTATGTTCTGTGCATCAGTTCTGGTCTCTGTTCTAAGGAAAGACAGTGCTTTATTTCTTCCTTCTGCTGGGGGGTGAATTGGATGTACAGCAATGCAAATTAATAAATTACCAGAGGATGGGGGCAGAGTCCTCCTCCCGTGCCGTGTGCTTGCTGGCAGCTGTGCAATGCGGAAGCTTTTTCAGGGATCCTGGCTACAACTGGCACCTTCTGAGCTCCACATGGTGGGAAGGAGAGCCTCTCTACATCACAATCCCACAGCAAGACAGCTCTGCTGTCACCAGTAACTGGAGTGCTACCACTAAGAGCAGCACTTTCCAGGTGCGAGTGCTTTATGGGAGAAAGGAACAGGTAGCTGGCAGGGAGCTTTTACTTGAAACAGAGAAAAGCAGAATTGGGCAACTCCATCGCAAAGCTGAGTGTGTCCGAAACAAGACACCAGCATGTGGGATTTTTCTTGTGGTTGTTCAGCTTCTGCTAGGAGAGCTTTCCGTCCCGCTTGCTTTGGGTTATTAATCTCACCCACAATGCTGATCCATAATTACCTAAATGTCATTTTTAAGTGTTTGAAACATAGAGTTTTTGTGATCTACTGTATGAGCAAAGTTCCTGTGTGAATACCTTGCAGGGGATGGGTGGTCCCGAACACAGCCTCCTTGCCCCAGTGGCTGCCGGGGCTGGGATTCAGGACTCACACCGCTTTGCAATTCCACATTGCACAGCAGCGAGACGCAAAGTCTGCCTTACCTGTAGCTGGTGCATTTGGTAGGCTGTTCATTATGTCCCAGTGAAGACTTTTATTCTCTGACTACATGGGAGTGTAGTTAATGTTTTCAGATCTAAAGCTTGCTTTTGCAGAAATTTGGCTCCAGAGTTCACAGGAGAAACATGCCTCTAGGGGGCTGGAGGGCTGGATTAAAGTATTTAACAGCTCACTCAGGTTGATTTTACATATGGGGTCAGTTAAAAACGGTGCGGTCCCATGGCGAGGTGCCAGGTTTGTGTCTCATTTTAAATTGGTGCCTTTTAAAGAGGTTTATGAATGTTGGGAGGGAGGGGTGGTTGTTTGCTTTGTTTTCTTATTTTTTTGGACTTCATTTTAAACCCGAGATCTGGCCCCAACTGTAAGCATGTTGCCATGTAAGGAGGGATGACGCCTTGCTTGGCATTGTCACACAGACCAAAAAAAAAAAAAATCTCAGGCTCCCTCGGGTAACAAACAGGAGTGGGCAGGACTAGGGACACCCAGCCAGGCTGCAGGGCCGGGGTCTGGTCTCCCCACACACATCCTTCCCTGCCGGCACAGGCATCCCCACCCTGTGGAGATTACCATGCGGCTACCATCCCACACATCTATTCCCCAGCTATGGGCCATGGAGGTTGGCAGCTCTGGGATGGGGGCACTGCTGTGCTGGAGGCACCAGCATTGTCCCAGCCTTCACCTTTTCTGTGCCTGGAAACAAGTGTTGGTACCAAGAAGCTGGAAATCAGCCCCTGCTCATTGAATATGGAGCTGCTGTAAGAATAGTTCTTTGCATTGCCATCCCTTTTCTCTGCACTTGCCCTCAGTAAGGCCTGGGAAAAGTGGCTTTTTTGTATGGTTGGAAGCTCCCCTCATTGCCAACATTGCAAACTGCTATGTAGCTTCTTGCACGGGGTCTCTGCTTTGTAAGGCACAAATCAGGAAAGTAAAACACCACCTGTCTGTTCCAGCAATCACAATAGCATCCATAGAGCTTGGACTTGTGTTTGTGTTCACAAACATGAATAGAAAAACAACTTTCATATTTGCCCAGAGAGCAAGCTGGAGCTCATTATAGCAGCTGCATGCTTTATGGGAGTTTTAAAGTGGTGAGTATGGAATACCTGTTAAAACTTTAACAATGTATAATTTGATCCAAGTTGGCTGTTTTCTGAAAACCATATTGCATTATCAGCTAGTTTCTGCCCTGTGATTAGGCTGTAATACAGAATGTTGAGAGTTTTGAGAAAATTCAGAGGTGAAAATACAAACCAGGTTGTCACTGACTAAAAAAAAAAGTAACCTATCTTAAATGCTGGTGGCAGGCCAACGTCAGTACTTAGAAATGAAATCCTAAACCTGATGTTTGGACTACCAGCAGCTTGTCATGGCTGCCGCGGGTGCCCGGCCCACCACAGGCTTTGCAGGTGCCTCTTTGGGCTGACACGACACCAGTGCTGGCACAAGCCACGCTGCCTGGCACTCCTGACCTCATACAACTAAAGGGGAAAAACCTTCCTGCTGATGGAAATCTGCACGAATGCCCTCACACCGTGTTAGGGACGTGGTTTCTCAGCGCTGAGGGGCAGCGGCTGCCCAGGCCGCGAGCTTGCCCCTCAGTGCGATGCTGCTGAGCATGGCTGCCTCAGGCCAGGCCCCGCACACCTGCGCGCCCCGAGGAGCTGGCTGTGAAGATCTCCGAATCCCCACCACATGCTTCCTTCCCCTTCCACAGTTAATTGGCACTTTTTACCCATTTTTGCATGTGGAGTGTGTTAGTACAGGATAGGGTTATTATCAAATTAATTAGGAGCTCCCTCCAATTATTCCTGCTGCGCCTGACGGGCTCTCCCCGCTCCCCCCGATGGGCTGATTGGCTACTGTCAGCTCTTCGGTGCTAAATGAGTGAGCGGTGCCACCGGCTCATTAGCGGTGGCTGCCTTGCCCTGTCACCTCCCCTTGGTGCTGCCACTGCACCGCCCTGGAGCCTGACAGGAGCCCTGGCACGGCCCGAAAAGTACGTGTGGCTCAGGGAGCTGCCTGATTTTCCGAGGGTGTGCTCTGGGTGATGATTTTGGACCTTGTTCCCTTGCAGTGACACTGGCCCAGGCAAATGGCAGCTCCTGTGAGAGGAAGGGGATGGCGGCAGCAGGTGAGTGACCCATCTCCTTCCACATGTGCATGGGTCTTCAGGGTGGTCCTGCACCCCGGCCGAGCTGCTGTAGCTGCGGGCATGAGGCAGGGAGGGGACAGCAGGGGAGGGGCTCGGAGGGGTTTATCCAGCATCAGCATCACCCGCAGTGAGAAAGAAGCTCATGCCTTGTGTCAGGAACAGCCTGCTGAGGCTCTCAGAGGGGTACAGGGATTTACCCGCTGGATCTTGCACCACACAAACATGCAAAAACAACCAGGCCTATCGCAGTGCAGAGATTTGCTTAATTGAGAAATGAGCATATACCAGTGGGTCAGTGACTACACAGCTGATTGGCTGAGGCTATTTTATTTTGGACTAATTTACAGTTGTTAAATGGATTTGGAAAAGCCTTAATAGTGGTTATTAAACTATTGACTTAGCCTGACGTGTTTGGTGTAGTAATCCATGTTTGTGCTTCTCGCTCTGATGAGGCTGCTGGAGCTGGGAAAGGTGTTTGTGTGTTGGCAGCTCCGACTGTGACTGCAGGGCTCGGTGTGCAGCCCTTGTCCTGCAAGCCCGGGTGGGACATCAGCAAAATGTTCCAGATTTTATCTGGGTCATAAGCTCTGCTTTCCTTCCCCATTGTTACAAATTCATTATGTGCATCTCCATCATCAGCTGCTGAACCTAGTTTAACTTCAAGAAACCCTCCCTTACAAAGTGAGTGGCTTTTTTGCACCTGTGCAGAAGCAGACTTGTTTTTAACTCATCTATGCAATGAATAATTTCAAGTGCAGCATTTGTCAAGTGCCCTTCTGGCCAGCAGTGCAGAAATGTGTTCACCGATACCATGGTGCAGGCTGTGCTGGCTATGGACCACGGAGCACATGTTTTACGATGCTTAGAAGAAATCCCTGTAAATGAATGAAACTAATTGTCTCCAACTTATCATGTTTACTGTCCACAGGTAACTTATAGACCAATTTGATTTGCTTGTTTGTTTTCTTTTGCAGTTAAAAAGGCAGTTACTTAAAAGACTTTTGTGTGTGTGTGTGTTGTTTAGCTTCTAAAATTTGCATAGTGCTAAACATTGATACCTGAGTATCTGAAAAAATACTCAGTGGGCTGGCAGATGTGTGTTTAGTGCCAGGACGAGCAGAGCTCTTGAACATTTCACAAAAACCTTGTTTCTCCAAAATGGAACATTTTGACTAAACTCCAGTACATGTTAATGAGGAAGGAGGAATGCTAAGCAGCCAGATGAAAAACAAAAATTTATTTTCTAGACTTTCACCCCCTTGACTCAGGCAATATTATTTTATGTCATTAGTTGTCCAGATAGTCAGAACCCCTTCCATGAGAGATGGGACCTACATTTTGAGAGCAAAACATACAAACAAACCACTGTGCAGAACCTCCCCCACTATTCCTGGTAGTTTTCAAAGAAAACAACAACAACAACAAAAAAAGACAGCTTTAAAATATCATAAAAGGGCCGGGGAGGTCAGAGGCTCACGGGCTCCCTTTGTAGGTCACCTCTGAGGGCTGCTGCGCTGCAGCTGAGGGCTGTGATGCTTTTATTCCCAATCCTCTCGTCAGATCGCTGCTTCGGAAGCGGCCCTTCAGTGTGAATGACTTGCTGGACTGAAAGGGGATTTTTAGGTTGCAGTGGAGAGGAAAAAAGTCCTATTCAGTAACAATTACAGAAATGGCATGAAGTTCATTGTCAGGAGTGCTAGTTCCAAGTGCCCACGTACAGCCATGTTTCCAGCTCTAGCAAATCCTGGCCGAAAATGGAAAACTCCCAGTTGTGGCCCACTTATAGACGGGACTCCTCCACCAACCTGGGCTGCCTGGCACACTTACTGGCACGCCAGCAATCATGTAATTGCAGTGCCAGCCACTGCACACACCCAAGGTCAGACCAAAAGGCTCATCTTTCAGCAGTGTTCTGAAGTTTTTGTGCATGCCTTAGCAATGCAAAACCATGTAACAGCAGCAACAAAGTCTGCTCGCTGCCTAAGCCCTTGTGCCTCAGGAATCGTGCCCCGACACGCTCTACAGAAGCAGGAATGCACCTGTCCCACCATGAAAAGGGCCATTCTGCTGTCCCAGGTGACTTGTGTCTTGGACAGATTCAGCACTTCCTAAGTGCAATGTTTCAGGTGCTCTCTGTTGGCCTCTGCTCACCACAGTGCCTGGCCTCACACCCTTTTCAGATGCTTTAGGCTTTCCTGGGCCTCATCCTCGAGTGTCTCTTTGTGTGTGGCAATTACCTGCGCAAGTTGGGGGATGTACCTGAAGGCACTCACCCACCTTCCCTGCTCAGAGGTGACTGCCTCATCTCCATCGCTCAAGCACCTAGAGCAGATGCTTCTGGAAGCTCCCAGGGAGGATCTTCTGTGAGAAAAAACACTGAGGTCTGCTGTATTTTTCCGGCAATATGCATCCAGGTAAGAGCAGCTTACCTACTGGATCAATGTTTCCTGGTCAGAAAAATGTAGGGGAAAGGTGTTTTGAGTCAGCAGTGAATATGCACGTTTCCTCAGCCCGAGTCCCCTCTTCTCTTAGTCATATCCTGGTAGCTTGGATGAGAACTGAAACTGGATATTCGGAACAGTAACAGTAAAGCTTTGTTTTTATTTGTTATTTTTCTAATGCATCTGGATGTTTTTTCTTCCTTTTGCTTTTCTATCAATGGTTGTTAGTATTTCTACTTTAAAAGGCTGTGTTCTCATTTAAATTATACAACAGTTGTTTTCCAGTCTTAATTTGAGAGATGTTTCTGTGTTATATAAAAATTGACTATATGTATATGAATACACTTTATAGATACGTATCTATCTATACATTATTAGATTCATTATTAGTATTAATTAGTAATCTAATTAGTGTTAGACATGTGCTACAACTGGAAGTTGCAATATTTGACAAATCTATTAAATAGTAGAGAACAACATGACAGCTTTTTTATCATGAAATGAAAAGCTCACATGCAAATTTAGGTGCTCCATGTATCTCAGAGCTGTGTAATATCATTGTGTTCACCTCCAAGCACTCTGTGAAGTATCCTGTGTGAGGGCACTAATCTAGATAGTTTATGTAATGCTGTAGAAATTCAGTCCAAGAAATGAACCTTTGTATCTTTTGGAACAGCTGCAGAGGCTCAGGTCTACTCATCCAGCTCAGGGTGGACATGAGGCATTTGGATTAGATACAGATGGAGTGGGGATTTCATTAATGACAGAAGGAGAAGTAAACATTGAGCCATAACTGCCTGAATGCAAACGTACAATAACTGTGTACATATTTCTGACTTTAAACTATGAATACCATAAATATGCTATCATGCAAGAGGCAAAGCATATGCAAACGTAATGATATCTCCCTACTTCCCCAGTAGAAAAGAATTTTCATAACTCATTCATAGTCCATTGAATAAACACTAAGATTCACTGCTGGCTGTTAATTATCCTCTACAAAGACCTGGTTATTGTGCTCAATCTTAGTAAAGGCGCAGTTGTTATTGTAGTGTACATAGAGAGAATGGTACCTAAGGGAGAGGGAAGGCAATATGCTTGTGCAGAATTTTAACAAGAGGAGCTGTGTTGCACAGAAGGGATTCATAGGGTAGGATTTTGATATAATGTACTTCAGGAAATGAAGCTTTTTTGAAAGACAAAAACCTTGCTGTGACTCTGCATACATGATATCACTCAGTATTTGAAAGACACCAGACAGCAAAAAATTACTCGTTATTAACAGGAATTTCTAAGATGATTTTTGAATGAAGGGGTAGAAGGGAGGAACTGGTCAGTCCATAATCATATCAAGGCAGGTGTATGCAAGAGGCTCATTCATCTCCCTGGGGTTTTTGAGGAGCACTTGGAGGCAACCAGTCAAAGGCTGCAACCCACTTCCCCCACACCAGCACAGCAAGGCACAGGGACCTTACATGGGACTTTTCCCCGCAGGTGCCAGTACAACGGCATGGTAAAGAGCACCAACTGGAATTGTCATCTGGGCTGGGTGCAATGCTGAGGCCACCAGGACTCATCAGACTTCAGAAGGGCTGGGAACAAAGGTGGCATGTCCCAGGTAGCCGCATACTTCTGTGCTGAACTGTTGGAAGCGCTGCAGCTGGCATTTTGGCAGATCCAGGAGAGATTCACTGGAGGTGCTGTTTTGATGGAGTGAGTTCTTTCCCAGCTGTCCTCTGCCACGCTGTCCTCTGTCTGGCAGGAGGAGGCAAAGCCATGTGATATTTGGGTTGCCAAAATTGTTGCTTTTGGTATGAAGTAGGGTGGTGGTTCTAGGCTCGTGTGGGAGGACTAGGCAGCTGAGAGGCAGCACAGCAGCTGAAAGGAAGTCAGCCTCTGTCTCTATTGCTTTTCCTCATTCCTACTGTATGCCTCTCTTCTCCTTTATTGTGCAGGGACAAGTGCAGAGCTCAGGTGTCTGTGCTGCTTGTTCCAAATGTGCATGTCAAAAGAGAGAAAAAACGTGTAGCTTCTGGTGAAAATACTGAGAACAAGAAAACAGAATAAACAAAGCTAAAAAAAAGGAGAAGTAAAACTTCTATAAATATCAAGCATAGCTAGGGATGAAGGGAAGAGAATGAAGAAGATATGGGAAGTGAAGCAAGAATTTTGGGGTGAGAAGTAAGAAACCACGAGACATCACGGCTTGATCCACTGATGGGCAGGCTTGCTGAGACACTAGCTGGCAAGGACACAGCTCTGTTGAGCTGCCCTTCCCTGCACAGCCAGTTGAATATGAGTCTTGGTAGAGCAGGTGATGGATGGACGTCTGTGCTTGAACAGAATGGGGCGCTTTCTTCTACAGTCTCTCATGGCTAACCCAATATAGCAGTGTGATGGTTTTGACTGGGATAGAGTTAATTCTTTGTAGAGGCTTGTATAATGCTGTGCTTTAGAATTTTGGTGAAAATAGTGGTGATAACAGCAATGTTTTTAGTTGTTGCAAAGCAGTGCTTACACAGAGCAAGGACTTTTCTGCTTCTTGCCAGCAAGGGAGCTGGGGGTTCACCAGGAGCTGGGAGGGGACATGGCCAGGACAGGTGAGCCAGAATGGACCAAAATGATACTCTATTTCATATGGCATCATGCTCAGCACTAAAAGGTGGGGTAAAGAAGGAGGAAGGGGGGGACATTTGGAGCACAAGAAACCGTTAATGTGTGATGAGCCCTGCTTTCCTGTGAGTGGTTGAACACCTGCCTGCCGGTGGGAAGTGGCAAGTGAGTTCCTGGTTTTGCTTTGCTTGTGTGTGTGGCTTTTACTTTACCTAGTAAACTGTCTTTGTCTCAGCTCATGAGTTCTCACGCTTTACCTTTGTGATTCTTTCCCCCATTCCACACGGGGAGAGTGAGCGAGGGGCAGGGTGGTGCTCAGCAGCCTGCCGGGGCTAAACCACAACAAGCAGGTAAGAAAGCAACACCAGAAGACCCCGTTCACTTGGGAGGTACTTGGATCCTGGACTTGTATTGAAAGGGAAAGTCCTACCTAGCCTTTCCCCCAGAATCCCAGACGTGGTCTGTTGTAACAGTGAAATAGATTAATTCTACCTTCTGCTCAATTGTTAGCACTACATTTAGCATTAAATCCTTGCTCACTTTTGAGAGAGACTGGTTTCCTTTGCACTCCTTGCTGTTGGTAAGACTAGTATTGGTTAAGGATCAGAGGCTTCTGACTTAACAGCAGCTAGAAACAGTTCACTAGTAAGAGTCTAGACAGAGTGATATATTATGTTTCTTTCTTTTAAGTTCTTAAAAACAAGCTGAGAGACACCCACTGCTGGATGACCAGCAGGAGTTGTAGAGTCTCTCTCTCATGGTGAACCCATTTGCTTTAAATCTGATGTTTGCTGCTCAAATGGTGTATGTGAACAAGCAGGATCTCAGTGCATTTCCACTCTCCACAGCCTGGGAAACTCACATTAAGACCATTCTCTCTGTAGTCTTCTTGTTAACATAATTCTTTTTTGTTTTGTGGCTCACCCCTGGCTTAAAAGGAAAGTCTGTAAATATTGTCAGGATTTTAAGTGTTACTACAAACTGCATACTATTCTAATAGTTGCTTACAAAGTTCTTCTATATTTGGGAGCAATTTGTAAGTATCACATCTGTAAAATTTTTAATGTTTAATATTAAAATATCTTGAGAGGATTTTAAAGATTTTCTCTCTCTGTTGTTTTTTGTGATCAGTCAGAAAATACTTTTCATGCGCCTTCTGCCTCTGATTTTCTTGACCCACAGCTGCTGTCCTCCGGTTTTAATAAATGCGTACTGCACCTCCAGGGAGCTTACTTGGAGCACAAGCGGAAAAATAACCCTTAGCAAAATTCCATGAGAGACGTGTTGCGCTCCATCTGTAAAGGGGAACAAAATGTAAACTAAGGTTATTCTTCAGCTCCTGCTGGGGAGTAAGACTTGCCTTGACTAGATTTGCCTTCTAGGAACAGTGTCAGTGTGGAAGAATGCTGGCTCTTCCCACTTCCTCAATTTTCAGATGGCATTTGTTAGCCTTATAGTGAAAGAATACTAAAATGAATACGTAAAACTTGTAAGATGGCAGTGATCAGCTGGCCAACATTGAAAGGATGGATTTATATTCATATCTCAGCAGTGCAATCGTGGTAATGTTCAGGTGCTTGGGCAGAGCAATGAAATGGATTGAGGGTTGGGGCTCTGACCAGAGAAGTAGTGATAGTTTGCCTTCCCTCCTCCTCTCCATTTTTTCCTTCGTTCAACCAAGCAGCATGAGCACCTATTGCCACAGAATCACCCATGGGGGAAGTAGGCCAGAGACCAGATACAAATGGAAAAGAAATGAGAGAGGGAGAGTTATCCCTCCTACTTTGACAGTACTCGGGTCTAAAACTGGGGTCTAAAACATCTATACATTGTAAGCAATGAATAAGTTTTTTGCTTGTTTTGTTTTGTTTTTTAAATTTGTGTGAAGTAAACTAAGATGGCTTTTAGATGAAGAGCTGTCACAAAATGGCAGCCTACTTCCTGGAATGGGAAGGGGAGCTTACACAGTGTATGTGTGTGTAAAAAGTAGTGGGAGGGAGGACTTTATCCTTCTCCTGTTCATCCCTAACAGTTTCCTGGGAGCCTTTCCTGTTGGAAGATGTCCCATAAGCCTTGAAAATTGTTTTCTTGTGCTTCCTGGGTGAGGGAGCATGTGTGACGTCTGTGGCACAGCCTTGCAGTGGGGCCTGCTGTGTGCCAGAGTAGGACAAGGCAGAACAGCGAGGGCCCAGTGACCCTTCATGGCTGTGTGTGGAGCCCTAATGGGAAGGGATGGGGCAGAAGGAGAGCCAGCAATGCTATTTTTTGCATCACAGAGATATTAATACTGTCGGAAGCCATTTCTGTGACTGCCAGATATCACAACAGCTGGAGCAGCAACTGGAAGAGTCTGGACAAGGGGATTTTATATTGTTGTAGTGGTCATTGTTAATATCTCCCTGTTATTTATTAACAATGATTCTGTCAAGTGCCCCTTCCTTTAGGCAAATGGGTATGCAAGCAGCCCTGCCGGTGGCTGTGTACACGCGTGAGGATCTGGTTGTATCTTGTAAACCCACTCAGAGGAGTAAAGTGAAGGCTTATATGGCCACCAAGTCAGGCTGTGGGGGAATTTTGATTTAATTGTGTGTCATATATGGTAACAGGTATCATTGTATTTTTCAGCTTTGCTTTTCCCAACAATTTTAGATACCTCGTGCGGGGAAAGTAGTATCTTTTAAAGAATACGTTCTATATTTGGTACTGATTTGAGGCACAAGTGTGTCTAAAGGAAAAAGGCTTTTCAAGTGGCATGTTGCTGGCTCAAAGGTTCCTCAACAAACTCTGCCGGGCTCTGCCTCTGAGCTGGGCTGCCCTCTCACCAGCCTGAGCCTTGAGGGATCAGTTCGGGAACTGCTTGACACTCTGCACGATATTCTTCAATGGCCTCTTTCTTCTCTGGAAGAAAGATATAGGAAAATGTCAGAGAGAATTAACAACTTGGATGGGCAAGGACTGAAAACTGTACGGAGATGACTGAAAGAGGAGCACTGTCCCACAAGGAAACAGTTATTAGTACTGCACAGGTGGACTTAAATTTTTTTTGTTGTAGTGTTTTGTTTTAAAATACAGCAAAACCTTAAATTAAAAAAAAAAAAAAAGTGGAGAAACAAGTTCTGAATGGGCTCTAATCTCCAGCTGGTATTTTGGCAATAGCACTAATAGGCAAAATGTTGAGAATGGCTTCTCTTAAAATCCCAGCTGAAAAGCTTGTTTGAATATTATGCCCAGGGCTGTAATGATACACTTCCTATGCACAAGTGTCTGAGAAACTGCCCAAACCAGGGAGCCTGGGCCTGGTGGCAGCTCTGTGGTGGCCTTTGCAGGTTTCCCCCTTCAGATCATAGAATCACAGAATGGTTTGGGTTGGAAGGGACCTTAAAGACCATCTAATTTCAGCCCCCCTGATATGGGTAGGGATGCCTTCTGCTAGACAAGGTTGCTCAAAGTCTCATCCAACCTGGCCCTAAACACCTCCAGGGGTGGGGCATCTACACCTTCTCTGGGCATCTTGTTCCAGTGCCTCACCACCTAAGGGGACACTGAGTTGCTGCTGGATTTGGAGCTGCTCCCACTCCACCTGTGAGCTGGAGAATCCACATTAATGCTTCAAGTTGTTTGGGAACTGCAGAGCTACAGGTGGGTGGTACAGGCAGAGCCTGGATCGGCAGCATAAATTTGCAAATTGTGAATGCATATGTACGTGGAAAATCTACAACAGGATGGAAAAATGTTTTCCAAAGAACAGAATGGAGCAGTGAATAAATAATTAGGCTCTTACTCAAACCAGAGGACAAGGAAAAACATTGTTCTGTTTTTCTTCTTTGAGGTGGTAAGGTGGTCACCTGTTTCTGCCATGAGTCTCAGTGTATAGCCTCTGGCAAGGGTCTCAGTACTCTTGCACATCAAATTCATGTCTGTGAAATGGGGATAGTTTCTCTCATGATTAACAGAGACTTCAGGCGGAGAACATCCTCAGCTGACTGAAGTGCTTATGGAGCAGTACTGGAGGCAATGCTCCCATTCCTATAACGGGCATCACTGAATTAGATAAGCCACAAGCAAGGATTTAAAACAGTTTTGGAACTGAATAGCATTTGTATCCAACAAAGACCAAATGTTTTCTATTGTGAGATAAGGATATTTTGTTTCTCACAGTGTAAACATGAAAATATTTGCCTTTGTAGATTAGCGGCAGCAATGAAAATATTTTCCATAGTCACCAGTTGGGAGTTCTCAGACTCTGTTGATAGATCTGAAATGGTTTGATATAGACTGTGACTGGGAGTTTAATTAAATGCTAGATACGGGGCAGGCTGAGGCCTTTTCACTCAGGATACAGCAGGTAATGTTCCCAGTGAAGTCTCTTCTGTGCTTACAGTCATGGCATTGATGACCTGTGTATCAAATGTGGGCAAACGGTAGATGAATCGATGAGAAAATGAGAGAAATGAGTATTAGCTCCCGTCTGCATTGGCTGACACTTGGTTTTGATGCCTGAGTGGCTGGCGCTCTGGCCCTGTGGGAAATCATTAACATATTTTAATTCTTATTGATTTCTATTTGGCAAAAGTAATATCCAACTCACAGCTTTTACAGAAGCCAAACTGTGTCTTTATACTGACTTTGACAAATAAATTACTTTTTTCCCACAGAAAGCCCAGAGGCAGAATACAAAGTTTTACAGATCATTTGGAAACTGCTTTTTTTTTTTTTTTTTTTTCCCTGTGGCCATTAGAGACCTGTTTCCCAGCATGCCTATTACATTGCCTGAAAATCACGTGAATAAGAAAATGTTTCCTAATGAAAACCACTTCCCAGCTGAAAGCATGCAGTGAATCACAGACCTGCGAGTATCTGGGTCCCAACTCAGAAATCAAGTGCGTGTTTAACCTTTAGTCCAGGCAGAGCCATACTGCCCTGGGGCTTTAACTCCCTAGGGAACAGTGAATAAGACTAAGGCAGCCTTCTCATTCTTGCACAGAATTAACTTGCAGATTTAATCGACCTGTTTTATTGCACATATTTATGTTGAATTGTCCTGCTATAGGAATTATCATTCATCCGGGAATATAATGGCTCCAATGACTAACTTCAGTGTCACATAACAAAAAAATAAGAACACCGCTGAATTTCTAAGACTTTGTGGTACTGTTTCCTTACAGTAGTTAAAATGTTCTTACAGTTCTGTTAAAATGAAAGTCAGTTTGTTAAATATTTACTTATTCAACAAACATGCTGTTCCGACTTTATATATCTTTAAGTAATGAATGACAGACCATAAAAAGGCAGTTACTTGTCTCAGCTAATTTAGGTTAGTTTAGGAAAAACAGGAATTGACAACTATAACATACTGAAGAGAATGAATGTTTATTTTCCCATAAAATTGCAAAATGTAGCTAGTTTATTAGACTGTACCTTAATTTTATTGCTCCAAGTCTTGGACATTCTTATTAGGGTCATTATTACTCTCTTAGCAACAAAAGGTTACAAAAAATAATTTAAAGTATCTCAGGCTTAACCTCACACATTGTGTGAAGCAGCAATAATAATAAAAATGCCACACAAATCCCTTTGTCACCCTGTGATGAGAATGGGCACTTGTTTTTCTTGGAGTTAACCTTTTTGGGAAGAAGAAGGAAATAGCAGGATTTGGCTGCTGAATTCTTTCATTATCTATCCTTCCTTTGTGTGGGGTATGAAGGACTGAATCAGAGCACTGATAGATATGGCTACAGGCATCCAAGGGAGTCTATGCACATTGATTCTTGAGCACCTACGAGCAAGATTGCTGATCTTGAGAGCCAGGTTTCCTTGCTACACAGCATTAAGAAGAATAAAAAGTTCCTGGATGATATTTTTAGAGATGTGAACGTGCCTAGCAAAGGAGGGACTGAAGTGTGCAGTGCAGAAGAGAGTTAGAGATGAAAGATCAGTTACTGTGACTAGAACATAAAAAGGAAGGCAGTCATCCAGAAGGGATTGTGAACGTTGGAGTAAAATAATTTGCCCCTGGATGTACGACTGATAGGTGATAAACATGCAACTCTGGGATAAAGTAAACAAGCTTTGTCAAACATGCTCCAGCTATGGATGGAGAGGAAATGTGACCAAGACACAAACACTGCAGTTAGTAAGCATCATCTGGAAAACAATGTGTTCATTGGTACATTATGCAGTACAGTTTGGAACCTCTTTTGCTTTCAGTTTTCCATTGGCATCCAAGTGAGAGGAGATTTCAGATATTTGATAACAGTCCTGAGTGGAGCTGCCACCTGACTCATCACTGTGGTCAGCCCTGGACTCCAGGAATGCAAAAAGCAAGTCCCTGCGCTTTGCTTAAATAATGGTGCTGGCATCCACATCTCCTGCAGCACAGCCCAGAGGAGGGCACTGTGCTGCACTGGCAGGAGAAAGCAGTCCAGAGAAGCCTGACTTTCTCTAAGTGTGGCATCTCCATAGACACCACAGCTGCACTGCAGAAAAATGGGAAAAGTCAGAAGACCTGAGCCTTGTATCCCTCAGACAAACTTTTGAGAGTGGATAGATGCTGGGACATCAGTGATGAGACAGGTTAAAATGTGGGATAAAGGCATTTTAACAGCATTGGCTCTTGCTGATTTAAGACCATAGTCCTGGATGGCAGGGCTTGGAGCTTTTCTCTAGTCTCCAGGATCCAAGAACCTGAAGATGTTTTGTCTTTGTCTAGCGTGCTGCATGCAGATCACTGAGGCTCTGGTGAGAACATCCCAGGACATCTTAGAAAATAAATTCTGGTCCTTTTATCTTGTGTTTCATTGAATTAGATTTCAGGAATTGGTATGAAAAAAAAAAAAGATATATTCTTCCCCAAAGTTTAAGCAGAAATGTGTTATGTCATCTTCAGAGCTGGACAACAATGGATTAGAAATCCAACATACACCAGTAGTCCTGTGAGCTACAGATCTGATGGAGCTTGGCTTCCCTTGGGTGATCTCTTATTTGGATTCTCCTAGGTCTAGCAGGCTAGAGGCTCCGATTGCAGCTTTTCCTGTGGGTGGGTATTCATTACATCTTTCATCTTTCCAGCTTTCCTGGTGTTTAATAAGGGTTTAACTCAAGCTGCAGTGGGTCTTGTCTCCTTTACTTAGCAGCCTGTTTTCACAAAATGTATAAGAATGTACCATTTTAGAGCCTTTTATTGCTCTGTCAGATGTGGTTAAAATTGGCTACTGTTTGTTCTTGTTCCCCCTCTTTCTCTTGCATAACGTGCAAGTATGTACACGCACGTATGTGTGTACGCAGGCGCACACAGAGATTTATTAAAGCTATGAAGAGATAATAATCTCCAAAAAACTTTTAATTTCTGTAGGAATCCAGGCTAGGAGGAAAAAAAAAAAAGTGCTGTAATTTTTTTTTTTCTTTGAAAGAAGAAAAGCAGGAAGGTGGTTTGTTGTTTTTTGGCGGCAGATAAAATATTCAATTACCCCTCTGTTTAAATTGTGTGCATTGCTGAAAATCTGGCCCTACTGTAGCAAAGTAAAAGATGTACTGGAATTCTTGTCCTGGAATTGCATGCTGATGCTTATGCAGGGCACGCAGACCTAGCCTTCAGTGCTTGAGTGGTCCTGCTGAGACTGGAGGAATGCACAGGGAACTTAGACTTGCAGTGCAATCCTGTCTCTGTTAAATCTTTTGGACTTTTGCCATGGAAAGGAAGGCATTTTACCCTTCACTTGTAAGTAATTAAGATGATAGTGGGGTTTCTGAATTTTCCAACTTTGTGAAAACAAACTAATAGCAATGATCCACTTCAATAATTCAAATATTAATTGACACACGAGAGAGAAACAATACAGTAAAAATAATTAACTTTTGTTAATTAATTTTTAGAAATAGGAAGGACACCTGCGGCAAAGCACAGACATTAGTGGGTGTCATTAGATTGGGAAGGCTGTGTAGTAATTCTGAAACAAAAATGGGTCAAGAGGACCAAGAGTGATTTGCAGCATGGTCTGAGAAGTTGTGTGCGCTATGCGATTGCTAGTGAGCTGCGAAAAAGGCAGTGAAGATGCACATTTTTAAGGTGTTTATAGAAGCCAGAGGTTAATTAACAGTCAAAAATATATACAGTACCATCAGTGTGTTAATTATCGTTTTCAAATCTCAAATGTCTCTCTTTCAGACTTACGCTGAAATATTGACAATTCTTTTACTACAGTGTTTCTTGGATAAATTTTAGTAAGTATCTATTTTTTTTCCTGAAAAGTTTCTTCTATGACTAGAACTGGAATTTCAAATCTCACCCAGGTTTCTTCTCTTCCTTGGTATTTGTGATGTAATTCTCCTTGTCTGTGGTATTGCGGGGAAAAAAAGGCAAACATAACTGTTACCATTGTCTTGTCCAAATTTTAAATATTGACTTTTCTGCAGTGTAAAAACAGAAAAACCTGCAGTGAACCTTGAAACTTTCCACCTCCTCTTTAGAAGTTACTAAGTTAAAGGCACAAACCTAATTTGTTCCATTACTCTTGATGCTTATGTCTACTTCTAATGAAATTACGCTTGTAGCAAAAACCACAAAGGTTTTATATGCCACTGTGGACAGGCCAGAAAGAAAGCTAAACCTTGGGGGTTCCTTGCAAATGAGCAAGAGCAGATCAGGCACCATGGGGAGCATCCAAGCCAAGCAGTCTGGTGATGGCATGGGCTGCATGCAGTCTCCCAGGGCCAGCTAAAACAAAATGCTGGGAACTGCTGGGTGTTCAGGTCATTCCTGCCCCAGACCCTTCCTGGAGAAGGTTTTCCTGTCACAGATGGCCCTGAGCCCTCTTCTAGAAGTGACTGCCCACAACTTTTCTTTCAAAGATCCAGTTTTGTTGTTATTGTTTTGTTGTCATTGTTTTTTAAGAAACCAAAACCAACCCCTCCCTCACTGAAAGCTATGAAAGCGTTTAGAGCTGTTACCCAGGTTTATCAATCCCCTTTGCATACAAAATTTGCATTCAATCCCTCACCGTTCAGACCACTTTAACCCCCTGGCCTTGAGGCTGCTGGAGCAGGGGCTACTCTCCAACAGCCTTGATACCTGCTGCTTGCCAGCACGAGCCGGGATGTGGTTGGGACTGTAGCCCCAAGCTTCTTTCTCCTAGGCGGAGCCACAGAGTCCTGCCTGATCTTGCTCTGGCAACTAGAATTCAGATTGAGATTCCTAAAAATGTCACTTAATCCTTCTAAAAATATTTCCTTTCAAAGCACATAATTCCTGCTATTAAGTTTTCAAATTTTCAGTAAACATATGTGCATATATATAATTTGCCAGTCTCTTTCGTTTCCACAATGGCCTAATTTTCTGCTATCAGTATTATTAAAAGTAAAATGCCAAATTGGAAGACAGACAGAATTATGCTAGACAAGAAGTACATAATACATTTTTTTTTCTTTCAGGTGAAAGAAAAAAAATATCTTTTTTTCTTTTTATCTATGTATCTACTTATTTATTTCTGTTCCAACCTTCTGACAGGCTATGGAGAAAGATCCTTAGACACCATATTACCAATTCTGCAAGTCATGGTTATGGAATTTTCCTCTGAACAGTTTTTCTAACCTTACCTAAAGCATCCTATGTTTTTATTTATTTATTTAAATTATTTATTTAATTCAATTATGTCTGTCGTGATGACCTTGGAGGATAGGAATTATGCATAAACAAGCAGGATAATGGCAGGGCTCAAGTGTAGTAAGTTTTAGGAAGCTTGAAAAATGTGACATATTTCTCATTTAAGTGAGGTGAAATAAGAGTTCTTTCCTCTCTCCAGTGACATTACCTGCCAAATGACAAGTTTTTAGCTTTGTGTGCCTATCTGCTTTTTCCTGCCACCTCTCTCCAAATGGGCAGATTAATTTGTTTCCTCTTTGAAAGAAACAAATTTTGTTAAAATATACTTACTTAGATGGACTAAGTTGCCAATTGAATAAAAACCACCCAAATTTTACAGAGTAGAAACTAACATACTCTTTATTTACAGGTACACACAAATAAAAACAAGACAATACAATTAATGGGGAAAAACAACCACACATGCATAGCACATTGAAATTCTTCTCCTGTCTTAGTCACACAGTTTAACACTGGAAATTAAAAACAGCAGGATTAGTTTTCGCTAGCATCTTATTAAGGACAGATCCTGTTTACCAGTCAAATATTAAAAGATATCCTCATGGAATTTGACAACTGGGAGAATATACAAAAACAGTATCACCCAGTGAGTTACAGCTATAATGAAGGAGGAAGAATTTCTGACTAAAAGGCAACATGACTTTTTTTGTCCTAATTGCTTAAAAAAAATTTGTAAATAAAATGACTAGGCTAGAAACAATGTTCTTGATGACTGTCCTCATACACTGGCATGTGTAGAGCTTGGACAGACTTTCTGTTGGCCCCATTCTTTGAAGATCTGTCATCGGTGTTGGTGAAGAGTCATGGCCTTTAGATTTGTTTGTGGACTGGTTGGTTAAGCTACTTATTCACAGGTTCTTCCTCTTCTGTGGCTAGGATGTATGTCTCAGACCTCCAGTTCAGTGCAGAAAGAGTCTGGGCCTGGTGTATTACTGCTGTGAACTGTACTGTTCACTAGATGGCTAGGCCTTTCTTTGTCCCATGAACTGCTCCCACTGGATGTGAGCAGATCAGTGGAATCAAATGTCTCCCCTGCTAACAGCTGGACCCAAGTACTGGAGATTTCTTTGACCTTTATAAAATGGAGGTGCTTAATGGAGACATTCAGGCAGAAACTAGTATTTTGAAAACAGAAAAACTGCTTGTCTAAAATCCAGTTCCATCTTTAATGAATATTATTTGTCCTTTATATGGTTACAGCTGGATACTATCACACTTGCACAGCGGACTACACGGTCTTTGATATTCATGGCAGCCATACAGAACCACAGGGCTTTTCAAGTGCTCTTGAGTACTGTTTGTGCTCCTCTGGAGGCTAGAAATCCTGGGCTACTGACAGACACTTCACATAAACATAGCCAAAAGCAAGTTCCTGAGCAGTCTGGCAAGCTTGACACCCTGAACTAATCTGCTTTTTGCTGCTGAAGAGAGTCCTACCTCTACTCATTTGCTCCCACCCATGGAGCCCTGTCTACTGTAGTTTGACTCAATTTAGCTTGCAATGTGGGAAGCAGTATTTTTGCAGGCTTGATTTTGTGGCCTATCTGTAAATTGATTAAATTATGGCGAGGTCAGTGAGCTGTTAAGTTGGCTCAGCTTCTTCTGGTCAAACCACACCTACTGCTCATGCCTGCTCCGGCCTTGCAAAATTTGTGCTCTTGTAGCCACTCATCACGGGACAGGGAGGTGCTTTCTGGGGGCTGATGATACAATCCCAGCCAACACCTTTCTCTGACCATTGCTGCTTCCTTGCTGATTTTACACCACGCAAGGAATCATTTCTCTGTTGGTATCTGAAGGGTTGAACTCAGTCATGCAACTACCTCCAACTACCACATGCTGACTCAAGAAACCTCTCAAGTCAACCTGCCAGTCCTTCCTGCTGCCTTAGGTAAAGATCTTCCAATCTTCTTAAGCAAATGGATCCATATGCGACAGGAATTCAGGGCAATGTCTAGGAATAGTAGCTAAATCTTTCTTCTGGGTTGCTAAGACTTCAAAAAAAATTTTTTTTGAAGAGGAAAGCCAAAATTCTGGATGAAGTTGGATTCTAGGAAGTTTAATGTGCGAGTCAGAACCTTGTCAGTATTTTTTTTTCTCTGTAGAAACACATAAACGTTTGGTTTAAAAAGCAAAACATGGTCCTACAGATTCTACTGCAATTTTTACCCAGGTGACTGAGTTCAAAGAAGGTACCTCACATTCAGAGGATACCTCCTCTGATTCATTGTTTTTTTGTGTGTGTCATAGTTGCTTTTTCAGGCATGCAATTTAGATATTCTGCTTGTTGCCCCTTCAGTAAAGGTTGTGTTTTTTTGAACTGAATCCCTAATGATTACTCAACCTCATTTTAAATCCCAGGCTTTCAAACTAAAACAACCTGAGCCCCAGTTCTCCCAGTGGTGCAGAATACACCACACCAGCATGCATTCCTGTGCGTCTTGTCCAGTTGCATTCTAGGCTTCAGTATGAAAAAAACACCACTTTACAGAGGAACAGAGCAACACGGATGTGAAAACTGATCTTGACCACATACCAGCAATTGTTAAATAATATGCTCCTTAAAAAAATGCAGGGTCACTGGTAGAAGGGACTACTAAACCCAAAAATAACGTACTGTACGTAACTCAGCAGTTTCAAAGGAGTGTACAGACAGAAAAGACATTTCCTTGGTGGAAGTTGTCTTAGATGGTGCACTTCCTTCTGAATTTGTACAACTCAAAGATTTAAACCAACGAGATCTAATTAAGTGGTCAAATGCAACACTAAGCTTACAGGTGAATGACAG
This sequence comes from Cygnus atratus, assembly GCF_013377495.2. Taxonomy (NCBI): domain Eukaryota; kingdom Metazoa; phylum Chordata; class Aves; order Anseriformes; family Anatidae; genus Cygnus; species Cygnus atratus. The sequence goes on from NC_066367.1 coordinate 18,289,277, forward strand.
GAGAGGTGTTAGAGTTCTTTCCAGTTTGCATCTTACTTGATCTTTCAAAACCTTCCCTGAGGTTTCATCAGAATCGGGTAGGCATCGTTCCTCTCCTGAACTCTGCTGCTACTTACAGCAAGGGCTGTATCTCAGTTCTGAAATAGGTGCATTTTTGAATCTGTTGGTTATTCTCATTATTTATAGGCCAGTGTTGCTTTCTCTAGATCTACATGGCTCAAACTACAACATACCTTTTCAGCAAATAGATTGGGAATTCATCACAGGGCCTGCAGTTTATCACTAGCAGCCTAGAAAGAGGTGGTGAGGGCTTGAAAAGGCAAGGCTGTTTAATAATAAACTGGTCATGGTTAGTTTATTCAGATCACATACTGATGCAGTACATCTGGTGGGTAATCTCAAGAAAGAGGAAACAATGGCTCCTCTAATTGGGTATGGAGCTCAGTCTCTGTGGGGATATCAGGTCAGCGCTAATTCAGCAAGACCACCACCTAACTGAGCTTTCACACACTATGGATATGATCACCTCCCTGATACATCCAGGATTTTCCTGGTGAATGTTTTGACTCTTGTACATTGATAAACACAAAGCTACAAATAATGTCTCATCTCCTTTTTTCCTTGATTTTTTTTTCTTCTGTTCTTTATCTCCACTGTAAAGTTGTAAATCAAAACTTTTATCAGTCTTCATTTAACGTTTCTGCTTCTTTTTGTAATAGTGTACCTACTTTTTTTTTTGGTAATAACATACCTAGTTAAGTTTTTTTTTCCAAATTTATTGTGATTTATCTTATTCTCTTTTTAATACTTGTAACTATTCTATTATGTTTCACTTTTCTTTCTTTATCTGCATTTAGTAATACCATGACCATGTCCCCCTAATTTTAGGTACTGGACTAGAAAACATTGGTCTTCAACTGGTGTTGTGAAGCCTGTTTATACATCTGAGTTTTATTGTGCTAAAAAAACTCTTAATAAATAAAAACAATCCCAATACAGGTATTTCAAATTCTTCTGTCCTAAAGCACTGCAATTATGCCACAGGTCTGCAGTCAGATCCATACAGCTAAACTGCCAGATCAGCAACGTCTCATGGAAGAAGTCACAGAGCTCTCCACGTATATCCAACTGCAGTAGAAATTGAAATCTACGTCCTAGACAACATCCTCTTTCTAAAGCAAAATGCCATGCTAATATTCAGCAATACCCTGCTAATTAGAAAGGCCCAATTTTTTAATATCATTCCCAGCATATGAACAGGAAATTACTTCCCTTACACATCAAACTTTAAATTAACTATTTCCTAGGTTATCGGAAGTCCAAAGCCATCTGTAATAGTTTTTGTTCCAGGATGACAGGGTATCACTAACAACGTCTGATACAAACAGAAATTTTTAGATACTACAGTGGTCTTATGCAGCACGTAATCTTCCATTTTCATCATCCCCTAACTTGCTCATGTGTATATACTGACTCATCCTTAAACGTTGTGGATTCTAGCTTTTACTGGCTAAAAGTTATTTCTGACATTACGTCAAAATAAATGTGACTTGTGTTCTTAGTGAAAGCTTTTCGTTCTTAGAGTTCTGATATTAAAATAAAAATTACGAATTGCAAAAAGCTTCCTCTCTTTTATGGATGTGCTATTTAACTCGCCAACAACTGATTCTAAAGTAGACTCACAAAGACTATGTAAACATACAGCCAGTTCAAAATGAAGTGTTTTTTTAATACCCTGGGAAAAAAAAAGGAGTTTGACAAATAGTTTGGAAATTGATTTGCAATTTACTATTAAAAGTCATCTGATGGCACTCGCAATTTACTTGCAAAATACATATGCCAAAAGTCAGACTGCACATGACACAGTAAGAGCAATCTTATGCTGATGGTGCAGATGCTGCAGTCTTCCTCCATTCTAACTTCCTAATATTAAATTCACATTTTTCACAGTGCATTTTTCGTGTTCTCTGACAGTTTCTGGGCTAAGTAATGCTGGGCGATTACTGCAAGGTCGTAGGGATGGACTGATTAAGAATAAATGTTTATTTTCTGTTCAGAGAATATGCTGAAAATCCTGACCATGTTCCTGGCTTTCATAGTTACTGTCAGCAGGGCTTTCTGGGTAGCCTGTAGGTTCAGCTATAAAGCACAAATACGGACAGATGAAAATATGCTCACTGGATCTTCTAAGTGATTCTCAGCAATAATCACTCTTTTTAAAAGGAAAGTAGGCTTGAGTTCTTCAGTCTGATGCTTTTCAACCTTGTTCATGGACTCCCTGGAACTCTATATGAAAGGTAGAGCTCATTTATTGGAGGTGTCTAAAAGCTTGGGGTCACGCTCGCTGCACAGGCCAGGCGGTGCTGTATCATGCTGCACCTGCACCTGGAAGCGAAGAAAGGCCGCGCTGAAGCCGTCCAGCTTCACAGGAAGCCTTCGCGAGCTGTGGTGGAACAAACAGGCCTTACTAATCATCATTCCTGCATCATCGTACACTTTGAACTTATTTCCTGTCACAGTTTAGCAACCCGAGTTACTAGTTTCCTTTCTGTTGTGTAACATGAGCGACCAACTGCTGCTGCTGAGGAGAATCTCATCAATTCCCCTTAATATGACTAAAAAAGGCCCGTTTGCCTGAGCGCTCGGTGCCGAGGCGCGGCGCCGTGCTCCTGCCAGCGGCCTGATCCCGGCCGGGGCCGGCTCGGCCCAAGCAGCTTCGGGGATTTAGCCCGCCGCGGCCAGCGCCTTACGCAACGGCGCCGGCCCGGCCACGGCCCCGGGCTGCCGCTGCCCCGCCGGCCCGGCCCCGGGGCCCCCCGCCAGGCTCCCCGGGGACGCGGCGCCGACATCTTAGGGCCGGGACGGGGCGAGCGGCCCCGAGGGTCCCCCGCCGGGGCCGCCTCGGGGCAGTCAGGGGGCGGCCGCGGCCCCGCGGTGCCCCCCTCGGCGCGGGCCGGGGGCCGGTGCCGAGCCCCCCGCGGGGCCGGGGGCAGCGCGGCGGCGGGCGGCCGGAGCCCGGCGGCGGCGTCGGGCGCCGCTCATTGTTCCTCGGCCGAGCCCCGGCAAACAGGAAGCCGCCTCGGCGCGAGGCGCCCCCCCCGCCCCCGGCGGGTGAGTGGCAGGCCGGGCGGCCGGTGCGAGCGGCGGCGGCGGCGGGGCGCAGCCAATGAGCGCGCGCGGCCGGGCGTAGGCGGGAGTTCCGGGCTGGCAGGCGGGCGGGCGGGCGGCGGTGTCGGCCGGGCCCCCTCTCCCGCTGCAAGCCCCACCTTTCGGCTTTCCCGCACCGTCAATCAAAATAGGAAAAAAAACCCCGGAGTAAGGCTCGGGCCGCCGCCGCCGCTTCAGCCCGTGAGCACAATAAGCATGTCCCCGGCGGCGGCCGCCTAGCCCCAGCCGGCGGGGCCTGCGTGCGAGCCAGCCAGCCCGCCCGCCTCCCTCCCGCGCAGCCCGCCAGCCAGCCAGCCGGCCGCTCGCACCCGCACCATGACCGGTACGTACGCACCGCCCGAGCCGCCCCGCGGGGCTCCCCGCTCCTGCTCCGGCCCTGCGCGTCCCCCGCTCCGGCCCCGGAGCCGTCCGTGCGGTAGCGAGGCGAGAGCGGCACTGAGAGCGGCAGCAGGAGGAGCAGGGGGAGGAGGGAGAAGAGGGGCAGGGGCAGCAGCACGGGGAGGAGGAGGAGGAGGAGGAGGAGGGCTCCGTGCGGGAGGGCGGGGGGAGCGCTGGGGTTAGGGGGGGGAGAGGAGGGAGGGAGGGAGGGAAGGAGAGGGAGGGAGGAGGGAGGGGGTGATCGCTCCCGTCAGTGACTCTCCCCTCCCCCTCCCCGCTGCGCCCGCAGCTCCCGAGAAGCCCGTGAAACAAGAGGAAATGGCTGCCTTGGACGTGGACAGCAGCAGCCACGGCGAGTATCTCCAGCACGGCAACGGCGCCGCCTCGGCCTCCGCCGGCGCGGCCGCCCCCCAGGTAAGCGCAGGCCCGGCCGGGCCGCACCCCCCCCGGCCCCCCCCCCTCCCCGGTGACACGTCGGGAGCGGGTGCGGGAGCCGGTGCCGCCGCCGCCGCTTCCTGTGTGCGCGCCTGCGAGGAGCCCGGCCGCCGTCCCGCACTAACCGCCACCCACTTTCTCTCCCTGAACCCGCCCCTTGTGGGTAGGACGCTCAGCCGTCACCGCTCGCTCTGCTGGCGGCCACCTGCAGCAAGATCGGCCCGCCGTCGCCGGAGGAGGATGAGGCCGCCGCCGCCGCCTCTCACTCTGCCGGAGCGGTGAGTGCCCGCCCCGCCGCTCTCGCACGGCCTGCCGGGGGGAGAGACAGCACAGCCAGCCAGCCCGCCCGCCCGGGGGGAGGGACGGGACACACGGCACTGCCCGCCCGGGGGGAGGGACGATAGCAGGGCCGACCTGCCAGGAGAGGGGTCCCCGGGCTCCCCTGCCTCTCCAGGAGGAGCCGGGCTCCCGGGAGGAGGCGGGAGCCTGGCTCCCCCCTCCCCCGCCGCCGGCAGCGGCGCCTCCGTTTACTTTCAAAACCGGGGGCAGGCGGGAAACTCGCCCTCCCCCGGCCCTGGCACCGCGGCGGCTCGCCCGGCGGGGCCGGAGGCGCCTCACCTCCACCTGGGCGCACCCCCGGCGGCCGGCGGCCCGGGACGGCGCGGCCGGGCGGGAGCACAAAATGAAGGCTGCCTCGCCGGGAAGGATGTAGTGCGAAGTAAAATGGCTGTTAGAAACCGAGCGCGGCGGCGGAAAGCTGCTTCCTGTGTCGACGCTGTGTTTTCCAGACGCAGTCGCCACGCGGTCTCTGCTACCGCGGGCTGAATTTCTGTCCTTATCTCCCGGGTGCCGTCTGCTCCGAAAGGAGCCCTGATGACCTTGGGACCTTGCATGATGAGATGGATCTTGCACGCTAGAAATTTATTCCTGTAGAGGCTAGTTTAACCATCTCCATAACAAAAGCCTCCTATCTTCCTCGATCAGTTGACCTAATCTCTTCTTTTGGCTTACGCTCATAAAGCGAGCAGAGATGGGGCGTTTAAAAATAAATGGTATCTAAAAATACGGGTATATAAAAAGGGCGGATCCAGAATGCCTTTAAAAATGACGTGACAAGGTCTTTTGGCCTTACTACTTGGGAAATCACGTATACTACCTCTTTTTAACAAACAGGGTTTTAAAACAAGAAACAAAGCTCTTTTTTCCTGTTTTCTTTTTTTCTTTTTCTTCTAAAGCAAGTCTGCTGTTTTTTAAAAATTGCTGTACAAAAGCCTTCTATGTTTCTAGGGTTCTGGAAATTGGAGAAAAAAAATCTGCATAGCAGATTGGCACTGCCAGACCTTTTTTTTTTTTTTTTTTTTTTACAAACGTCAGAATGTTAATGGTAACGTTAAACTTACTAAACACTCAAGTGCTAAACTTTAACATATTGTATGTTCATCTGTATATTTCAGCTTCCTTTTCCCTTCAGGTAAAGGAAGAATGTAAAAATAGTTGTCTGAGGTCATGCGGTATATTGCAGCCTAAGAACAGAACTTGAAAATATATTAAAATTCTTCCCCCGTTTCAACTGCACTTTCTGCTGAGCATGTTTATGTTCTTAAGCTCTAGTCTTTTAAAAGTCTTTGTAGATATTGTTAAGTGTCTACTGCCTCTAAAATTTGTTTCATAATACCAGATGCATACGGTGCTGAAAAGTGGGATGTCGGATCTGTCTCTTGCATAAACACACACATCAAAAAATGAATGATGCTTAAATGATGGTTTGCTTTCCTATATCCATCTCAAGGTGGTTCTCATTATAAAGCTAGAAATGTGCATCTTGAGAATGGGTTGGCTGTTCAGCATGAGCAGTGGTCTGAATGGGTGCTGGAGTGCTAGTACAGGACAAGACAAATAGTTCCTAATAGTTCAAAATGGGCAAATAGGTTTTGAAAAGTCGCTTTTTTACTTCTCTTAGGCTTATGTGTGAGGGGCTCTTCAGGGCAAGGCAGAAAAAATTTATGAGAGGCCAAAACCTTGGTTAAAACAAAATACTAATAGAGGTTTACTCACTGTTCTGCATACATGCAGATAGGCCTCTCCAACATATCTGCCATGAGTTAGGTTATACAATTCTGGTAATTTTTTTCTGCTGCAACATTGCTCTTGAATGATTCAGAATGTTTTGGATGGAATCTAAATATAAATTGGAGGAGATGTCTATGGTAGCTGAACTAGACACTGGAGTTAATTAAGATGACCTTGATTAAGGGAGGGGAGGGAGGGAGGGGAGGGAGGGAGGGAGGGAGGGGGAGGGAAGTCCCTGAAACGTGTTCCTTGTGAAAAAGAATGACAAAAGAGTTTTGATGAAATACAGATTTTTCTGATCCCTGGAATGCATCTTGCTGGGGAGTGGGAGAAGGAGGGAGGAGCTAAAAAGGCTTAAATTGTAGACGCCTCGTTAGTCTATAGGGAAAATAAAGTCTATATGCGGGGATGCAGGCGTATTGTCTTTGTGGGGTTTCTGGTGTTCTTCCCTTTCCCAGGCTTACAGATGAATCAGTTTGATACATGTGTATGGGTGGTGGGGCTTAGCTTAGCAGCTCGGAGGAGATCCTTTCCCAAAGTTTTCCACGCCTGGATTGTGGTCCAGACTGCTGAAGGTCTGGTAGGATTCTCAAGCCATGTAAATGGATAGTTGAAGATAAGCATTTGCTTATTTGCTTAAGTAGGCATTTGCTTTTAGAGGCACTTGAAGAGCTTTTATGTATAAGGATAGCAGTGCTGCGTTTTAGGGTAGTTTTGTTAACGCTTTACTGACATTCGCTTGGTAGGAAATGGCAGGGCTGGAGCCAGTGTGCTGGACTAGCCAGTTATTGCACACTGCTTTCCTGGCTGAAATGGTATGCTGCAGCTGCTCCCCAAGAGACCAGGAGAATGATTTAAAAGCAACAGCAACAACAAAACTCCCATAGGAATGTGGGGAATATCGTGTGTCTGGGATTTGGGAAAGAGCCGGAGCAAATGTGGTTGTGTTTGCTGTGATCTAGTTGGCCCTGCCGTGAGCCTGGGGGTTGGACCAGATGACATTCAGAGGTCCTCTCCAACCGAAATTATTCTATGTTTGCGTCTGAATCCGGGCCTGCTGTTGGAGCAGACACCACTTTTACAGCACTGAAAGGATTAGCATGGAAATAAAAAGACTAACAAAAGTGGCAACTGCTTGGTGTGGAAAGCAAGTGAAGAAGATAGGAGAGGGCTTAGCTCCGTTGACTACCTTCCATCCCGCTGGCAGGGAACTAACTGCAAAGGCTGTCTCTAGTTCACAAGGTTTTCAGCTTGGTCTAGGATTCTGATTAGGGCTATATTTGCTTTTGGATGACAAGCATATTAGCAAGCATTACTGTTGATCTTGTCATTGTATGTTGATGGAGACTGCAGTCTTTCAACTTAGGCTTTTCCACTGTGATTTGTCCTGCCTACGACCATCTGACCCCGGTGCTTTGTGTTCTGCCTGCTTGGTTTTCATTTAAATGTAGATGGCCTTGAGTTTGTGGCCTGCTTACCTGAGAATCTTTTCCTCCATTGCATACTGCTGTATCCATGCTTTGTTCAAACGCTCGCCATGGACACTTCCCCTTGAATACTGCTGACTACTGGTGCGTACAAAAGTCTTGCTGGGATGGTACGCCCTACTGCCTGACCCAGAGTGACAGCTCATGTATCCTGACCTCTATGGCTGCCTCTCTCTCCCTTGGGAATTTGAAGTCTGAGAAGCTTTAATTTGGGTATTGCTTTTTCACTGTTTATCATTGACTAATAGTTCTACTTAAACGTGCATATTTAGGATTCTTTTTCATTTAGTTATAAATAATCTAGTTTCATTCCAGTTCAAACATCTGCAAAGATTTTAGCGTTAGGGGAAAAGGAGAAGCAATGTAGAAGATGGCAGAGCCGTGCATAGAGGAGAAAACGAAAGAGGAAACATTCTAAAATTTCAGTCTAAGTCTTGGTGATGTACAAAGCTGAGATGGTAACCAGGTGTGTGTGTGTGCTCCAATTTCATTGCGATGCAAAACAAAAGATACTACCAGGCTCCCAGGGGTCATTCTTACGGTTGTGCCAGGCATGGCTGGGATAGGTGAGGATAGAGTGCAAGACTGATGGGAGCGTGGGGTGGGAGGGCTGGAAGGCCCAAGAATTAAGAAAAGTGGCAGGCTGGCTGAGAAAGCCGTTGACTCTGACAGCTGCCAAAAAATGGGAGCTGTCGGAGTTGACTGCCCCAGTCGCGGTAGGTAGTTGCAAACAGTGCATTGCAGGCTGCACTTATTCCTCAGTTTTAAAAAGAAAAAAGGGTGGGGAGTGATTAATACGTACTGTTGCTTACCAGCAAGATGTTAAAAACATTTGTAGAGGTTAATAATTAGCAATGTGGGGAAGATGAGTGTCATTTCTGGGCTGTAGACAAAGCATTTGTTTGCATATTTTACAAATAAAGGTTAGAGTGTTACAAGACTGCTTTGGCGTATCTTCAGCTTTAGAATTGAGTATCAGTGATTCACAGAATTTAATGAAAATGTGTAAGTCCAGTTTATTGATGCCTCGGAACATTACTTTAACTATTTGAGAAGCAACTGGCTTAATCTCATTCTAGATGGAAATAGTGATAGTGCTGGTAGGATAGAGAAACACGAGGGTCTTTCAAATTCTGTATTTTGCAGTAGGCAAAAATACAGATGAGCGCCATGCATCAGTTATCCATACCTCTCAGTTCTCTGGCCTATATCATGGTTTTGAGGAAGCTCCAAGTTACCTTGATGTCCGTTTTCTCCTTTATGGATGATAATAAAGCTTCCTGAAGCTACGTTTCTGGAGGTGAACAGATGCACTGGAATGTGTTTATCCACTATAGGAAATCTACCTGGGATTGTCCAGCCTCTGTTTTATGCTCTTGCAAAACAGAGAAGTTTCAGGTAGAAAGAGTGCCTAACCATTTTGGCCCTAACCATTTTTTCCCCTTATTGCTGCCTGGAAGCTCATCCTTTAAAATGTTCTTTGATCTTCCTCTTCCAGTTACATCTTCCTGGTCCTCGGTCAGAACCAAGCGTAGGAGTTCCCCTTCTAGTGCTTTAAGGATGTTTGTCAAATTTGGTTTTATTCTTCCCTATGGTATTAGAGAAAGTATATTAAAAAAAAAACACCAAACATTTCCATGTTTAAAAACAAAATGAAAAAAAGTTCTGACTCTTAGACAAATTCAGGAAGAGTGAGATTTCACATAAACGTTTCATAGAACAGTTGAAGCTAGAAAGGACTTCTGGAGATCGTCTGGTCCACCCCCTTGCTCAAAGTAGGTCAATGGGAGCAGGCTGCTCAGGACTATGTGCAGTAGTTTTTGAGTATCTCCAAGGATGGAGACTTTACAACCTCTCTGGGAAACCTTTGACAGTGTTTAAAGTACCCTTAATGCTTAAAAAAAAAAGGGGGGGGGGGAAGAAAAAGTCTTCTCTCATATTTACAAAGATTTCCTTGCATTCCAATTTTGCCTGTCACCTCTTGTCCTGCCACTGGGTGTCACTGAGAAGAACGTGGCTCTCATCTTTTTTGTAGCCTCCCATCAGATATTTATAAACATTGCTAAGACATCCTCCCCACCCCCAAAGTGTTCTCTTTGAATCACTAAAGAGTCTCAGCTCTCTCATCCGGTCTTTGTACATGAGTCTCTTCGTACATCAGATACTCCAGTCTCTAAATCATTCTTGTTGCCCCTTTGCTGGACTTGTACCAGTATGTCCATTCCTTGCTTGCACTGGGGAGTAAAGAACTGGACACAGCACTCCAGATGTGACCTCACCAGCATTGACAGATTACCTCCCACAACCTGCTGGCCATGCGCTTCCTAATGAAGGTGCTCTCGGCCTTCTTTGCTGCAAAGGTACGTTGCTGCCTCATGATGAAGGTGTCCACCAGGATCCCTGTGTCTTTTCCTGCAAAGCTGCTTTTCGGCCATTTGGCCCACAGCCTGTCCTGGTGCGTGTATAAGTTATTCCTCCCCAGGTGCAGGACATCGCATTTCTGTTTGTTGAACTTCTTTAGGTTCCTGCCAGCCCAATTTTCCATCCTGTTGAGGTCCCACTGAATGGCAGCAGAACCATCACATATATCAGCCACCTTATTGGTTTGCTATTAACTGCCAACTTGCCGAAGGTGCACTCTGTCTGATCACCTAGGTAACTGGTGAAAAAGTTAAACAATCTTGGCCCCAGTATTGACCCACTGGGGTACAGTGACTGGCCCCCAGCTGGACTTTGTGCTGCTGCTTGCAACCCTTTGAGCCCAGCAATGCAGCAAGTTTTCAGTGCGCCCCACTGCACGGTTATCTAGGCTGTACTTCATCAGTTTGGCTGTGAGGATGTCACGGTGGGCAGGAAGCTGTGTCAATAGCCTACCTACAGTAGCTGTAAAGAATATCCACTCGAAACCTCATCTACCAAGCCAGTCATCTCGCCGTAGAAGTCTGTCAGGTTAGTTAATTAAGCATCATTTCCCCTTTGTAAGTCCAGGCTGACTGCTTCTGATCACCTTCTTGTTCTTGATGTGTTTGGAAGCGGTTTTCAATTTGCACCGTTGCCTTCCCAGAGGTCAAGTTGAGGCTGACTGGCCCCAGGTCCTCTTTCTAAACCATCTTGATGATCTGGTAGAGCTTTCAGCACCTAGGTGAAGGCATGAGGAAAATGAGCAGAAGTTTACATTAAATTGTTCAAAATTCTAGTTTGGCATGCAGTTACAAAGCATCTAATACATATATAGAGGTTAATAATTAGTAAATGAAGTTACATGCAGTCTGGTTAAAAATGCCTACTGCAGCTTTCTAGTTTTTACTAATGTCAAGGATGTTGTATTGTCTTAATATAGACAGGTTCTGGACTTCTGGTGATTAAAAAGAATGTATTAGAGTTTTGGGCCCAATTGTCCATTCTGAGCAAAATGATGTGGACCCTCCTTAAATGAGATGCAATTAATGTTAAATGTGTTTTGCCAGATTGGGATTACTTTTTAAAATAACATTTTAAGCAGCCCATGGTAATACTTCTTCCCTGAAACCTTCTTTTATTTTCTAAAATTTTGATTTGGAAAAAATGTATTTCTTTGAATTGAGTGCTTCTGAAACATGCATCAGAATTAATTTGCCTTAACAAGCTTTGTGTCATCTGAACCACAGTGACTGGCGCTAAGCATATTTTTAACCTGTGGCAAATACGAGATAGAATGTGTTAGCTCATACCTTAATGAGGGAGTTGAAGCAGGTGCATTTTATCTTATATTTGTAATAACCCAAGAATGCACAGATAGTTTATTGTAGCTTGGTAAACACATGGTATTAAACTCCTGCATTAGTGCCCTAAGTCTTTCATAAAACAACAATTTGGATGAGGCACTGGCCAATCTTGTTCATTAGGTATGTGATTTTTAAGTGTTTAGGAGCTCCTGACTCATCTGTCCACCTCTGCTTGCTTGTTTGCTGATGCTTTTACTCCAGGACTGAAGGGGAAAAAAATTGACTTTCTGAGAAGTGCAGCAAAAGGCAAGCCACCGTAGACTGGTACAGGGAAACTTTTGGAGTTCTTTAGGAGCAGAGTACTCATGGTTAATGACTTATGTCCAGCTGATCACGCTTGTCTTGTAGAAATGCAGATGCCTACAACACATAGCAGTTACCACAGGGATGGTTTTACTTTGGTTGAAGGACTTTTTTATTCCAACTCAAGTCCCATCCCTCAACGTGCTTTAGAGCACTTCATAAAGGTATCTACCTTGTGTGTGTGTTTCTTGTCTCCTTCCACATTCAACTTAGTGTTGCTTTGATATTCTCTTAAAAAGCAGACAAGACCATTACTACATTTCTGTTTATCATGACCCCTCATTCTTCAGGCATGAGAGTTTTTGCTCTGAGAGATCTCTTTATTTTACCGCCATAAACTTACACAAGACTTGTTGAACCAACAGACAGGCTGAATAGCAGTTGTTGCTCCCATTCTTCGGTGGTACTTGACCTTTCTTCAGGTGGACATATCACTTGATTTTAATTCTTCCTGTGCCCTGCTCCAGCTACTCTCTTTGCTCTGTTGCTGTCTCTTTCTCTTGCTTCCTGCTGCTGCTTCCAGCGAGCTCCCAGTTGCTTCCTGTTCCCTCCTCCTGGGCTAAGCGGCGCTGGTGCTGAGCTTTCCTCAGATCTTTGTCCCTTCCTCTTGACACACAGCGTTGGGATTGCAACTGTCCAGCCCGCCCTTAAAGGAGCAGCTTCCACAAAACTGTTGCCTGCGTATCAGTCGATAAGAAGAACTGTAGCTTTATCTATACCCTTGAAGTGTTTTTCACGGATGGCCGAGGCACAGCAAACAAAGTGTTTTATTTAGGACTGCCCTGTAAAGATGAGTGAGTGAGTGGGCTGTAGATGTTGCTGCTTATGCATCAGTGGTAGAAATTTGAGTTACTACAATAATTCCTAATTGCTTGAGGATGCAGTGAAAGATGAGTACTCCTTTTAGCAGGAAAAGGAGTCCAATAAGTGTCCTACTATCTCCAGAGTCTTTGAGAAAGGGTATAGCAGTCGAGCTTGTTATGACAGGATGATGACCAGTTGAGGTTAGAAATCATCCTCAAATACTCTTTACCATCATACAAGTGTTTTTTTCATGCTTTAATACTAGTAATTTTGGTAGCTGGCAGATAGCTTCTTGAAAACCTCGCCCTCTTTTTGCCCCTCCCTCCTCATGATTCATCTGGTATTCTTTGATATAGCCAGCTGTAAGGGCAACGTGTGAACAACTGGCGTTTCACCTATTATGCGTAGCGATAGCTTTGTATCCACATGCATGACCCTCCTAAACTTTTCTGTGAACTGGCAAGTGCATCTGTTAAGAGTGCCTGTACTGAGCTAAAACCCTAACGGAGCAGGATTTGGGGGAAGATTTCACTGTATCACAAATAGGTGAGGAGAGATATGTGCCCAAGGTGAGAAGACCAAAGGCCATTGAATGGGATGTGGAAATCAACGTACATTTAGGGAGGAGTGGAAGAACACGGTAGGTCATCTCTGTACCGTGAAGGAGACAGGTTCCCTTTGGACAGTTTCTATAGGGGATGCTCTTACGTACATACCTGCTGTTGCTCATTAAGTCAGTCTAGTTGTAGAACCAAACATCAAATGTTTAGGTTGCGTAATCTTAAATCGGCAAGGAGTAGTATCAGACTTGCAGTGCTTTCCATTAATCTTTCTTTCTCTTGTTCTAACAGTCACTATCAGCACGTTGTATTCCACATTTATTTTATAACAGCATGCATTGAACATATAATGATCATATTTTTGCTTTTGGTATTTTCTGAATGCTGTTTACCTATGACTTTTATGGATCTTTTGATACTTTATAAAACTTTCAGTTAACAAATGTTTCTATACTAGCAGATTGAGTAGTTAGGAACTTTCTCAACAGTATTTCAGCAACGAGTACCTATGTGTAAGTAATATTAAACACAAGATTATAAAGCTAATGTGGTAGTAGAGGAAAATGGATTTTTTTGCCTTTCTCTAGATAGGAAGGCGTGGTTTGGAATATTGACGAACATTTTTGTAATCATGTAAATTACAAGCTTATAAGACTACAGGATTTAAAACTGTTCTTTAAGTGAAGGGCTAATCAGTATAAGGAAAAAAAAATAGTAGGATGGATTACCAAGACCCCTTTTTCTCTTTCTGCTCCTGGAAGCATTAAGGCCATAAAATTAGTTTTGTTCTGGTGATGCTGTGTCTATTTACTAACAAACTGCTTGAAGGATTTTGTATCTCTTTCAGGGCAAAAGGAAGGCTTGCATTCTTTTCTTTATTGACAGTTTTTATTTGTACAGCTCTTGGAAGGAATGTAGAATCAAGATGTGGGTTTCCTTATTGGAAAAGAAGCTTACCAAGAGCAGTAAAACTATTATAGAAGAAAAATACTTCTTAAGCTTGAGTATTTTTTAATACGTAAACGTTTTGGTGTCGCTGCTCAGAATAGGATAAGAAAGTGAAACTAGAGAAGTCTCAGCCTACGTCGTAGACTAACTTCACTCTGATGTGTGCCACAGAATTCATTCATGCTGGCTAAATCTCAATGCCATGCTGGAGAATAATAAGCTGTGTGCTATATTTTGCATATCCAGGTTTTATTCTAAAGGAAGCTGCGATATGCTCCGGTAACTTGTCTAACAGGAGCGATCATGGGATCAGTGCAGAAGGACAAGCTAGAGCTTTTCGTTCTATGCACTGTGGACTCTGCCAAAGAGACAAAATTTGTTTCACAATTAAAGTTTAATGAATTGTAAGGCAAGTTACTTACTTCTTGCTAAATATTAAACTATTCCATTGGTTTACTGTAGTGCCATAAAACAGATGAGGAGAAACCTATGTATATCTTTTTTTAAAAGTGATGGTTGTTTACATTACCAAGTTGGTTGACTACACACATCTAGGCATTGCAGGATGTTAAATCTAATTCTTAATACTCTATTCTGAAAAAGCTTGCTTTGGTAAAGAAAGGTAAGTGCAATTTACCTTTCTTTTACTGAATAAGAAACAAGAGCATACTACATCAGTCTTTAGGTTCTTTAATGTTTAATCTTCCGGGGGTCTGTTCTGAAACACTGACCTTTTCTATTGTTCCAACTTAATGCAGATAGATTTTTTTTTTTCCAAACAGATGCATACGACTAATCCAACCGTGATCTCAGTGTAAAAATCCTTAGTTCTAGAAGTGTTTTTGCCTAGTGAAACAGTAACTCATATAAGCTTATAAATACTAGGACTTTGTATTATGCGTAACTCAAACTGAGGCTATCTGGTCTTTCCAACCCAATGACTAAGTTACCTCTGAATGCTCTCCATGTTGCTGAGAGTCACCATATGCACGTATATACCGTATATAACACAGAGTCAAAAGGCAGTGGAACTCTAGGAGATGGAGGCGATGCTGGCTTCACAGGAGTTCCTCCGTTGCTGTGCAGTAGGTGCTTGGTAAGGCATGTAGCTGAGTCCCAGGGTAACCTGGTGATGGCAATTTCATCAGCCCGTGCCAGCTCCCTTCTTCCCACAGCCAGGGGTTTGGATTACCCAGCAGCATCCCACCAGAATAACTCTGCTGCTGGTCACCTGATGTAGCCATGGCACAGGAGCTGCATTTGATCTGCTTGTGAGCCACATGCAGCTCACGAACCACAGGTTGGTTACCCTGACTTAAGCATTAGCTCACGTAACAAAAATCTGTATTTTGTAGTTCTAATTCAGTTGCTGTTGTTTACATAGGCTGCACTGCATGTTTTTCAGTAGTGTATTGATCTCTAGTGTTGAATTGCATGACTGTTCTAGCGTGTGATCTGTATGTCTCTTGTTTTAATTTTTTTCTTTTCTTTTCTTCTTTTTATTCAGACAGGGGATTTGGCTTCTGTGCAATTAGCAGGAACCCCAAATAGATGGGAGGTCTTGTCTGCAGCTCCTGCCACTATAAAGGATGAAGCTGGTAATATAGTACAGATTCCAGGTGCTGCCACAGTAACTTCAAGTGGGCAGTATGTCCTTCCTATTCAGAGTTTGCAAAATCAACAAATCTTTTCTGTTGCACCAGGATCAGATTCGTCGAATGGTACAGTGTCTAACGTACAATACCAAGTAATACCCCAGATCCAGACAGCGGATGGTCAGCAAGTTCAACTTGGCTTTGCAGCCTCTTCTGATAATAGCAGTATAAATCAAGAAACCGGTCAAATTCAGATCATTCCTGGCTCTAATCAAACCATCATTGCCTCTGGAACACCTTCAACTAATATTCAGAATATCTTATCACAGTCTGGTCAAGTCCAGGTTCAGGGAGTTGCAATTGGTGGTTCGTCTTTTCCTGGCCAAGCACAAGTAGTTGCTAACGTCCCTCTTGGACTGCCAGGAAATATTACTTTTGTACCCATCAATAGTGTTGATCTAGATTCTCTGGGACTCGGCAGTGGTTCTCAAACCATGACAGCAGGCATTAATGCAGATGGGCACTTGATAAATACTGGACAGGCCATGGATAGTTCAGATACTTCTGAAAGGACTGGTGAGCAAGTTTCTCCCGAAATTACAGAAACTGCCACTGATAACGACTTGTTTGTGCCAACATCATCTTCATCACAATTGCCCGTTACCATAGACAGTTCAAGTATATTGGAACAAAATGCAAACAACTTGACCACAACCAGTGGTCAGGTTCACAGTTCTGATCTTCAGGGAAATTACATTCAGACATCAGTCTCTGATGATACACAGGCTCAGAATATTCAGGTCTCCACAGCACAGCCAATTGTACAACACATACAGCTTCAAGAGTCTCAGCAGCCAACCAGTCAAGCCCAGATTGTACAAGGTATTGCGCAACAGACAATCCACGGTGTGCAAGCAAGTCAAAGCATATCTCAACAGGCTCTTCAGAACCTTCAACTGCAGCTGAACCCCGGAACTTTTTTAATTCAGGCACAAACAGTGACCCCTTCTGGGCAGATAACCTGGCAGACATTTCAAGTGCAAGGAGTTCAGAATTTGCAGAACTTGCAAATTCAGAATGCACCTGGTCAACAAATAACTCTAACCCCTGTGCAGACTCTCACTCTTGGTCAAGTTGCAGCAGGTGGGGCATTGACGTCAACTCCAGTTAGTCTAAGCACTGCTCAATTGCCAAATCTACAGACAGTTACAGTAAACTCTATAGATTCTGCTGGTATTCAGCTGCATCAAGGAGAAAATGCTGGCAGTCCTGCAGGTATTTACTTTACTCTTTTTGCATAAAATTGTTTTTTATTATTATTGTATGCACTTGGTTTGAATGATGATAATCATAACATTATTGTTTTTGCTGCAGAAGCCTTCAAAATACAGCGGGTTAAAGTAATGACAGATTTTACTTGAAAGTACTATTGCATAAGAAAAAACTGTAATGGTAGAACATGGTCCTTACCCCGCTTGTGTTACTGTAAACTCCTGTAACTCTCAGCTGGTCATATTAGTTGATTGCACTTCTAATACAATGTTTGTCAGTACTTACAAGTCTTACAGAAACCTGACAAGCAACTACGCTTCCAATAAAGCAGTGTCATTAGCGTTACCCGTAACGAATAGATGATTTTTTCATGGAAAATCCAAATATATGTTTACCATTATCTTTCTTGAAAATCTGTGGATCCTCTGAGGTGCTGTTATTGACCCGATGGTTTTTTTAAATTAATTTCCTGTTGATATAATGTCAGTGTTACTAGGATGTACAACACCTGTGTAAGCAGAAGTGAAACAAGCATCTGAATATCAAAATGGAGGCTGTACTTAACAACACATATGAGTTTCCAGTAGTATGTATTTGCATTACGTTTCAGAATGTACAGTTTTGAATGATGAGCATCACAGCATGTTTTATCTGTGTAAGCAGATAAGAAATGTGATTTTCTTAAAATAGGAATTTCTTAATGTGAGGAAAATACAAACGCATGTTTATTTTTGGTAAATTTAATACAGTGCATTCCCAATTTCAGGGCTTAGCTACTTAAAAAAAAAAGAATAGGAGAGGTTCAAGAATAAGAGAGCCTCAAGGTGTTTTGTTGTACCAGAAGCCATTTAATCTAATCATTTTGGCGTTGTGCTCAGGCTAGTTATGAGGGGCGGAGTGGGTAGTAGAGATAATTCTGGAGGGAAGTGCTGCACAAAGTAGCTTGGGAATTGCTATTTTACTATAATCACGTGATCCAAGGCTCCGCTTCATTAAGATACTGAAGCATACATGTATAATGTAAAGCATAAATGTTTTGTATTGTATGCCTATTTAAACACGTGAGCAGAAAGCAATATTAAGTAAAAATGTCTAGAGGAGCTGCTGAGTTAAGGCCTACTGATTATAATACTTGCATAGTTGCTGCTGTTGATATATTGTATGTCATAAGCTTACTTTTCCTTTGTGATCTAAAATTTGAATTTAAAATAATAAGTGGGATGTTTTTCTAGTTCTTTTTGTTTTGGAAATTACTTCTATATTATAGATTTACTAAGGAGAAGTTACCCAGACCTAGATAAACCTGTTTCTCATTGGCTCATCAGCAACAACAGCAAATAAATGAGTGTGCTGCCAACAGCATTTGCTCTGCTGGGTAATCTTTGTTCTTAAATTTTCTATTTCCAGTGAAAACAGAAAGTCTTGGTTTGTCTCTGTCACACCTTGTTACGTATGAGGGCAGTGTGTCTAGACATCAATAACAAAAAGCCTGTGATTTGTCTGGTGGTGTCTTTCCAACCCTTGGAAAAAGAGCCCCATGGCTAACTTGAAGTACAAGAAAGATGAGAACTTCTTTATTTCTGAGGTTTATATGGGTAGAAACATGTAGATGATGGTTATTGCTTACAGATTAACATAGCATAAATTTGAGAGTAAAGATAAAGAAAAGCAGAGAAGAACCAGAACAAAAGGCATGTGAAAAAGAAGTTGAGCCAGCTGTGTATATGTTAGTTTGTCCATTGACACTCTTTGAGAGTGTTTTAATGCCAGCTCATAATCAACTGCAAGGGAATTCCATCAAGCATTCCTGAACTGTTCTTCTGTAAGGAATTTCACACGTGAATTGAAGTGAATAAATGGGATATATGAAATGTGAATAAACAGGCGGATTCAGCCAAGGAAGAGCAGAAACTATTGCCTGAAGTGACTAGCTATAAACACCTGGTTATATTAAAGACAGGGCAGAGATTTACAGTGACATTTTTCCTACTTGTCTAGGAGTGATATATGGACTGGAAGGCATTAAAACTGCCATCCCCTAAATTTGGGGAGAATTTAATTGGTCCCTCCTTTATATTACAGGAAACTGACTTTTCCAAAGTAACGATCAATCTAGCGTTCAAACGGAATTATCTTGACTGACCTTCGCTACCTTTTCCATATGAATCTCTCATTTTGTCTGTATTGAGGTTGTCTAAGACAATCTTGTAGAGTGATTTTCATCTTTTTTTTATAACACCCCACGGTATGGTATGGCACCCTTTCTTCATTTTGAAGAATAAATGCACAAGTAGAAACAGATAGTGAAATGTTCATTTTTTTTTTTCAGTGGAGAGTATATTGCTCTTCTGACCTGCAAATGAGGAAAAAGTTTAATTTTAAGTTGAAAGAGGAAGGTGTGTGGAAGGGACAGCAGAATGAGAAGTTAAAGCTAAAGGGTGAGAGGTTACTTTATTCCTCTTTTCTACAAGCTACCAATGAGCTTTGGAGCAAGATAAGGTGTTCCCTGTATGTTCTCCCTCACCTCAGTGAAGTGCACATTAAAATGCAAACAAACAAAAACTTCCATAACAGATACTGCTAGGCTGTATTTTGTGTTTTCATTTAGCAAAACTTTTCTACTTGAGGCTAAAATAAAACACTTTCCTAGTTTTGGATCAGAGGTGGTTGGTAATTATTTGAAATTCAAATAATACAGGTTGCTCTGTTAGCTGTGTAGCTGGGAAAACCGAAGGTTTGGTTTTAGCTTTTGGCAGCTACAGTCTGTAGTGCAAGAGGTGTTGCTTTCCAGGTAATCAGTGGAGAACATCCTCACTATTCTCGTGAGCGTGTGAGAAGAAAAAATGTCTTTACCTACATCCTACATTTTACTTAATGGAAAGTCATCACATACCTCATACAAAGCTAATAGTTCTGTCCTGTAAATGTACAATTTTCTTTGAAAAACGTCCAGTAATTATGCTTCTACCAAAATGGTTGTTTTACAGGGTGTACATATGTGGAGACTTTCATTGCACTAAATTTGTTTTGGAAAAGTCTTAGATGAGTTTGTTTTATCTTTGGCTGTTTATCAGAGCGCATATTCCATCTTTTTGTGCTTAGTGTTGTCATGAGGTAGAGCAGGGAAGGGTGTTGGTTTGTCATATCTGAAACCTTCTTTAGCATTGCTTAGGTGGTATCAAATGCTATCAGTGTGTTACCAGTGGCAAAGAGAGAATAACTTTTCACAGGTGTTCTAGCATCAGTCCTTTGGTCTTGAGAGGAAGCTAAGCCTGAGAAAACTCTTCAGTAGTCTACTCCTTTTATAGGCACTTGGTAATAAAATACTGCATTTTCTGTAACAAAAAGAGGCATTAGGCACGCTGTTCACATTACTCTTTAGCAACGTACCTGTTCAAAGAAGGTATTTGTTTCTTCGTTGGTTTCTTCTTAAAAAGTTTAATATGGAGTAACTTTCCTTTTGGAGTACGGCAACATATAGTAATAGTGTCTAAGTTAAGTTATTAATATACTGAATCATGCATTTGGACTGGTTATTACCTGAAAAAAGATAACTTTACCAGGTCTGATCTAGGTTACTTCACTTTTTGTAAAGCTGGAATGAATGTTTTTTAATAATCCTTTTGACTTTTCCAGTAGCATCTGAAGAAACTAGCGAGTGGCTTGAGAAGGGACTTAGCTGCTTATCAACCCAGGCACACTCAGCTGGAAGATTAATTTATTTAAAAATAAAACCCCACAGTTTTCCATTTGGTCTATAGTTGAAATAAAGTCAAAGGGGTCCCTTTCAAGAGTTGACTTCAAGTGCTGCAGCAAAACTGAGATCTTAATTTCTGCATCTTTCTTCCCAGCTCCTCCATTGCAGGAGTATGTACAGCTATTTAGGGACTCATCTGCCTGCTGCCACTGAAGCTTACAGTCGTGCCTGTTGATCAGCTTACACCAGTTGATAGAGAGTGGGAGTGGTTGGCTATTTGTGGTGGGGACTTCATTCCGTTCCTGCCAGAACCTGAAGTCACTATCGTGCTGAAATAATTGAGCTATGCTAAATTTGGCCAAAAAAATGGCAATTTTCTAGGTAAATAGTTGCCTAAGTAACAATTTCTTGCTCATCTGCTGATGTCTTGTGAGGCTGTTGTCTGACATCCATTAGGTAAAACAGTCTAACCCCCTTCCCCCCCACCCAAGATAATTAAAAATGGAATATTTACGTTTTATTTGCTGGAGTGGTTGTTTCAGTGTTCTAATGCTTCTGGTGAAGTACTGCAGAATGCTACTTAAAGCATAGCTTTCTTCTGGCATCTAGAACTTTATAAAAGGTTTTCGCTAGTTTTTAGTGTTACACAACTTTTTTCTTTTCAAGACTTTTTCTTGGCTTTTTTCAAGTTCTAGTTCAAAATTTTATTAATTTCACTTTCGGTTTTGCAGTTTTTCCTTCTAAGGCATCCTTTCTTCCAACCTTTTGCAAGAAGGGCATGGTGTTCATATGAAATTAAATCTGATAATTAAAAAAGAAAAGTCTTATGAAATCAAGTAAGCTGAAGCTATGATGTTAAATAAATATTTTCATCTGACATCTGTTTTGGGCTATCCCATTTAAATTTGAGGCGTTTAGCTTACATGTTGTAAAATCAATGTAGTTTAAAATGGTACTTCCACTGTTCTATTTTTGATACGAAAAACTTGAATTGGAAACTGACAGATTTAAGTTAGTGCAGGAATTAGAGCTATTTATGTAGCAATCTTATGTAAACAGTTTGCTTTCAGCATGCAAGAATTACATTCCCTATTTTCTCATCATTTTCAAAGGAAATTAATAAATTGTGGAAGAATTAGATGATCATACTCGTGTTTCACAATCTTGCTTATAACAGCATATAGCAAATTAACTCACTTCAAGTGTAAGGAAGTTTGTATAACTTTAATTAGTCTTTTTTAATGCAGTATCTACTGCTGTGGTATAGAATTGCATTTTTTCTTTGAATTCTGGAAAAGATTGAATCTTAACGTGCATCCTCCATGTCTGTGGTTGATGTGCTTCTCTGCTCTCTGTATCCCAAAACAGCTCACAGCCTAATGCACTTTCGTACAGCCCACGGTGGTGAGGTGCTTATATATTGCCCTTAAGTGAATATTTTGTCATGTACGTTGAGTGTCTGGTGATGCAAATTTAAGGAGGTCAGTCTGAGTTACTTTAGGCTCAGCCATCCTCAGAATGTTCATAAAATAATAGTTGTCCAGTTTCAGGTGCTCGTTCCTTGCTTGTTTTTCAAAGATCCTTCTTACATGAAGCAAGAGGAAAACTCCCTTATACCCATAGGGATGGATGCATGGGACGTGTCTGTGAAGTTAGAGGCAAGGGATTTTATTTTCAGTAATGTTTTAACTTAAAAAGAAGGCTGGCAACCCATTTTCTGTTTTTGTGCAATCTCACGACTGTAAGTCCCGTGCTTCTGGTTCTGTGTGGTTTTGTTGCCTTTTGACCTTCTTCACAGGATTGCATACTTTGGTTCTGATCTCTCAAGCTAACTTGTTAGTGCATCTGAAATTTCTAGCAAGGACACTGCCAGTCTTTTCATAATGCCAGGAGTGCTCACCAAGTTCCTAGTCGTGGTTGCCCGCTTGAAGATAAGGTTCTTGATGCATCTGTGTTCAGGCGATAGGTTGTGGATGGGCTGTACACATGGGAATACTGCTTGGATGAGATGCATTGTCTCAAGAGGCTGTTAAGGGTGAAAGGAGGAAGAAATTTGTATCATGAGTGGCATGTCCTCTTCATTTTTTGGTCATACAGAAGAGATAGTTTTCAATCTGCATTTAAATGTCATTGCCATTTTTAACCCATGTGTTCCATGTACATTTTGTACCTAATTTTTCTTATTCAAAACATTTACTGTATCCTAATAAGGCACTTGCTGTGCAGAAGTCTCAAGTATTTATGTCAAGAATGGTGTCACCATAGATTTTAAACAAACGAACACCAAAAAACAACTTACTTTTTGATCTCATAGTTCCCATAATCCCATCTTGAGTGGCATTAATTCTTTCCCTACTTCTTGAGTCTTTGTTTATCCTTTTTCAATATTACCACAGTGCTAGCTTTTTTCTAAGCCTGGTGGAGCATTCACATGGTCCAAGGCTTACAGCATTAAAACTGCAGAAAGCTCTTCAGCCTTCTTTTAAAACCACTGAATGAAAATCATCCTAATCTGTTGATTAGGATCGTTTGATCTGTTACTGAATATTTATTTTAGTAGCTTTTTTTTACATTTTCCTGATTTATTGTCAGTGGAAAGCATTTCATTCTCATCTAGTGATAGAACTATTATTTGGCTTTAAAGCCAAATACGTAACAGAAATTCTTACTGTACAGTTCTGCCTTTCTGAATTGCTGATGACAGTTTGGGCATTTAATCCTAGTAGCATTCTAGTACTCTTATGTAGGAATATTTGACCCAGAATTCTGTGTCCTACTGCTTTCCTTACCTATTTGTGCAGTTCCTGGCTTCTGTACTGAGTATGGTGAACTCTTCTTCCCCCTTTGTAGCAATCCCCTCTTAAATTTTTAACAATGGGAAATAGGGGAAAAAAATAGGGGCATGCTATAGCAGATATTACCCTTCAAAAGAACCCGAAATCTTGAGAATCTGTAGACAGTGTATCTTCTTTGAAGAACTGAAATTGCTGTAGGGTAAGTAAGTGTTCTTTGATGCATAATTTGTGCTGCGATAGCACTGGTATAAGTATTTTCATGATTGAAATTTTTAAAGAATTGGTGTAGAATAATGCATGGGATCACTTGGAAATACAGTATGTGGCATTTCTTGCAAGAGATCTTTAGCTCTGTTTTTAATCATTTTGCTGGTGCTGCTTCAATATTCAGTACTGTGAGGTCCTGCTCTTAGACTTGTATACAACTTGTACACAAGCTGTTTTCCTTAGAAGCTTAAAGTGTGATTTTTGCTCTCTTGAAACTAGATGACAGTCTTTTCGCTGAGCTGAGCTAGTATTGCAAGATGACATTCCGCAGTGTGTTTTCTACTCCCCTTCTAATTTATGACATAGCAAGAATACTTAAATTCAAACATAAGTTTTGAGGGGCACATCAAAATAGAAATAATTCACCTAGTTGAATTTCCTGTCTGAATGACTTGGACAGCTGTCCAATTAGGTAGGCTTTAATTTAGATAGGAATTAGGCTAGAAGAAGGTTAGTTTGGATGGGAATGAACAAAGGCAGTATCTAAGAAATCTTTATTAAAGCTTCCTCACATTCACAGATAAAAGCAGGATAAGTCAAGACACTGAGGGAATGAATGGTGGGTGTGAAAGCCAAATGAGCAAGAAGATGGAAAGAAGATGGGAATTCACATCTGTTTTCTTTTCTTGAGAAGAGGGGTGGGAAAGGAAGTATCTATTTGGAAAAATAAATGAATAGGCATGACTGATTACAAGACATTGAAACTGTAGACAGACAATTTGTGATGCTGTGAGGAAATTCGTGTGAAGGTGTATGCAATGCTGATACAAATCTGTTTTCAGTTGAACAACCATATTCCTGCTTCTCAGATCAGGAACTTGTAAATCTTAGTTGAGTTAAATGGCAGGGTGGTTTTCAGCATCTAGGAAAAGAAGCTAAACTGGAAGCCTACGGTTTGGAGTCAGTTACAGGTAATTCCAAGAGTACTTTGATGTGACAGTCTGCAGAGGCAGTTAGATCCAAAAATTATGGTGGTGGTAGTGAAGTATGCAAATGAAGAGGTTTTGCACTGCATCTTCATGCCTTCTTCTTTTATATCTGTTTTTATAACTGTTGGGTAAACCAATAACTTTTCTCAGAGATGGAAAAAAAATAGCATTGAAGTTCCACTTGAAACAGACCAAAATAGAATGTGAAGTTTTTCTTCTCTGTTTTGATTCAGTTTAACTGCTGCATTCATCCGATACCTGATTAGGTGAGTAAGTGACCTGGCTGTATCGGTGGGCAGCGGTAATTCTTTCCACACTAGATTGTAGCTGAAATATATTCAAGAATAGTTCAGCTGCATTTTTACCTGCATAGTTTCATCCTATCAGTTAATCTTCTCTGAAGCACTGAAGATGAATCTTCTAGTTATTACTTTTATTCACCAAATACACTTAAACTTGTTCTATGTTGAAGCCAGCTCTAGTTTTTCTGTGATTATGGAATAGTCGCTTTGGAACAATTATGCACCAGGACCCCACTTTGCATCCTTCAGAGGAAAGCAAATGCTAAACCAGATCTAGCTCATTAGATACCAAGAAGAATTCATTTGAAATAGTATCTTTGAATTTCCCTTTCGTACTTAGGACTAGGTCTTGAACACATAATGAAGAAGTAAGGACATAAAGAAACTTGGAAGCACGGAAATAAAATAGTAATAAAGCAAATGTGACCTTCATTTTGCCCGTGTTTAATTGGTAGAAAATGAAAGTTGCCTCAAATTTATCAGTGCTTGTCATGACATTAGGGGTTACGTTTAAAAAAAAAAAAAAAAAAAAAGGTTTTTAGTCCCAATTTTTTGCAGAGCATGTGTGAAACCTAGTATTCTGTCAGTTAAGACCGAATTAGAATGGAACACATCCAGAGGAACACCAAGGGAGAAATACGGTGTCGTTGCTATCTATATGAATTTGCATAATCTGCAGTTGCATTTCATTTGAGAAGACTCTTAACTTTTGCTCTTCTCCATGCTTTCTCCCTTCTACCCCTTCATTTCGTTCCAATGTCTAAATTATACCCCCTTCTCCTCCCCAAAATAGTGGTGGGATTTACCCTTATCTCTTGCAATAATGTAGAATCTGCTCAGAGAGCAGCAGCCTCATTGCTTCTAAGGATCTAATTAAGGCTGTCTGATTCACTATGGGATTTGATGAGATCCACTCTCACCTAGACTACACCTTGAAATGGGAATTGGGAATAGAGTGACACTGATGGAAACGAAGTGGGTTATGAAGCGATTGTGAAGTCTGTGTACCTCCTCAGTTCTTGACCAGCTCTGTCTGCAGTTGTCCACTGTCCAGACACACACCTCAGGAGCAGAGCAGTTCCACGTTGCATATATAATGGAGAAGAACTGACAGGCTTTGGGATGTTCAAAGTTTATTCCGAGCTTGACCATACCAACTGTGCACTAGGTTTGGAGCATCTAGTGTTTTGATCATCTTTTTATCTAGAATATTGGTGCGCATGTTCAGATACCCAAAAAACTAGAAAAGTTGTTACAAGTGAGGCCCATAGCTACAAGGAGAATGCACAGGCAATTGTCTTCTTTGTGACTGGTTATTGCAGATATGATTTGCCCATATAATGTGGGTATGTGGAAGTGGAAATTGTGTTACGTGGAATGTTTGACTTCAGTAGTAGTGTTGGATTTGGTAGCACAGTTCCATCCCTGATGTGATCCTTTCTACTTTACTGGGCCATGTTGGTATCTCTTTATAAGTATGTGTATGTAGTGTTAGCTGGATTCACTTACTGACTTTTGTATCTTATGTTAGTAAGTTGATAATGAAATTACCTTCTTAAAACAATGTTTTATTTTATTAGCATTACTTCATCTCGTTTTAGATGAAAACCTTGTGGCACACTTGATCAGTCAAAGAATTTTAACCGTGGTGTCTACCACAGCCAGCCCTAAAGAACCGCTTGGAGATTTTTTTGTAATTTTTTTGTGGCACATCCATACAAGGCTGATCGGTCTGTGCTGGCAACCTTACCACTTTGCTGTGTGTGAATTCCTATTGAGTGCCCAGTTGCATAAGAGTCAATGAGGCTTTTGACTTTTTCTAAAGATGCTGTAAGTGAATATATTGATATGCTTAATAGTATATCTTTCTTTTTCTTCTGATAGTTGGAGGCCTGAAAAAATATGATGTTTCTGAGGTACATATAGGCAGGTTTTTATTTTTTTTCTGTTCATTTACTAGCAAAATTTGTACCTTTCATGTGAAAGACACTTACGTTGCTGCCTGAAATTTTGAGCTTCTTACTGTAGCAGTAAATCTCAGTGTGCAGGCGACTTAGGACAGTGCAAAAGCTTACTGCAGTACTTCTGCTGATGTTACCATATGCATAGAATCAGCAAAAGTAAGCGTGCTAGCTTTTGGATTCCCATAGCTCAGACTGGCTTTTTTTTTTTTTTCAATCTAGTTTCTAGCATTGACTTTTGCAGCTAAAACGGTTAATAATCTAGACTTCCTTGGTTCTGACCTGTAATGCTATCCCAAAAGGAGTGATTTCCTCAAGTTGAAATAACTCTCAAGTTATGTCAGCAATGTAGTTTACAGGACAATCCCACAAGTGGTTATACAGATGCAGCCAAAAGGACGGCAAACTATGGTGTTCGGAAAGAGTGCACTGACACCTTATTAGCACCAAGAAATTTTTAGTTTAGCTGCATCCTTTGTCTCTAAACGCATGCTGGACATCATTTGGAAGGTAGACCAGGTAATTATTACTCTTTACAGGTTTTACCATTAATTTATTTCTTGATCTTCACTGTGAGCAGTTGCCAATTATGATCTGGGCCAGTACAGTTTTTCATATGTTTTGCTATGCAATTTGTTTAGCTTTGTCTTCATTATAGAGGTGGTAGCTGATGCACTGACCCCCCAAAAGAATTTAGAATTGCCACAGTGCTCACTTAAGGTTTTAGTGTTTGAGCAGAGGTTGTGTTGAGGATGAAAACCTACATGTTAAGAGAGTCAATTATGCAGAGAAATCAGTTGCTAAATGCATCCAGGAGGAGACAGTTTTTAGTTTGAAGCTTCAAGGAAAGAAAGGAAAAAAAAAAAAAAACAAAAACACTTTTGATGGCTTATTCACTAGTTTGGGCTAGTGGCTAATCATTTTCACTGAAAAAAATCCAAACTAGAGTGCTGAATCTAAGAGAGAGCTTTCTAAAATGCCATACAGAAACTTTTTTATAAATACTGATTTACGGACTTTCAGCTCATGGGGAATCCAGAGTAGTGTCTGGAGGGAAAAAATGTTCTTGTTAAAATGTAAATCTGTTGAAATAATTGTCTCACAGTGTACTGTGATACTGTAGTTGGTTCTTGGATTAAACCGAATGAATGCTGTGTAGCTTTGTGTGGCTGCCCAGAAAGAGCACTCAAAGCAACAGTTGATAGATGCTCATTACCTGCTGGTGGTATTGTGTGTAATATGCAGCACTTATTCTTTGAGTTTGGTCTAACTGCTTATTTCCATGTTACTGTTTTAAAAGCTGCGTGATGTTTATGTTCAGCTTATGACGGCAGTGATGGTAGAAAATAGAGCTTTTACATGAGGGTAGTCCTCTACCTTTTAGTTGGATGTAGTACTTCCAACAAATGCTTAGCATTGAATGTTCAATAGGGACACTACGTTTTGCCTTATAGGTTTTGGGTTTGGACTTTGCTTTTCTACCTGTGCTTTAGGTGGATGAAAGAGTGGTATAAGATTCAATTTTTTTCCTAAAACGTGTACTATTTAAGAGGCATTTAGATGCTTCTTTGGAAGGGGAGGTAGAGTACACATACTTGTGAACGTGTGTCCTGTGAGTTGAGACTTGAGACGTTTTTTCTGCTTTCATGAAACTGCAAAGACCTATTTTGACTGCCAGCTCAAAATAACCTTAAAGTAGTTTGGGTTTTGTTTACTTCTTTCTAATACTGAACATTCTTCCCTGAATTTTTTCTTCTCTGTAAATAGTTTAAGGGAAAAAAAAAAGACATAAATTTGAGATGAGAAGGGGAAGAGGGAGCAAAGGAGTTAAGGTTTTTTTTTTCATTGGATTTCTTAGTCTTTCTTAGGTTGAAACCTTTTATTTATTTTATTATATTATTTCATTTGTTACTGCGCATACTGAAAAAATCGTGAAGATCATCTAGAAAGGATGTTTCTACTATATGTCACATTAATTGAGAAACCCTCTGGGAATATAAATGGATACTCAGGATCATTTGAAACATGCGTTTACGTTTTTTTTTTCCAACCTCTTGTTCCTCATTTTTTCCTATCTTTCAAGCAGCCAAAATCTTGCAGGTGACAGCATTCACTACCAAGAATGGTTCAAACTTGAAGTTTAATACTTTGTTACAGCATGTCTTCAACTTTGAATTGTATAGTAAGATAAACTTTTTAAATACCTTAGGGGTTATAAGGGCACAGAAGCAATGTCAGTATGCACTAAATTATGTTGACTTTTGACAGACATAGTGCTCTCAACAGAAAAAAAGATTTGATCATAATGGTTTCCTTCTCTGTATTTAATGGGCTACTTATGGATCTCTGTTCTTTTCCTCAGATATTAGGATTAAAGAAGAGGAACCTGATCCAGAAGAGTGGCAGCTCAGTGGTGATTCTACACTGAATACCAATGATCTAACACATTTGAGAGTACAGGTGGTAGATGAGGAAGGGGACCAACCACATCAAGAAGGAAAAAGACTGCGACGAGTTGCTTGTACATGTCCCAACTGCAAAGAAGGTGGTGGAAGGTATGTAACTTTCAGTGTCATATAATGCATGTAATAATGAAAACAAATAATGAGTGAGGAAAAAAAGGAGCCTTAGTTAATAACAGTTAATAACAGTTGGCTATAAAAAGAGAAAACTATGGGCTTATGCAAAAGAGCTTATGTGCTAAAGGACAGCCACCTTTATTTCTGGGCTTGCAGATGGAAGGGGAAATAATTCCATCCTCTCTGAGTTACTCCATTAAGATTAATTGGAAAAATCTGGAGTTAGATGCCACCTAGTACAAGTGAGGGGAGTAGAACATTGCTCTAAATAATATGAAAATGAAATATTTTGGAATATGTGCATCTGTGATTGGCTTCCTATCATATGTCAAGGACTCGATTAAATGCTGTGTTCCTGCATTTCCTCACTGATTGAGCATTTTTTTTCTGTTTGATTGCTTTGGAGTGTTATAAAAATACAGTTATCCTGGTTTTCTTTTTTGCTAGGTTCCTAAGAAAAACAAGGTTTGTATAATAACCCTAAATATAAAATTTTTAATTGGCTGATTGTTTTAGTCAAATTTAGTATAGATATGGCAAACGCAAAGATATTAAGTTTCTATTCATATAGGACTTCAGGGCTGCATACAAAGATTTTATTCTATTCTAAAACACTTCTATAATTGTGATATTTGAAAGGATATAAGAGGGGTAATGGGGATAATAGACTAAATATTTTCACTTGTAAAAGGCAGCCTAACTTTGTGTTGATACAACTATGCAAAGACTTGTTTCTAGTACACTGAAATTTGCCCATTTTGATAATACTTCATTCTCTAAAGTGGAAGTCTTATTTTTGTGGGAACTATAATGTAAATTACTGAGTTCTGTTTCAAGAACCTGTCAGTGTTCCACGGCTTTAAGAGTTGTAAACGAGTACTGGCTAAATACATGTATTGTCTAGCCTTTTGAGCTTTTTTTGCTCCAAGTTCCAGATACCTTCTTTGCAAGCACAAGGAGATAATATTTTAGTCCGCCTAGCCAAATAAAAGTTTTTTTTTTTTTTTTTGAAGACAAAAACACTTTCCTATGTTTTCATCACAAATGAAGCTATTGATAATATCTGTTATAGTCATATAGCATCTTTGTAAGTCAGCTTTTTCTTAAATTCCTACATGTAGTCCACTGAAAACCTGGCTTGGTGAGCCTTGGCTTTGCCATGAAGATTTGCCCAAAGGACAGCCTGGATTGAGATTTGCTTCGGTCTAGGAGAAAACTCTGATAATGTTACAGGCAATGACTATACTCTTATAAAGTTTCTCTTCTTTGTGCTCTACTCCAGCCTGCAGTGGCTTTAACTTAAAGACATTTTTACTCTAAACTTGACTCTTACTCCGAAGTGAAGTTGCTATAACACCAAATTGTAAGGTTGAAGCCCAAGAGAGAGAGTCTTATTGAGAGATGGTTTTGAGAAAGTGTGGAGAAGGGTGTACATTGTCTGAAACTCTGATTGGAATTGGGGAAGGAGTTGCGGTCACAGATAGGGCAGAGGTGAGATGGGGGTGAATCTGAACTCCACAGTTAAGGGAAGGACTGGGATACATCAAACATACAAAGTAAGGAGAAAAGTAGAACAGGAAGTCAGGATGTGAGAATTAGGACTGGAATAGAAACAGGATAGCGAAGGAGACAATGGTAGGAATGGTAGTGAAACTGAAAAAGAGTGAAAGTGCCTACAGTTGCTAGAGCAATGTTTCCACCAGAATGTAAAATTCCTTCAGAGTCTAGCAAAAAAGCAATAAACCCACCAGAGGAATGTTTTCCTTCTCACTCTGATACACATGGATAATGTTCTGTAGCTGTTCCATTTGCTCATTTATGTCTAGTGCTGTAATGCAGAGTTTTATTTTGTCTTTCAGCTCTGCTGATGACTTTGAGGTTCAGTCAATAGGACATCTGCTTCCATAAATTTCTTCAGATAGCAATCAGAATTTTTTAAATTTTAAGGTTGCAAAACTGAAAAATTGGAAGTTGGCAAGTGCCAAAGTTAAGATATCCTTTGTGACATTAATTGCGCATATGCATTGTGATTTTGTTTCTAAAAAATAGAAACCAAATTCTAATTTGGTCATTCTAATTTATTTATAATCATTTTAAATTTATAAATTTAATTTATGAATGTATTTATAAATTTAATTTATTCCATATATATATATATATATAAAATAAATTTGTATAATTGTTCTAAATTTATATTTATGCTAAATTATTTTAATTTTGCATTAAAAAAAATAATCATACAACCCCAGTACTATTCAGTGAATGGGATGGGTGATGCTCAGGGTGTGAGTCAGGACAGTATAATGGTTGGCACCTGCTTTGCTTACTGCAGAAATTGGAAGGCATATAGGGACTGAAATAGGGGATTGCAGTAACAGGTCTCTGAAGTTTTGGAGGTGTTTGTACTATCCACCCCACTTTTTTCACTACAGAAGTACTGACTTCATTGCTGTAAAGAGTCAATTGAGCTCAACTGTGAATATCTACAGTATTTAAAAAATAATAATTATAAAAAATATATTAAAAAATCAAGCTTCTGCTACATAGAGATTGATTCCTCAAGTTGATGGTTGTTTGACAATTTTAATCATTTTCTGCATCAAGTTTGGATGTATGAAATGATTGTATTAGTTCAAGCTTACTACACAAGTATGTTGCACAATGGTAAACTCTTTTTTTCTGAAAAGCTTAGATGCTGTTGTGAGTGCTCTTAATGAGGAAAAAAACACATGGGAAATGAATAATTCTATTAAGATAGTATTTAAATAATACGTAACTAGTAAGATTAGGAAAACACATTAAATCAATATGAGAAAGCTGAATGGTAGTTCGCTCAATGAATGCTGTCCCTCCTGTGCGCTGAATGAGGTAGGTAAATACAGTGTATATGGCTTCACATATGCAGACTTCATCATAATTTCATCTTTTATGTAGTCTTAATTTTGGCATTTTTTTGTATTTTCTTTTTTGAGGGGGCAAAGGAGAGCTGAGGGTTGGTTTTGTTTTTTGTTTGGTTTTTGACTCTCAATGCAGAATTAGAACATATTGCAGTCTTCAAAGAATTTATATTTTTACCACTTCTGTGAAGTAGGGAGAAAGTAGTAGATGTGTAAATTGAAAACCTTATAGCCTCAAGCTTACATGGTAAATGGTGAATAAAAGAGAAGAGAGATACGTGCCTCAGAGGATGACTCTGATCCCAACTGGATAGTATTAAGGTTACTGTTAGGGTGTCAGAAGTTAGGGGGAAGTTTCACTGTCCTCTCAATTATATCTACAATTACATTGGGATGTAACTAGTACCCTCTGGATCTACAGAGGAACAGTGTTTCTGAGTACCACTTCAGATACTTAACCCTAAAGTGCACATTCTTAAAATAACTAAAAAGCCTTTGTTTTACCCCTGAAATAATTAACGTTTTTCCTGGAAATACTGCTGGATTGAAAGTCTTGTTTCTTTGTAGATGAAGGTATCTTCGGTTGAAACCATTGCACTCTGTATGGCTACTGAGAAATGTGGCTTCCTGTGTTTATAAAGCTCAAATGTGCTATGAAAATACTTAACGTATTAATTGATTTGAGGACTCCAGTTGAGGTGTGAGTCATATCCTTTTACTCAGTGGCAATGGTTATTGGCCAGTGCAGCAAGAAAGGCCTCTTAGCGTGACGTGTTAGGGCGCAGTGCCAGTCTGTCACAGCTGCAAAGCATCCAGACAGAATTTGGCTCATATCCAGTCACTTTAGAGCACGCATGAAGCAAACGTGCACATGCCTGTATGAAGCTGTGTACAGTAAATACACTCAGTTACTCATTCACAGTAGTCTTGCAGATCTCATTCTATGAGTTCCTAACTTTCTCTTCTCTTTGGACTGCGGAGTCCACTGAGGAATTCCCTCAGCGATCAGGTGACGTGCTCAGGATTATGTACACTACCTCTGAAGCACAATAACGTGACCGTGAATTGAACCATGATTTCCTTCAGTCTAGACTAAAGGTGTAGTTAAGCAACTCCAAATGATTGACTAAGGAATCTTAGTTATTTTAACAAAATTGGATGTGATTTCATGTGATTTGTGTCACACTTGTGTACTGTGTCATGCAAAGTTCCAAAATATTTGGACTGGTTATTATGGGAGAGGGAAGATTATAGTATATTTGGAGTATATGAGGATGAAATACCAAATTAAAAAAAAATCTGTATACAGAAATGTATACAGATTTTAAAATGCAGACACATATTTTGTTATAAGCATAGATTGAGCACTTTGTAGGGTTACATGGAGTAGGACAAGCAATTAAAGATACAGGATAGCAGAATATTATGTGGAATTCCATCAGTTACCAAGACTATATAATGGGGAAGAGACATGGGAGTTCCTTTGTCTGTATTGCCAAGAAAGCTGTCGCCACAATTGTTGGATGCCTTGAGCCACCAAACAAGAAGACCTGAAGGACTTTTTCCCCTCTAGATGGTGAAGGGCCTAGAGGGGAAGACGTATGAGGAGCGGCCGAGGTCACTGGGCCTGTTCAGCCTGGAAAAGAGGAGGCTGAGAGGAGACCTCATCGCGGCCTACAGCTTCTCCACGAGGGGGAGTGGAGGGGCAGGCGCCGGTCTGTTCTCTTTAGTGGCCAGCAACAGGACTTGAGGGAATGGTGTCAAGCTGAGGCAGGGGAGGTTCAGGCTGGATATCAGGAAAAGGTTCGAGAGGGTTGTTGCGCACTGGAACAGGCTCCCCAGGGATGTGGTCACGGCACCAAGCCTGTCGGAGTTTAAGAAGCGTTTGGACTGTTCTTTCAGTCACGTGGTCTGAATTTTTGGGTAGACCTGTGTGGTGCCAGGAGTTGGACTTGATGATCTTTGTGGGTCCCTTCCAACTCAGGATATCCTGTGATTCTATGAGTGCCCAGAACTGAAACATTAGGTGAAGGTGAACTGAGCCTGAGAACCGGGGAACTGGTTGCAGTGAGACAAAAGGGGAATTAAAGAAAATTTCTTCCTTGGAGTCTTGAGAATTGGGTATTTGGGGATGATGGATGAATGCTACTGAAACTGTTAGAGGTAGATCGAATTTTGTGTTACGGAGATTTCTTTGGCCTAGCCTTCTGTGGAAGCTGAGTAATTAGAAAAGAAAGGGGGCACTCTGAAGACATTTTCCTAAATACCTTTGTGATTGGCTGAATGTTCAAAACTTGTGAATATTGAGATTTTTTGTAGGTGGCACAGTACAAATATAAGTCTGACATTAGATTTGATTTTTGTCTTTTAATATTGGCTTGAGGGGAGGCCATGTACGAGTGTGAACATGATGGTTTAGATGCAGCAAAGGACATTTTAGTTGGGGTAGATGTTTAAAAAATAAGTCAGTATTTATCTGGTCCAGATAAACAATCTGCTTTTGGTACATCTGGGGAAAAAAAAAGTCAAAAATATTTTTGCCAGTACCAATAATGATGAAAGAGTTTAAGATGTCAGGTCAGATGTCAGAGTACTCTTTGCAAGGAATTTATAGTCAAGCTGGAAAAGACAGATGAACTTTCTGTGAGGCTATGGATTTGAGGGGTAGCAGTAACAACAACAAAAAATGAGATGAGCAGAATCTCTTCTGTCACCTTTAGATTACATCGAATGTGAAACAGCGATGTTCTGAATGCAGGGATGAGAATCTAGGTTTAACAGTTGTTTGGAAAATCGTTCACTGGACTGTAGAGAGGAAGTGGAGCACCCTAATTTAAGGAAAAAAAAAATTGTCCTGGGGAGGCAACTAAAAATTCTCTACCTAGTCATCAAGGACAGAGTGCCAAAGACTGTGATTTCAGAATCAACTTAAGCTGTTTTAAGTTAACATTGCTGTTGAATAAGGTGTCCTGATGCTTGGCTGCATTTTTCAGTCTCTTACCTTGTATCATTCATATAACTGCACTGACGTAGCAGCAGCAGCCTTGCACTGCCCAGACTGATCTTTCTTTGAGTATTCATAAGTTCTTATCTCTCTGGTGGTTTTGGTTTGTTTATTTTTTAAATTAAAAAAAAAAAAAAAAGAAAAAAGAAAAAAAGCTATGCTTTTGTGTTAGGTGCTTACACTGAATGTAATCAACTACCATTTCAGTGAGGTAGCATCTTGAAAATAGGCATCAAGCTCAAGTGTCTAGATTACACTTTCTAGGAATTATGTATTCATATTTGATGAATTTTATTTCTGAAATATCAAGGAATTAATAGAAATGTCAGCAAGATCAGCTATTTCACTGTCATTCCTTTTAGTGGAAATCGGCAGGTTAGTATGTTTATCCTCCAACCTGAAACTGTTTCTCAGGTTTCCCCGAGATGCCAAAAGTCCCATCTGTTCTCTTCCCAGTTGCCAAAATCTCCAATTTCCCTAGTGGCAATTGTAGTGATTTGTGTTTCTTTGCCAAAACTGTGTTTGGCATAGTAAAAGCTGAAATTGGGAGAAATTTAAGATATGGGCACTTCAATATCAAAGTAATACAAACTGCTGTAATTATTGTATTTCTAACTTTATATGCATGCATGTTTGCTAAAGATTATACTTCTGTCATTTAAATGTCACATGCTTTTGAATTTATAATTTGCTGCAGAATTGAGATACCATTATAGTTTTTATTTTCAGCTTCTTACGGAGTGTACCGGGCTCTGAATATATTTGAAACAAAAATGGGCAGCTGCTCAGATTTTTTTCATAGATCTATTGGTATATTTAACCCCAGTTCTATGTATGACCACTGTTTAGGAGGAATGCTTTACAATGAATAACTTCACTTTTATTTAACAGAGGCTCCAACTTGGGAAAAAAGAAGCAACACATTTGTCACATACCAGGATGTGGCAAAGTATATGGGAAGACTTCGCATTTGAGAGCTCATCTCCGCTGGCACTCTGGAGAGCGTCCATTTGTTTGTACTTGGATGTTCTGTGGCAAAAGGTTCACTCGCAGCGACGAGCTTCAGCGACACCGAAGAACACACACAGGTTTTCAATTTTTGATTCCAGTGCCTTTTACTAAAGGAGTGTCATGGGGAGGGCTTGGATAAATAACTTTAAAGAGGAAAACATCTTTGTATTAGGTTGATTTTACTGTTGTATGGCATTTCTAAAATCAGCTAATATTTACAGGTATGTGTATGTTTTAGGTCCTTTAGTAGATCCGAGGAGGAAAAAATGCACCCTGAGTCAGAACTGACATTAAAGTTAATATTTAAATTAGCTTAATCAGAAAACTTTGATTCAAGTTCAGTGATGACTTTGATTTGTTTGAACCAGATTAGAACTGTTTTTAAACATCTTAACTTTAATAATTTTCTCCCTTTTTATAAAAGCAAAAAAGAAAAAAGAAAAATGGAGGGCTAGATGTCCAAGGGATTAGATGTCATTCACAAAATCAAGGAAGAGCATTTGATGGTGCATCATTCTACATCTTCTAGTTTCGTGGTTAGACTATTTGTTAGAGATACTGGGACCCCAAGTTTACACTTCTCCTTTTGTCTAATACAAGGAATAGAAATTAGTTTAGCTCTCCATCTTTTTAAGAAGAGGTTTGTTTCAAGTCTATTGTCTGTATTACCTATTTTCCTACAAACGGAACACATGATAATATTCTAGAATGTTCAAACTACAGCATGCTTATCTTTAAAATTAGATTATTTGAAAAACCCAATGACAGTAGATAATTTGTGCTTATCTGCATATGCATTGCTTAGAAAACTGCAGTGTCTATGAAAATTATTTCATCTTTTGTATGCAATGGTGTACTTTTGTTCAACGTGTTGGATGGTTGAATCTAATCTGGGGTGTTACGGTCTGGCTGGCTGGACAGCCAGATTTTTTTTTGTTTGATCAAAAAAAAAAAAAGGCTGGTTAAATGATTCAGCTCAGAGGGTATGGTTAATGGGTCCTAGCCATAAATGAAAAGTACTTCACTTGGGATGAAATAAACCATTGCATCGATGCAGGTGAAGTGCTGTCTGGTTGGGAAGTATCTCTGCTGAAAAGGATCTAGGGAAATCTTGATAAACAACGTGATCCAGCAGCCAAGATGCACAGGGCTGTGTCAACAGAAGCACAGACACTAGATTTAGGAGAGTGCTTATCACCTTTTCGGTACTGGTTAGACTGCATCTAGAATATTTCAGCCCCCAGCATAAGAAAGACATTAATCAACAGGCTTGAGTTCAGCAGAGGGCAACCAAGATGACTGGGAAGCAGGGAAGCTGTAGGAACTGAGCTTGTTCAGCTAGGC
This sequence comes from Cygnus atratus, assembly GCF_013377495.2. NCBI lineage: Eukaryota > Metazoa > Chordata > Aves > Anseriformes > Anatidae > Cygnus > Cygnus atratus. The sequence continues at coordinate 18,326,847 of NC_066367.1, forward strand.
AAAGAGAAGAGTAATGGCAAGGGGTGGGCAATTCAAGTGCAGCTTTCTAGAACCTGCAAGGCCAACATTAAGAAGAAAATGCCAGACGTTTCATGGTGGTGTGTTGGTGTGAGGACAAGAGGCAGCAGACACAAGTTGAAACGAGATGTTCAGACCAGATGCAGAGAAAAATATTTCCATTGTGAGGACTGATAGGCATTGGAGCAGGATGCCCAGAGAGCTTGTACAGTCTCCATCCTTACAGGCTTTCAAGACCAGACTGGATAAAATCCTGAGCAACCTGGACTGACCTCATTGCTGACCCTGCTCTGAGAGATCAGTCTAGAGACCTCCTGAGCTCCCTTCCAACCTGAATTGCCCTATAGTCCTGTCTGTCAGTCTCAAGTGGTATTCTGCAGTTCATGTTATCTTTCCTGTCCATTGTTCTACAGGGTTTGTTCTCCTCTTAGAAGTTACTTATTGTTAATAACTGCAGCTGAGGATATTAGATTGTGATATTCTTTATTTTGCCTGAAAGATTTCCCTAAGCTCAGTGAGAGACAGAAAAATAATTCAGTTCTTTTAAATGATTTGTATGAATATCTAGAAATTTAAATGACAATTTAAGTTTATCATCTTGGATAGAGGTTTTCTTAAAATGTTGTTAGAATTCTGACTCTTAGAAGCACTAAGTTACCTCAGTTTTTGGTGTATGTGTGAATTTTTTCTAATGTTCTTGAAAACAATTTTTTTTCTTATCTTATATGACAGGTGAGAAGAAATTTGTCTGTCCAGAATGTTCAAAACGCTTTATGAGAAGTGACCACCTTGCCAAACACATTAAAACACATCAGAATAAAAAAGGTATTCACTCCAGCAGTACAGTGCTGGCATCAGTAGAAGCAACGCCTGATGATACTTTGATTACTGCAGGAGGAACAACACTTATCCTTGCAAATATTCAACAAGGTTCTGTTTCAGGAATAGGAACTGTTAATACATCTGGCACCAGCAATCAAGATATTCTTACCAACACTGAAATACCTTTACAGCTTGTCACAGTTTCGGGAAACGAGACAATGGAGTAAATATTACACAAGATACCTATTAATTGTGGTTATTTTTATACAGTAGTGAGAAGAATATTGTTCCTAAGTTCTTAGATATCTTTTTATTGATGTGCAAAAATTTTTGGATTGACAGTAACTTGGTTATACATGACACTGAAATGCCTTACTTTGTATGATATTCCATAGTATATTAAAATGGTAAAATTGCATGGGTTTTGTAGGTACTTTTGGAATCTAGAAGAGATGAAATTTTACCAAGTTATATTAAAAAAAAAAAAAAAGAATTTAACGATGGAAATGGTAGTCTAACCAAATGCATCAATCCTGTGTGGTTTAGTGTAAAAAAAAATGAGAACATGTTGGTATTTATCTATTGTAAGATAAAAGAAGTTGATGGGTGAAAAGAAATCATGTTATGATAAAAGAAATTTTGTAATTTTCTTGATGACTGGAATTTTTATTATGCATAACTGACAAATCAAGTTTCCAAGCAAATGTTACATAGTGTAGGCTTTACTTAGCTCATCAACTTGTCATTTTGAAGCTAATTATTTTAATTAGGTTAACTATGTACAATATTTTAAGCATTACTCTTGTAAGATTTTGAAAACTACATTTTAACATGGAACTCTAGGGATAGTCACCTTTTAAATCCTATTGAAAAGCCATGTTTAAGATTTAATTTGCCAAAATGATGTCTTGTTAATATTCTTTCAATAACCAAGGTGGGCAATATAACCAATGTTTAAAAAACTTAAAATGTTAAAAAAAAAAAAATAAAAAAAATAAATATGTATAGGTTGAGGCATTTGGGTGGTAAGGCAAATGTTATAGTGAAGTATATCCCTTCTCTTGAACATTGGAGGACCAAAAATAAGGTGTATTGCGTCGCAGCAGTGATTTTTATCAAATCTTTTTCCAAAAACATCTGTCTGCCAGGGCCTTAAAAGCCATCATGTAAATTACCAGTAAAATATAACATATGCAAATACAACAGAAAAATCACTTCCATATTGACAGTACTCCCAAACATATGGATATAGTCATAGTGAACTAGGGGTTTTATGAGGTTTTTATTTGTTTGTTGTTTAGTTTTTGGTTAGTCAATCTGCATTTAAATATCAGCCATCTTTCCTTTTTTGCTTCTTCCCTTAAAAATTGTATGTATCCAGTACATTTAACTGATAAACATATATGTTTTTTATTATGCTGAATTTTCTTTTTATTTTTTAATTACTGTTTATATTTTCAATTATAGAAAAAATGTACAAAATGAAGTTATATAGCCAGTCTGTAAGTGCTATACCATTTTCCAAAAATGTACAACAATAATTACTGCAGTTCACCTATTTACAAACATTTGGAAATCTGTTCATTTGTTATTCTTAAAACCACCTCAAATTTAAAGGCTACCTTATTGTACGTTTAAAGTGTATTATAACAGTGTGGTAGTTAATAAAACACTATTTTTTTTTCTTTTGACTTGAGTTTACTGTACTTCTTGTTAACTAATAAGGTGTAATTTCATAATATATATTAATTGCCTGAGATGTTTTCTTATTTTTCTTCAGATGGTGGGAAATAGAAATAGTGTTTACCTTCCTTGTGCGCACAGAGATGGTGAGATAGCACCTCCTTCTCCCTCCATCCCAAAATCTCTGTATGCCCAGGCATACATGTACTATACTGTGGAGGTGCTGTAGTAATGTTTTTAAGCTTATGCTGAGTAGAGCGTGAAGAAAACATAGGCCCTATCCTATTGAATATGAGAATAAAATTGCATTTAAATCCCCTTACACTTAAGTGCCATAATACACACAGACTTGATAGTGAATTGTGTCTAAAAATTATAATGGCCTTTTGCTTAAAGCATAGGAAGAAATAATAAGGACAAGGGGGGAAAAATGAGTTTAGAAGATTGAGGTGAAAATTTTAGATGATGTAAGAAGGGCCAGTGAGAACTGTGAGATCAGAGAGACTAATGGTTGCATTTGGTGCTAAAATGAAAGCGAGAAGTTCATATTTGTGATAAAAGAAGCCTGAAGTCTTGGAGTATCAAACTGCTAGAGGACAGACCAGGATAATTTTAAGATAAACCGGGTAGAGCTCAGCTTAGAAGAGAGAGAACTGGAAGAAGTCATGAAAAGAAGATTTTCTGCATTTGCAGTTAAATGGAAGAAAAAATTAATGCAAATCTTTCAAGATTCGGAGAAACAGGAATCGACAGGTTTCAAAGAAAAGGGAGTTAATTCACCATCAGTTTATTTAATAAATGAGAGAGTTCAGTTGGTTGGGAGGGCTAAAAGGCAGCAGCTTAGGAGAAAAGGAAGTTCTGCTTAAACTTGAACCATTCCATGGATGCTGTCAATATTTTAACATAATCTGAATCCACCTCACTTTGACAGGTGAATGGGTTTGATTTCCAATAGCTGTTTTAGTTCACAGAGCATTTTAGTATGATTTACGTGCATTCTAATCTCTCCCTTTATTTGTAGCTGTATTAGTGCTTTATTTAAGATGGAGGCAAGAGGGTTAATTTCTTAATGAAACTGCTCTTCAATACAGAAGTTTTATCGAATGACACTTTCACTGATGTACCTCCATGGATTAAAGTGTTTCAGTGCCAAGGGTTTTGATGCCTCCTTACTGCAAACCATGTTGTTTCATTTCTCAGAACTTTCAATACTCAGTATATCAACTGGTTAATATAACTGATGTTTAGGTGGCACAAGTTTTAAAGGATATTTTCTTCGGAAGTTTCAGAAGGTGTAAGTTTTGGAAGAAAGTAACTGGAAATGTGTAGGTAAGAGTTTGATGGAAAGCCTACAGACTAAGGGCTGTCTGTCTAATGGTTCACAGCCATAGTGTTTGTATTTGAGAGTGCTACTGCATGCGTTCACATGTTGCAGGGTAATGATTTTTGAAAGATCTCTGCTCACCCCTAGCACAAAGGTTCGCTAGCTTTGATATAAAAATGTTGGTGTATTCTAAAATTGTTACCACATTATGGCTCTCTTCTGTTTGCATTAGGCACTCGTATGATACCAAGACTAAGTTGTGCGCTCTATAGAAGGCTTTCTGAGCTTATCTGTGAATCACAGTTCTTTATGCGTTCCTGGTGATGCTTGCTTGGTGTGTGCCTTGCTGCTTATTTGTGCAATCTTTACCATTTTTCATACTTATTTTCATATGAGGCTTTCTTACTTAAATTTGTTCTTGGTATGGTAGCCTTTAGATCATTGGATGATTTGTCTCTCTTGCAGCTTAGTGTAATCAGTAATTAAGAAGACCTTAAAACTGGTTCTGCAAGCGAGCATGAGCTTGAGAGGACGATGTTTTCAATTTCAACACTCAGGGTACTTATTTTCAGTAAGTACAAGGCTGGGATGTACATTTGCTGTAATCTAAATTCCTGGTCTCTTTCCTGACTGAACTCATGGTTTGATTCTTGCAAGTTACAAACTAGTACCAGTTCTTGCAGAGAAGAAGAGATTTTCTTCGTTGCTACTTACCAAGCTAAGGGGCAACGTGATTGTAAGGAGAATGATGTAATCACAGAAACACTTGTGAAGAGCAAGATTGATTTCAAAATGCAGATTTTCCTCTGGGAAGGGACTTTGCAGAGCTCTTTCAGCTTGTCTGAACAAGAAGTAACAGGCTTTGGTTTGAGGTATTTTCAGATTCTGGAATCAGTAACATAAACCTTCCCAATGGCTTCAGGAAAGCTCTGATATGTTCTCTAACAAGTTGTTCAGGGTGTCAGGGAATGAGGTGAAGGGACCTAATAGTCAGTCACCTGTCAAATGGTTATTAGTTTCTTTATGAACTAATGAGCGTGAGGCTCTCTTTCCTCCAGCATTTTACCACCACCATCACCGCCAGAAGTGCAGTGTGCACTGTAGTACAGGGCAGAAGAGACTGACGTGGCTGACAATGGTCTTACACAGCAGACGATTGTTTTTATAAAAAGTCCACCTCATTTTGATGCTCCAGATTTGCTGTTCATTATCACGTCAGTATATTCTTGCACATCTTTCCATGTCTGTAGGATGTCTGCTAGAATCTTAGATGTGTAAGTGCTTTATGCATCCCCAAGAATTGCTCCAAATGGGATCAGTAATTAATCACAAAAATTTGTGGCCACACCTTCCTGACAGTAAACAGTGGTCTGTGGAAGCCTTCCAACTCTCTAGTCCAGCTGTAATGATCCTTTCCAATTCCTGAGATGTCCAAGAGGCCAAGAAAAAAAAAAAAGGTAAAAACATCTTGAATGTTTTCAATGACTTCCCCACCCCCCTAACAGTCCAAAAATGTAAGCTGTCCCTTTGCTTAGAACTGTGCTGTATGATTTTTTGCAGTGTCTCAGCCTTTGTGCTTGGAAAATAAGTATTTATAGAATGCATACATAATTTATTTTTTAGGTACAAAATATATAATGTATGTACAATTTACAGACATTTCTCTTTGTATACGTGGGGCAGCAGGTAAAATGTTATTTGAAGATTTTTTGTTTTCACCCAGAAACCAGAAATGTCCTTGCCAGTGAAAACCTGTTAACACCTGCAGTGTTAAGAAATGACAGTATGGTAGAGGTTTGTAGGGAAAATCACTGGGATTTGTGTTCACCCCGTGGTGAGACATGATGATGCTTCTGATAGGACAGGTTCTGTGCACGTGTTCACTCCATGGTGAGACATCATGATGTTTCTGATAAGACGGTTCTATGTTTGCTGGATAAGTTGATTCCTGATTTCTATTCTCTCTGTCTAGGCCCCTGCATGAGTCATTAACAGTACGTAGGGGAGATAGCTAAATACAAAAACAACAACAACAACAAAAAAAACAAAACACAAAAAAACTATTGCTTTCATGCACTGTGGGTTTTTCTTTTTTTTTCTTTTCTTTTTTCTTTTTTTAATATATATTCTATCAACCATTCTTTTTTCCCCAGTACTAGAGTATGGTTCTAGTGCTGTGAATGGTGGTAATGGAAGGTTTATCACTGAAAACTACAGCTTCTGAAAGGTAAGAAGCCATTTCTTGTATTGTTAGTGTGGCCATGCTCTGGGGCCTTCCACCAGTCCTTCCACTCCTCCAAGTTTCTACGGTTTATGGTCACATTGTTCATGTGTTTCAGAAATGTTCAGCACAAGCTGATTTGGCATGGCCCGTATCTCTTACTGTGTAAGCCTTGGATCCCAGCTGGGACCTCTGCCTTATATAAATAAGCATTTATTGTTTTACTGTGGCTGGAGCAGGGCTAATAGCGTGGCTATTACAGCACTAAATTTGTGCATAAATTTGTATAAAGCTTTCCTGTGCTCATGATGCTTTCATAGTAGTCCTTACTTCCTTTTGATTCTTCACACCTTTGTGTACTGTTCTTCCCCTGGTGTAATTCTCCTGCCAGGTCACTTGTCCCATCAGATGGTAACATAAACCAAGAGCGCACTTGCTAGACTGAGGTCTAGCCATCGATATGCATTATTGGTTGAGGACTAACAAAGCTTTTATCCAGCAGTATGCATTACTGATGGCTACTTACGATAGAGATAAACAGATATGCATTAATGACTGAACTGTAGACTGTTACTTGAAAGGTATCTTGGCTGAATCCTGTCATTTCATTTTAAATATAGAGATACCAGGGTTTAGGAACTGGATTGGAAATTAAGCACCAGAGAGGGGATTGGTCCTGTGGGAAATCAAATTTGTTCGCCTCTTTACCAGCATGTCTTTTTTGCATATTAGCTTTACGTATTGCCTGAAAGAAGGTTATTTCTCAGCTCCCCTCGGCCCCCATTAGCTGTGTGTGCCTGCTGTGGCCAGAGCTGGTTTCCACAGCTGCTGCCTCCTGCCACACAAGAAGGCTGCGGTTGGCCTGTGATGGCGGCGTGGGCCACAGTACCTCAGAGCGGGCAAGCAGAGACCCCTCCTGCTCCCAGACTCGTGGCTCCCCAGCCACAGCTTTGCTCTGCCTGCCTCCGTGGGTGCGTGCACACACACAGAGCATGTATCTAGGCTTGTTATTTATTTCTGAGATGAACCCACCACACACCGTTCCCCCGGCAGCCACCTCAGGCCAGCCTGGGTCCTGCCACCGGGGCTGGGTGGGGCCTCCCTGTGGTGGGGACCTCACAGGCATGGTGGGAGGGCATTATGGCCCCACGTTCACCATCCCCTACATCTTTCCAAGGCACACAAGCCGTATGTAGGGCTGGGGAGGGAAAGGGCAAGCAGGCCAAGCAGGGCCTGAGAGCAGTGGGGGCCAGCGTGGGCTGTGGGTCGGGATGGGAGCATGTGGCGTCCAGCTTGATTTTGAGGTGATGTTTCAGTCCTGCTAGTGAGGGGTGCTACAGATGTGAACAGTGTCACATGCAGGCCAATGCCGTATGTTCTTAGCTGAAGTCCCAGGGGAAAAAAAAATGCCCATAATTTTGTGGTGATTTATGCCAAAGCTGCTTTCTGAGATAACAGGATTTAGTAGTGATTTTGCTGTGTAAACTCATAGATGTTTTTACTAAATATGTGTCCTAAATGCATAATTATTAAACAGCTTGAAATTCTTCCCAAGGAGCTATTCAGGTATTTTCTGTAAATAACACACCTTTTAAAATTATATCAATATTTAGTTGTTCCATTACTTCTCTTACACTTCCTTTAAAAAAAAAAAAAAGGAAAGAAAGAAAAGCGTAATCTCACCCCAAGTGGGATCCCAAGTCAATATTTATGTGAAAGATTAAAATAGTACAATTTTCAGTTGTGCTAATTAGATTTTTAAAATGTCCAATTACATACTCATCTGAGATTCAGAACAGGTGTGTTTTCTAGCTTCCTCTGAAGTCATAACAGCTCTGAGAGCAAGGAATAGGTAGCTATGAGAAATATTTCCAGTGTGGGAAGACTGGCAGATCTGGTGTATTTTACAGTTTTAACTCTGTGCATGATACAAGACATAAATACAGAGGATTCCTAGATAAGCTCTGGCTTCAGGAGATGAACCGTCACGTCCCAGCCTCTCACTACCTTTGTTTTCAGCAGCATGTAACACACCTCTTCCACAGCTCTCCAAATTTCTTAGAAGCCTCTTCGCTCCTCCTGCCTTTTTGAGCAAGAGCAGCAGATGTTTCCTGTACGAAATCTTGTTTATCTGTGGTAGACAAAAAGTGTAGGGGTAGAAATGGTCAAAACTTTGTTCTGGCCTGTATATGAGAGATGCAGCGTGAAAAACAGACTGAGGACACTGCTCTTGAATGCTGAACACATAAAGAGGGAGCAAGGAGTTAACTGTGGCCTGATGTTACTGTGAGGAGCCTTCAACTCTGCGAATGGTAAATAAGGTAGAAGAGCTATTTGTGCATGTGTCTTGTCCTGTCACTGCGTAGATTTTAAAATCTGTATTAGCCAATCTACGTAAGTTCATACAAGTAAGGATATATAAATAGATTTTTTTTTTTTTACAAATTGTAATTAAATATGCAAATTTATAAATAATTTATTGATTGCAAAAACGTTTTATGCCTTTGTTCAGGAGGTAAGATCTGTCCCACATCTCCATATTGATAAACAATCTTTGAAACCATGCTGTTGGGAGAGTAACAGTGGCTAAAAAAGTTCTGGATTAAGGCAGTGTGATTTAGCACATAACACTAGGAATATTTTGAAGGAACTTTAAAAGTCAGGTGGCCACAGAGTATGTAATTCCTAAACAAGGCGTCTTATGGGGAGGAAGTTCTATGGTGCACAGCATATCCTAAACCACAGTTGGGATCTCAAGCTGTCATCTCGGCTTGACTGGCTCACAAAGTTGAAAGTATGCAGAAAAATGTTAAACAACGTGTTCCACACTTTTTAGCCCTAATGTCTAATCTGTGGTGGTTTGCAAAGGTGTTTATGCACTGGCAGGAATACGTTAAAGTAGTTTTGTGGCAATGCAATGTATTTTTGGAGGTTGTCTTGCCCTTTTATACATCTGCAACCTCCTCCCTTCATCGAGAGGAGACATTATGAAGTTTGAAGTTACAAATCTCTTATGCAGATTATGAGCCCCACAAAGTAAAGGTAGTTGTTCATCTTGGAGGGGGTATGTTTGAATCCCAAACTCATCCTTAGGACAGAAGCAAGACCTTAAGCTCTTTACGTTAATAGGAACATGAGTTTTTCCGCCTGGAACACGATTCAACAGAGCAGTCAGCTATTTATTTAGCTTTGAAGATGCTGAAATGGACCCTGGGTTAAAAAAGAACCCGTTCCCAGCCTGTCTCTACAAATAAATAGTTGCTTAGGGCTAAAATCTGAGTTTCCTTTCTTGAAGGATCCTGGGGGGATTTTTGCTGTGGCCAAATCTGTTACATGAAGATCCAAAGAGACTCATCCTCCCTTCTCAGTTGAGTTCGGTGCTGTGTAGTCTTAAGATTTTCAGTACTCAGAACTGTACCCCAGGCTCATATTTTGAGAGGGATTGCACTCCCCTTAGCTAATACGGGAATCCCATTTTTCTGTCTCCAGGGCGAATGGTGTAAGGTACTTACAAATCATTGCAGATGGTGGTTGTTGTCAATTGCCATGTAAATTAAGGCCGTGCAAGTACCTTCTACTGTTTCATCTTCCCTTTCATTTGTAGTCTGGTTACTACTAAATGTTACGTATTCGGTGAAATGTCCTAAAAAAACATTACTTTTTAATTTTAACAACTTTTTTTTTTCCTAAGTTTGCTAGTAGCTGACAAAGTAGAAAGATATACTTTTCTCTTCAGTTTTTAGGGCTTGAATTTTCAAGTTGTTAGGGCTTGAATTCTCACTGAAACCAAAGGCAGGTATCTTACTGACTTGAAGAAAGAGTCTTTAATCTATCCTGGTTTGTTTACTAATGAAAGAGAGTGAAAGAGATGCGTGTCCTTCTTATATCTGAAGAGGAGGTGAAGGAACAGCTAGTGCAAGAAACACAAAAATCAGTTGCACCAGACTAATATGTGGTTGTATCTGAGGTCGGAGACTGCAACCACGTTCAAACTTCCAGATCTAGAGGAACACTTTGGCTGCAGCCTAAAAGCCATGTGTACATAAACTCCCCCAAGCCAGCCAATCTTCTTCCCATGACCTGCCAGGAAACAGCAATGTAGGCATATAACCAAATTAAGGCCAAAACTTTCATCCCAGTCCTTGACCTGAATAATGAGTGAGGATCTGGATCCTGGCATTTATATGTGATAGTTTGTATGCAGCTGAAGTAAATGCTGTAGCCAGAGGTCGTGGGGCTAGATTTTGAAAAGTCCTGCATAAAGAAGAGATCTCAGAAAAGCAAATTTAAATAACATTAACGTCAAGAAAAGTAATTCTGATTGCTATATTCTTTATCTGTCATGACTAGACAGATGACAATCTATGATAGCAATTTTGCCTTTAAGGTTATTTTCTTTTTTCTTTTATTTCCTTTTTTTTTTTTTTTTAACAGACTCTGTAATAATTTTCCTCACAGAATGACTAACAGAAAGATGACCCTTGTGCACCTTTTGTAGTTAATCAATTAGGTCAACTCTAACCACTAAGCCCCTTGTCAGGTTATTTCTATTAGGAGCAATTGGAAAATAAGGAGCAATTGGCCTTAAAACATTGAAGCCAGGTAGATGAGCCTATTTCACAAGGTCTCTTGGTTCTACCCTTGTTAAGCAAAATCTGCCAGGTGTGGATCGTTTGACCTTTGCTATCTAGGAAGCATGAGAAGTTGGGGGGGGATTGGCTCCCTAGGGGAATTTGAGGCTCAGGTTATCTAGGGTGCTTTTCTATCCTGGTGAAATGGACTCTGTGTTCCTCAGTAGGCCGTTTTTTTCTTTATGTTTTCTACCATCTCTGTGAAATAGTTTCAGAGACTCTATGAGCGAGTTACATTGGTGGTACATTGGACCTTCTGTCACAGACTGGTACAAGTAAGGTTCACATCTACATTTATGACAATAGTAATGGATTTCCACAGTAACGCTCAGTTCAGTGTTACACTAAAAAATGAGTAAGTGAAACACCTTTATAATTTTGAGCAAGGGCTGTAAGTTGTCTCCCAGCGTTCATGACTTTTTCCGTAGTTTAGAAACGCTAATTTTGAAATTCAGCACCAGATACTGCAAAAATCATAGATTTCAGAGTCAGAGCGTGTAAATAGGTGTAAAATACTACAATAAATTTTAAAAATAATAATAAAATTATGTAATTATAAAAAACCCATGCACGTTTGACACTTCAAATGTAAACAGTTTGTAGCCTGAATGCTTAAAGACTGGTGTGTGCATGCATAATGTGATTTGTTTTTCAAGTGCACTGTTAGGTATGTATTAGTGATCCCTGCAATTTAAAATGACATTTCCTTTTGAGTATACTTTAACCTGCGCTTAATCTAACAAACAGTTGAAGCGGCAAAGACTGGAAAAGACCACAGAGACCAAAAGTTTTCTAGTGTTTTTTTTGTTGTTTTGTTTCTACGTTTGTCAGCACAGTTTGTGATCTGTCAATTCAGTGCATGCAGATTGTGTATAGCAGACAAGCAAAATGTGGTCCTGTCAGCCCAAGACTTCAAAAACAGTCTGAGATACAGGTACAGTATTTGATGCTCATTGAGTAATGTGAGTTTATGAAAGAGATCTTGTATCCTTTGATTTATAGCCTTTGTATATGTAAACTTATAAAGGCAATGAAATATTACTGCTTGTTATCTTAGATTCCCGCTTCTTGGAACACAAAAATTTTACAGGTTCTTAGGAAGACAAAGGTAGTGAAAGGGTCCAAGACAGGTTATAAGCAAGCAAGTGAGCTAGGAGAACATACCCTCTTACTTCTCCTCAGCCAGGTAAGCTTAAATATTTGCGTGAAATAATTAAAGTTGCATTTAACTTCTTACTTCCATGCTTCTCTCTCCTCTTCATTTCAAGAAAGACTACAGAAAATATTCTAATGGCAGTCTTAAACACCTATCCAGTTGTTTGGTTTTATCTTAAAGATTGTGATTTTTTTCAAGGAGTTTCATCCTCCTTGATGTTCAATGGATACAGAATTTCATTCAAGGTGTTAATTTAAGACAGCAGCTTTAATAGGGAACATCTGCTACACTTCGGTCAAAAGCAGACTATTTCTGTCATTCCTTTTTCTGTCCGTTTTAACGTTTTATTTATCTATCCCTTCCCTATTATTTCTCTTTCTTTTTATCTCTGGAGTCCATTCCTCTGTCTCCTGTCCCTGTTATGGAAAGTACAAAGTATAAATTGTTATCTTTTCTGTGCACGTTTTAGTACTCAGACATTACAAATGTTGTGCAATAATTTGTTGACTTTTGCTACACTCCTCTTGATGTAGTTTCTGCTAGTATTATCCTGAACTTCAGCAGATCCTGTGAGAGGTGTGGTTTCCATTTTTAAAGGCTCTTTAACATCAGAATAATGACAAGACCATGAAAGGCTATTAGAGTAGGTTCAAAGTTTGTAGTTTACACTACTGAAAACCTGAATATCACTTGTGAGAGATCAGAATCTATTTCAGACAAAGCTTGGCTTTTGGAGTACTCAGCCATATGAAATAGCTACTGATTTGAATGTTTTGATCATCTATGAACAGAGAGATGGCCACAAACTTTATGGTTGAATTTTTTTTATTATTAAAAAAAAAAACAAACAGAAGCTGCATAGAGGAGTAGAAGAGTACTAGCTACAAAGAGCAAACTGTGAGCTACCAGCTTAGAAATCTGCTAATTACTGTGGCAGAATGGCACTATTTCTGAAACGCTGAAAGCACAATTAGAAGTACGACAGGTAAATAATAGATTTAGTACTGCTCATGGAAATAATATATTGCTGAAGTGGAGGCTTCTGTACCTACACAGAAGAAAATTAAAAAATCAGGAAATTGCACAATGATAGCAAAACTCTTTATTCGCTTTAGAGGAAATCGCAGAAGAATCCTAGTCTTCCCTGACAGACAGGAAGAAGGAAAATGCTCCAAGAAATCCTAAATTCTTATTAAGAAAGATGAAAAAAAAAAAAGATGAAATCAAAAATACTTTTCTGTATAATTTTGAGTTCCTTGTATAAGAGTTTTTTGGCTTTGTTTGTTTGTTTTGTTTTTCCATACTGTCTCTATGTCAGATTCAATTACGTTCTAACTTACACTCAGTTTGTCCTTGCTGGAAAGAGGTTAAATAGCATGGTCAGCCCACACATCTACTATGGAGATTCAGTTAGAATGGAGACAAAATCTTTTGTCTAAACGTTTTTTAGGACATACCAGAACCAGACTTGGAAAGAAAAGGTGAGAAAAGGTGGAGCTACCTGAAAAATAGTGGTTCTTCAGAGAACACTGTTGGGGGGATGCTTATAGAATATGAGGAAAAAAAATGTAACCGCTTTGTCTCAGATGAGGAAAATGGGGAAAAGAAGCTGATGGAAACAAATTGTTAGATGAAATAATAATAAAAAAATATTTGGCAAAGCAGCAGATGAACACAGATTCTAAAAGAACCCTCAAGCAGCTTACTGTCCTTAGAGGCCAATTAAACCTGAATCAGTCAAGAAAGACAGAAAGAGCCCTCCTCAGGCGTAATGAAAATTTATATCAGGCAAAATAAAACCCTGAGATTATTGGCATATAAGGCGCAGAATGCTAAGAGAAACAAGCTAGCTTAGCTATTAATGATACCAGGGTGGTATTTACATTTAAAACAAAATATATTTGTAAGGCCTTTGAAGGTTTTCTGTGTCCATCTGTATATTAACAAAAAATCAGCTCCAGATGACAAAATAACATATGTAATGAAGCAAATATGCCCCCAGGTTCCAGCTGCCCAAATTACAATTTGAAGCCATCTGAGTAGGAAAAAAACTAGAAAATATCTTCAGAAAAAAGCCAGTTAACCCAGATAGGAGGACTTTTGAGTACTTCTAGATACTTTATGTAGAACTTGTAATAGCAATCACTATGTTTTTATGGACCAAACAGATTCTGCTTTTTTAAGTTGAAATACTGCTTTTCAGGAACTTGCTGAAACATCTCTGTTAAAATTCGTTGTTCATAGAATCATACAATCATGGAATCACTGAGGTTGGAAAGACCTCCAAGATCATCTGATCCAACTATCGATAATATACTGTACATGTTGTACAGTATATTAGAAGGGCATAATCATCACTATAAGCCTAGCTTATACTAAGGGCACCAGTTGTTCAAAATGATAAAGAGAAGATAGATAGTAGACACGGTCTTAGACTTCTTGCAGCCATTTTAAGAATCTGGCAAATGAAGGCTACTTTACTAGCATACCAAGTTCCATAAGATGAGGTTTGAGTAGGAAATGCATGTTTTCAGTGTTTCTATAGATCTCTCTAAAGAGTCAAATAGAAAAATGAAATGGAGAGATTTGTAACCCAGGGTTAAAATCAATACTCCTCAAATTTCCATATAGACAAATATATATATATTTTTTTATTTTTTTTTTTCAAATAAAGCATATACCAAAAACCCACGCAACTGCCATCTTAGCTGTCTTGAATGTCAGTTATCGTCTGGGTTGGTAGGCAGCACAAACCTTCCTTTCACAATGTGCTCATATCATAGGGAAAAGTTTCAAAGGGACTCACAATATTAAGCTTATATAATACAAGCTTAAGAGGCAGGATCTAAATATCCCAAATTACAGAAGATAAAAGGAACCAAGGATAAATTTATACTTGATATAAAAATAAATATCCAAATCAGATCCTATATCTCATTGATTAGCTTCATTAGGGGCAGGGAAAAGCCTGTGAATTTGGGCTTCGTAGAGAGTATTTCTCATCTGCTGGACTCTCTTGTGGTTGGCATAGGATTCCCCGTATTTTTTCATTGCTTCTTTCTAAATTCAATTGCAAAATTTTGAAATATCTTTGAAACAATTCCTGCATTGAGGGCAATCCATCATATGCCTGTTTTTCTATATCTATCTGTCAAAATACTTTCTGTGGATATGCTGTGCTCTAATTACTTTCTATGCTGTCAGCTCCTGATGCCCTTTGAAGTAATAAAACTAAAAAACTATTTGTAAAGATCAAGAATGTAGATATATATCACTTTATACAAGTAACATTCAAAATTTGAGTGAATTTCACATCTAGTCCCAGTTGTGCTTTATCCTCCTTGTTAGTATGTTTGGTGACCACCAAAAACTTTTTCTTACTAATAACTGAGGCTGTTTCTCAAACTGTCTTAAGTTTTTAGAGAGAGCACTGAATTGGTTGTCTACTTTTAATAGCTGGTTTGCCATACATAATTACCTCCAATGAAGTGGATGTTATCATTCACAAGTATCTTACGTTCAGCCCTCAGTATTTCTGTGTGTAGGAATTTGACAGTCTTGCAATAAGGTATATCAGCTAATGACTTTGTGTCCCAATGTGTCCTGTCATAAAACGGAGAGAATATAAATAAACTCGTCAAATGTGAACAGTTGCAATGTGAGGCGGGTGTTAAATGTGTGCCATCATGTTATCTTGGTCTCTGTGCATTCATTGTAGAGCTCTTATTGCTGAGAGATTCCTTTTGGAAATGTATTCTCCCGCTGCCAGCTCCTAGTTTCACATTTGAGAACCTCACTTATTTCCCTGTGTGTGACTTATTGATAGATGCTACTGATGTTCTTTCCAGCCCAAACAGTTATGATGGCTGGCCACAAGCAGTGTCTGAGGACGTGAAAAAATATATTGAAAAGCTGCAAAGTAAACTTCTCAAGAAGTTCATGGCAGCAAGTATTGATTTACTCTTCCTCTCACAGGTTGGAACTGTGGATGAAGCTGAAGGATAAGTACTCACAGAGTCTGCTTATAGGTATAAACCACAGTGTCTGGGGTCAGAAGCAGTTGACAAGAAGATGCATATGAAATTCTCATGATACTTTTTTGTTTGGGTTAGTGAAATCAAAAGAAAATTTTTTTTTCTTTTCATGAAGAAACTGTAGGTTTTTTCCTTGACTTTGTTCTCGTGATGACCAGTAACAAATGGCAACAGTACTAAGGCTGCATCTGCTACAATATCATATTGTAAATATACCAAGGTGCAATTTTCCTATCAAACAAGGCTAAGGAAACATACATATATATATGTATACAAATAAAACTGGTGTTTTAGGACTTAAGGACTAATTTTGTTCTCTAAGAGATAAATTAGAAAAGACAATGCTAAAGACACATTTATTTTTCATGTTAGAATTAGGGTTAAAATATGAAATCATTGCAAAATATTCAGATCCAGAACAGATCATTTGTTTCTTTACAGTCTGCTTGTTTTACTTTGCAATCTAAACAGATCAACTTTCTCTTAGGCCTCCTCGCAGAGCTGCATGAAGAGTGTGACACGAAGTTGCTTGGGGAAAAGGGACGGTGCAGAGGAAGACAGTAAGTCCTTTAGCTCTGTAAGGGGAGGCAAGGGTTAAGGCCTGGGACCACAGAACAGCTGGAATATGTTAGGTTTACAGGAAGGCAGCGCTGAGAGGGAGTGTGAACTGCCAGCAGGTGGCTGGGAATGGCTGAATAACTCAGTGGTGGGACTGGAAGAGTGCTCTGCCTCTTACTGTGATGACTCAACCAATTTCAGCAAAAGCCTGTTTTTCTTTATAACAGCAGACCTTTGTCAAAGCCCATTAAAGTAAATTTAGCATTTCTCTTAAATATAAAAGGCTCTGGATCTGGCCCATGCTTGTTTTGACACTGTTTTTGTTTGCTGGATCTCTCAAGGTTTACCTTATTATTTCTCTGATGAGGGAAAAGAGCCGGTTGAGTGTTTGACAGACTACAAAGTGTGAGACAGTGATGTATCCCTTGGAGCGCCTGCCTCCAAGTCAAGCAGACAGTATTTTGTTAAGAGAAGCTGCAAGCAGACACGTGTGGGAAGAAAGGTCTGATGGGGTTTTTCTCCCTGATGCAGTAAGGATAGCTGTGCTGAGGGTGGCAGCTGCTCTTACCACAGTGACGCTTTTCTGTGGTCTGCAGTACTGTTCTCTGCTCTGCAGAAATCCTAGTGGTGCAGTGGGCTTTGCTCTGGTTGGTGCTGTACAAACACGAGGCCATCCCTGATCCCAAGACCTTGCAGTGTAGTTGTGAGATGAGAGGTGACGGATGGACATGGAGATAGGGAAGCAGAAGGACCCAATGACAGTGTGGGTCAGGGAGCACAGTTTTCTCTGCATTTAATTGGCACACTGCTAAAAGAGAGTTTGAAGGAAGAATTTGGAGATAACAGGGCCCTGAACAGGTATTTCTGAAAAGTTCCTCCCAAGCATGAAGGGCGGTGTAGGATAAAGTGAATGTGTTCTTATTTGACCATCTAACAAGGTGGCACTTGGCAGGATTGGGAGAAACGATACTAGAATAACCAAGATGTGAGATGACAAGAGCCTGAGGAAGGCATCAATATGGATGGGTGGGAAAACTTTATCTCCTGCACTAAGCAGCAAAGTCCTGTAACAGTTATATATAGCTGTCAGGAGAGGACCTGGAGAAAAGTCTGAGTTGAAGATGATGTCCCAATTCTGTTTGAGTGATGGGCAGGATGGCAATATTATCCACTGTCGTTACAACAGGAGATCTAATGCAAGATGAACTTGGAGAGAGAAAAGGGTAGGGAGAGTAACAGCTCTATTTCAGCCATACTGACAATCAGCTATTGCCTTGGGATTTTTTTTTTGCCCAGGGAAGTGGTGGAGTCACCGTCCCTGGGAGTGTTTAAGGAAAGGTTGGACCTGGTGCTTAGGGAAATGGTTTAGTGGGTGACATTGGTAGTACGGTGATGGCTGGACCAGATGATCTTGAAGGTCTTTTCCAACCTTAATGATTCTATCATTCTATGATCCAGAGGGAGCTGTCAGAGAGTGGGTGAGAGTATATGTACAGAAAGAACCAAGTTTTGGGAAACTGAAGAAGTTCTTGGGTTTGCATGTGTGCACTAGAAGAATTTGTGTTTGAAGGTAAGAGAGGTACTGCTTAGAGCAGGGAGAGACTAACCAAGGACAAAGGCTCAAGGAAGTTGAAGCATAGGCTTAATATTGGAGACTTCAGATGTGGATAAGGGAGCACAAGGAAACAAAATATCAGGTAGACCTTGAAGAGCTGGCAAGCTAGAGGCCACAGGCACAGGGTTTTCTCTATAGAGCTGTGCAAAGGCAAGTGGGTATAAGGAGAAGTAAAAGAACATGTTAAACCTCAAGTCAAGACAGAATAGGGCACCAAAGAAGGTCTTTGCTGATTGTTGAGGCAGACTGAGCAACTCAGCGGCTGGTGTGCCTCAGAAAAGTTTTGGGCAGAAAAGATGAAAACAACTTTAGAAAGCATCTATCAGCATTATATGAAGGTGGATATGTTAAGAGTTAGGTGGTAGGAAAACAACAGAGATTGAGAGTTTTTTTCAAGACAGATCTTTTAATTTGAAGGAATGCACTGCAGCCAGGAATCCAATTCCCTCACAACTGAAGAACAGGGCCCTACTGTATGTAGTCTTCTGTATTTCTTTACATGGCTGTATTCCTATTGTTATATTTTGTTCTGTCTTTGTTACTTGCCCACAATAGTGTGTAAAATGTTCAGATTTGTACTGAGACTCGGCATTTATGAGCCTCCTTATTTTGTTGATAATAAAACCACATTTAATCAGCTTTCTGTTCTTGTAAGGGAACAAAAGAGCTACCACCTGAGAATTTATAAAAAAAATTAATAGGAAATACACTTAAGATACGTGTCTTCATTATAACTAGCCAAATTTTTTCTTCCAGGATACATTCCACTGAAACCGTGGCACTGTACTCTAACGAAACCATATTAATCCACCAGATGCACTAGATATCTAATATTTTAGGAGAAGATTCAGCACAGATTTTTTTCTAAAGAAAAAAAAGGAAAACAAAAAAACACCACAACAGTGACCTATTACAAAATAATTTTGGCAAATACAAAATGATAAGTTGCTTGGCATTTTTGATAAAGCAAAACACTGCTTTAAACTTGTGTATAGGTAATGAACTGGCAGCCTGCATGGGAGCTTTCATGACAGTAAGATAATAAACACTGACATGGATAAATTGTCATGAGTTGAACAAAAAAAAAAAAACCCTGTCAAATTATCATCTTGATGAGGATGGTGCATTTGGTTATAACGAAAACAAATGTTCTGGTGGCTCCTTCCAACAGTAATTTTGCTGTCCAAGATGACAGAGTTAGTTCTGAGAAACTTTTTAATTGTTTTATCCACATAATGGTATACAGATCACTTTTATGTCACTGGACAAGGAAATAATCTTAACAACAAAAGCTAGATTTCATACCAGAAGTACCACTTTTATCTTCAATTATTTATTTGTGGCATAACAAATGAAAATAATTGTGTAGCATGATGATTGGCACAGTGGGATCCATATTACCCATGTGTTTGAGCTGGATAGGATCCAGTACAAAGATTATGTGCATATACATGACTTAGGTTTAATACAGAAATGTTTCCAGGAGTCCTGATAGCAAGGATCTCTGGAATATTTCCCTCCAAACAGTTCTGATGGTCTGCAAAAAATAATTGCTTTCACTATAGTTCAGCTGGATTCCCCCCAGTGTCTCAGCAGATGCTTGTTGCATTAACTGCCACCTATGTCCCTGAACACTATGGATGCAGTTGTATGAGTCAAGTAGCTTCGTTCTTAAATTCATCAATTTCCTTGAATCATGCAGTCAAAGTGGCTGGATGATAGAGTCACATCAACTTTCTGTGTGGTGTTGGCAAGAAAAGCAGATCTGCTTGAATAACTTCTTGATAGCTTGATTAAATCTGGTTAAATCTTTACTTTAGGGTTTTACTGTGCATCCATAAACTCAGTGCATGAAAAAACAGATAGTGTCTGCTTATCTCAGGTTTTTGTGAGCAGCATTACATGAAATTAAGAGCAGGGACTTGAAGTGTGTAGCCTGTTGATCATACACTTGAACTAAATCTATCATCCACGTTTTTATCATAGTTAAAAAGTTGAAAGCTATGGAAAGACATACATATCATAAAAACAATAAGAATCACATTACCCCAATTTCAAAAACTTATATTAAAAATTAAGGAAGGTAGGAATGATTTTTTTATCCACCGTATACTCATTTGGAAAACACAGTAAATTATTTTTGATTATACATTAAGATAATTTTTCCATTTTGATACTTCCAGTAAATATTTCAGATCTTTTTCTCAGAAACACAGGTGATTATATTT
Organism: Cygnus atratus; assembly: GCF_013377495.2. Taxonomy (NCBI): domain Eukaryota; kingdom Metazoa; phylum Chordata; class Aves; order Anseriformes; family Anatidae; genus Cygnus; species Cygnus atratus. The sequence goes on from NC_066367.1 coordinate 18,347,137, forward strand.
ATTGGTTTTAATCTAGAAAAATGTGGGGGTTTTATGCCATACCTTTATTTGTCTTTAGCAATATCATAAGCTCAAGATACTGACCAATTTCTTTGTCCTTTAAATGTTACATTGCTACTGAAACTTTCCAACACTGAATATTTCACTGATCCCTTTTTCTCTGCCATCTGTCTGATCTGGCCTCTTTCCAAATAATACTGCTTTCCCAATAGATATGGTTGTCCTGGTACAAGAGTTTTCAGTCAGGGTAAAGACAATCCACATTATGTTCAGTTGTTTCTTTGATAATGGATATAAACACTGAATAGCCATGTACACTTACAGTTTGTAGATTTTAAGATGCAAACCAAAAAACGCTGCTTGTCAGAAACTCTGGCTTGTGCTCTGCTTTGTTGAAAAACTGACACTTAAAATTAGTTCTTTTCTGTCATTGTGTTCTGTGTTTGTTTATTTTGACAATCAATTTACAGTGTCTGTATACTGTTGCAGAATGGGTATCTTTAAATTTGGTTGGCTGATTAAAAAGTGTCAAGTTCCAGATTATATACAGTATTGCAGAAGTGTTAATTCATCATTTAGGAAATAGATGTCTTATCTTAGGAGTTCAACTTGAAATGTCTTAGGAAAGATAATGTATTTTAGAAGCAGAGCACTTAGCCATGTCATTTAATGGACTGTTAAGTTGCACACAAAATCACTAATCTCTTCTTGACCAGTATCTTAACAATTTTAGATTTATTTAAATTATATATTGTCATTGTATATTGCTTTAGATATGCCATCATATCTAAGGAGATCAACATAGAAAATATATCCCATAGATCTAAGAAAATGCAATGCATCATTAAAAATACACATGAAAAAGCATTGTATTTTATGTGCACAAGTGCATTAACTGTTAAAAAGGTGGAGAGGTCTCATTTCCCCTTCTTCCTTTATGCTAGAATCACTTTCATGCTAGTAATTAAATAGTGCGTTTTATAGTGAGCAATTGTAATAAAAACCCATCAGACACTGACAACTTCCTTCAAAAGCAGCATATTACATTATAGCCTCAACTACGTAGATCATCTCTGAACAGTGATAGAATTTCTTGTTGAACAATTAACTCTCTGTATCCCAGAATATCCCCCACAGAATATTTTGCTTTTTGTTTGCTATTGTACCTGCTCCCATGCTTAAGGGAGAATGCTGCTCTTTCTTTCTTTCTTTGGGCAATTTTTTGTGTTATCCGTGGTCCTAGTTTTGAGAAGCGATTTTCATCCATTCAGCTGAAAGAGCGAACCTTTTTTTCCTGGAATCTGTTTCTATGTCATAGTCACTTCCAGATTCTCGCCTAGGAGTTTGGAACAACTGTCCCCTCGGGCAGCCAGCTGCAGAGTTAACTCTGAATCCTATGAGTGGTGACAAGATGTTGGGAGTTTGGTCAGTAGGTTGATGATACACGTGGAGGGTAACTCAAAGGCATTTGTACTGTTTAAGTCTTCCTTAGGCCATAACTTCAAGACCTGTGTTTCATTTACACAAAGGCCCTTGTCCAGTGCCCTGGCAGTATAAATATATTGCATTTGCTTAGCCTGTTCTCAAGTGCAGGAGTCGTGCACGCAGCCTGTGTTCTTTTGAACTGTGCTGATAATCTGAAAGAATGGTTGGGAAGTGTTAAAAGGGGAGCCGTGAGTGGCTGAAATCAAGGCAGTTGAGGACAATTTCACTCCAAAAGCAGGTATGATTGACACAACTTCTATGTTAAATGGCATCCTACGGAGTCCCTACCTTGATAATTTAAACAGCTCTCCCAGGAAAAAGAGAAAATACTGTTTATTTTCTGCTTTCCAGCTGGAATTCCAGAAGGTGTATTTCCTGCACCAGAGTAAAATTCTATAACAGCAAAGTTCTTCTTCTTCTTTTGGGCATCAGTGTGTTCAGTACGAAAAGCAATTTGCAGTTTATTAATTTTTCCAGCGTTCCAATTAGTGGGTTACTAATACGCTATCTGAAAGACTTTCTTTTTCCCAGTGATCAGCATTCTGTGTAACCTGCTGGAATTGTATCCAGGTTCCATTTTGTGCAATTATAACATTTAGTTACTGTACTTTCTTTGCTAAGCAGACACTCAAAACCTAACTTGTAGTGCAGGGTATAGCTTTACAATCAGATGATATTTATTACTCTGGAAAGCTGTTTGGAAAACACCTCACAACCTGACTTACAAGGAAATGCACATATTCTCATGTAAATTGCGTAAGAGGAAGCTGGCAGAATCAGCAAGTACAAACCAGAGAGTCTGTGTACTTCACCAAAGTTTGCCCAAAGGCTGGGAAGCTGCTCAATTACTGGGTAGTATTAATATTTTATTTTTACTGTGAAACAGATGTACTTTGCCAGATTTTTTTCTATGGGGAGGGGGGATGGCAGGGGAGAGGGGAAGAAGCCTTAGCATGTTGTACGTGTTAGATCTAAATAGAAGTGTGATCAATTCCAAACTTCAGCTAGCAACTTTGCCGTCAATTCCTGTGAGATGAGAACTCTTGTATTTATGAGATTCAGTATTATTTAATTACACAAATGTGGTCAGAAAACTGTCTTACTGACCAAATGTGGAAATGAAATAGACCTGGATTGTGACGTTAGGTTTTGTTTCTTTTGAGAAGCGGTATTTTTTGGATTAGCACTGTTGACCCTGATTCGTGTTTTTGTAGACGCATAACTTGATTCCTAAAAGCAGGCCTATGCGTGGAATTTAGCTAAAAATGTTTTGGATATTTTGGGGAGATTTGAGTAATGACATTTGGAGAGGGGAAAATGTGCTTCATGTGACTAGTAACAGATAGATACAAAATATTTACCAATGCTGGTTGCTTTTTGTAGGCTCTTAGTTTCCAAATTAATCTGAGAATTGATTAGCCTGTAGCATTGGATTTATTTTTTAAATTTTTTTTTTTTTTATGGCAGTGCTCAGACCATCATCATGCCAAATCCCAAGAGGAAATCATGGCTGGAATACAATTACTGCCAGTGATCCACGTCTTTGCCTCTGCAGACCTGGGTAAATAATGCTTGATCCATGACAAGTCTGACTACTTCTTGAGGAACTGCCCTTTGCATGTAGGGTGTTCTTGTACTGGAAGATATACTACACGGTAGCTACAATAATAGCCGTTGTCCAAGAGTGAATCCCCAATGGAAATTTAGCCTTGTCTTGTTTCCTTGTTCTTTTCCTTCCCGTGAAAGCATCGCTGGTGTTGAAGCCCTGTAGAGCACGGCTGCTGTATGACCCTGCAGCACCTCTGCTTCCTGTGTTCGTTGTCGCTCCTCCATGGCTGAGCTCAGTACAGGTTCATCAGTCTGAGTTGCCTCAGAAAAGCTGTACCTCCTAAAATCAAGCCATAAAATTGAGCCCATACCAAATGCTGTGCCTTTCACATCTGAATGAAGAAGGGACTTCTAAGTCAGTGAGACCACTCAGAAATGCTAAAGCTCAGCATATGGGGTCAGCATTTTTACTATTTACTCCCTTTGAAAATGTCTATGCTGATTTATATTTTGAAACACTGTGAAAAAGCTCGCCCCGCACCCAGAGCCATGCACCAAAATATTTTGAATAGCAAAGGCAGCAGAACAAGTCAGTCATGCTAACCTTGCACTATGCAGACATCTGTGAAAATTTCACGCTTCCATGAGCAGATTCTCCAAAGGGCTGAATTTGGCTGTAAGTCTCTCAGAGAATGATTCCATTCCTCCTGTGCTTTTTTGGAGGTATGTTTTTAATTGTCCTTGGCATAAAAATATTGAAAGACACAAATTAAATAAAATGTCTAAACAACAGGAGGGGGCAGGCTTAAACTGACAAAAAGCAAGAAAATCAGACTAGCTGCAAACCTGGAAATGCTGTTCTCAATTCCTAGCATGTGCAGGAAATGCAGCGCATATGGCAAATGGAATCACCTGGAGCTAGGCCTCTTTGTTGCACCTTGGCACAGGAGAGTGGGAACAAAGCGGAGATGCAGATTTTAACCCTCATTTTTCTGTTGTCTGGTAAGAATCAGTTTAATCCTATCCTTATACATGGTTTCCAGATCACAAATACCAGATGTTAAAAATAGACTCATTGTTAAATATCCCTGCTGCACTTAAATGTGGATAATAGTGCCTTTTTGCTGATTAAAAACTTTCAGCGTCATTCTTTCTAATGTTTAAGAAGAAATACATATGAATGTAATTGTACCTTCTGGAAAAGTTGAATTTGATTATAACAACACTTCATTTATGATGCTCTTTGCAAAAGCTGTTTCTGGTATTCTGCTAAGTAAGCCTCTCAGTGTGTCTTAAAATCACTAATGAATCAGTCTTTAGATGAAGACAGTGCAGGTGTGGCAGCATATCATTATACAGGGGAGTAGAGTGAAGTGTGAGGATGTAAATATTTACTACATCTTACATGATGTCGAAGAAAAAGTTCTTAGGATAGAGCATTGAACTGGATAATGTTTTTTACTGTTCATAGTGTACTCATCATGAAAAGGATCTTTGAAAATTTGAAAACATTGCTAACTTTCTCTCAAAGTTGGAAAACAATTTTCTCAGGAAAAATTAAACACATTTTAAAAAGTCAGAACATCTGATACTGAGTATTTGGCAAGTTATTTTTTTGGAAAAGCTGAATTGATCTGGTTTGAGAATTTAAAAACAAAAGGTTCTCTGAGGTTGTCAATTTTTTGGCATGGCATTTTTAATTTATTTGGAAAAAGAAGAAGGATAAAAATCTGTAGAATGAAACAAAATACTTTCAGGTTGATGCAAATCCATATTTTTTTTAATACAAGAGACCCTCTACAGAGCCCCAAATGCTGCTGCTTCTGCTTCCTTTCCAGATCTAAAAAATTTTTTTGGTTGCAGCCTGGTCTACCACAGATTGCTTGACACCACTAAATATGTGCCCTGACTGTCATAGAAATTTAAATACGTATCTGGTCAATTTTCCTGCACAGTTATTTATGTTACTCTGGATTTCGTGCGTTTCTAGGACAAGGTGGGTATTAATTATTGTATATCAAGCTCTGAAGCACAAAACAAATTTTACATGTTTATTTTACAGGGATATCATCTCTATGACAGGCTGATTTGTACACCTAAATGATTAACTGGTATCTTATATTTTGAAATATTTAAGCATAATATAAATTCATGGGAATATCTATATATATATTTAAATTGAAATAGGCTTATGTGGAGATTTTCAAAATAGACCTAGAAGAAGAAATGGAAAAAATTCAACAAAGTGCTTGTATTCACAAGCTTGTTTTTTGTACTTAAGACAATTTGTTAGAGCCCTAGAAAATGGGGAAGCTGCAAACAGTGGGGCTTTCCCTCTGCACTGGCATTTTCTCTGTTAAATGAAATGTTTTAAATATTGTTGTATATTGAGATAGTGTAATTATTCTGATATTTAAACTATATACAAAGCTAAATACAATTTTTACATGTTATGTTTAAAAAGAAAGTACAGTGTTAGGAACATAGTGCAGACTATGATGCCTGATTTGTCAGAAAACCAGTGTGTGCGCTCAGCTGAGACAAGGAAAGCAAGGGCATTTTGTGGTGTAATTAGCAGTAGTTGGAAAGTAGAACTCTACTTTTGAAAAAAGTTTCCACAGTTGGAATTTGATTAATCAAAATTAGCCATAGTCATATTGTTGCTACAGTCTGTTTTCAAAAATAGCTTTAGTGCACTGAAATTGATTTCAGAGTTATCAGAAAAGATGAACATTTAATATACGCAAGTGTGTGAAGCTGTCTCTGCCTGTGTAGGCTGATTTTAATAGACACAACTTCTGTGTTCAGCTATGAGCTCTGGATAGAAGGCTGTTTATTATGTGGGCACTTATTTTTGGGTTGTCTCAATATGCATCTTTCAGCAAATATACCTATTTCTTGAAGAAAAGAAAAAGAAAAAAGAGAAGGTGACCAGTGTACGAATGAAGAGTTTCATAGGAGCCAGAAGGCAAACACAGGAAAGTAAATCCAGCCTACTGGATTACAACAGGTTGGTAAATACAAATGTTATGACATTTCCATAGAGCTCTTTCTGTAGAGACAATTCTTACTTGCAATGTATCACATTTTATCATAATCATATTTTACAAAGGCATATTTTCAGTTTGCTTTACTTAGGAAAGTTATTTGATGTTAGTGACTAATAGCACCAAGGAAGATCAGAGTTTGAAAAAAAAAAATGTAGAAAAAAGGTGTTACAGTTCATCTAAATCAATCATTATCAAGGTGCTTTGGGATCTGTTGTTTTTGGTTTCCTGTGTACATTCAGAACTCCTTCTTGTGGCCTAGGTCTCCTGTAACATTGAATCATAGAATCATCAATCTGTTGAAGTTGTAAACCTTACTCATACTTTGCAACAGTGCTGGGAATTGAGACACTTCTAACTCCCCTGAACTTCCTGGCAAAGCTGCAGTTGAACTTGGTACGAGTGAGAAGTGTCATTTACTGGCTTCTGTCAGGCATGATGAGGTTCTGATGAAATGGTCTGTGTCAGTCTGAATTGCTTTTGTTCATTGCACGTGGAGTGATCCCTGAGCAGAGGAGAGGAAACATAAGTGAAATATTTATTCAACATCAAGATGCCAAAATTTAGACAGCATGTTGCAAGTACAAAACTGGCCTTTTGCTAGGATATTGACATACAAACTGTTTTTCCTTTCAACTCTTCCTTTTTAACTTTCTGCTTATTTTTTTCACCTGTGCAAAATTGTAAATATGTAAACAGCTTTCTATTTATAGGATGCACTAATGTCAGTAGTAAAAGAAATACTGACATGAAAGGTTAAACTACTGTGGACAAGAACTTCTGAACTATTCTAATTTATTTCTAATTTATTTCATCTCTGACTATTCACAAGTAGGGATTGGCAGATAAATTCTACTAATTCACTTTCACAGACAGCAACTTTTTAGTTCTTTTGCAGAGAAGTTAAGGGGAGAAGACCATATTTTACTGTCTGCTCTTAACAGTCTTTGAAGTATTTCATTGTAAGTGTCTTGTCTGAGAGTTTTTTAAAACGGAGAAATATTTTCTAAAAACTAGAATTGTTCCTCAGGAAGAAGGCTGGTGCAGTTTCCTAATATTGTCCTGCTTGGCAAATTGCTTCTGACTATCTCAGTGTAAGGTGACATACAAGGACAAATGACAGAAGTGATGGGTAAAAGATCCAGACTTTTCTGTTCTTATACAGTTTGGCTGACTGGAGTCATTCAAGCTTACGTATGCATGTACATACTGTTTATAATAGTAATTATATGATGAGGAGTACAGTGCTTAGCTTAGCTTTTTCTGAAAGATGAAAAGAAATATTTTGTTTTTATTTACATTTTATGTAACAACAAGACTGGTTTTCTCAATGTGGTTAACATATGTGACACCTCAGTCATCCCTGTACCGTCACTTCATCTTTTTGTTCCAGTGAATCCTTTCACTAATTTTTAGCAAGGCTAGTTTCAATGCTTGATCACATGTGAACTGACACAACAGCCTGCAGCCTACTTTGATTTCTGTAGATTTTTGCCTATGCAACTTGTAATAATTCCTATGAAGCTGTCAAAGTCTGTTCTATCAAAATTACTTACAGATCCTGTTGTTCAGGAATCATTGAAATGATAGATTGCTACAGTCTCTCTTGCTAATGTGTGCTTAGGGAGTCCTTCATTTACACGATAGACTTATTCAATTTTTGGTGAAATGTGGTTATTACTCTTGTACAGAAGAGACATGCTCAATCTATATATGGCTTGTTTATTTTTTAAACAAATTGTATAAAAATACTTACCCTTTTGAGAGTGATGACATGAATTAGAAAGTTAATTCACAAAACTTTTCAGTTAACCTTACAAATTGCCTTTACCTTGCCATTTGAAGGACTGAGTGTACTTCAAAGAACCAGGCTGTAAGGAGGGCTGGCAAAGAGTCCAGCTGCCACGGAGGCAGATGAAGGCATGACTTATGGTTCAGGGTGACTGGAAATCACGGGAAGCTAACTGGGAAGTAAACTCTGGGTCTGTACAAGTGAATTGCTCTCTTCACCAGCTCAGCCATGCTAGTTCCATTCCTGGCTGTATGTCGGAAGGAGTGTAGTTAGGATGGACCAGTACCAGTTGTGGAATTGTGCGTGAGAAGATTTTAAGCACACAAATGTTTGAAGGTGCTGGATGTGTTGGAAAAATGTAGTCTGAATCTAGCTAGTTTATATTCATAGCATATTTATTGAGCCTTTTGTAAGAAGAATGGTGATATGCTAGTCTCTTGGTTATAATGCCTTTTCTTGTTAAGTCATCTGGGCTGTGACTGAATAGTGGTGTGGTGAAGATGTAAAACTGAGGTAGAAAAATAGAGAAGAGAATTCTAGGTGTGATCCTGCAAATGTTTATTTCTATCTCACTCTCTCTAAAGGAACTGCTCATGATAGCAGGGTGTATTTGCTTAAGTAATAGTTAAGAAGGTCGAGCCCTATGCTTCAGTCAGGAGCCTCTTAAACACTATAAACATGTAGGAAAACACGAACTGTGAGGGATGCAGGGAGCTCTTGGGAACTGCTTTTTTCATAAACTCAACAACTGGTATCAGGGCTGCTGACTGCACCTTATGCAGTATCTGTTTTTTAGGGTCTTACATTCTCAGTTGTACTTTTAGTTCCAGCCAGGCATGTGTAACCACATACCTAAGAGAAAGAAACTAATTGGATTGTATCATTCAATTTCAGGAGCTTTATCCACCCTATCTTGTAATTTTTACTTACATGAGTAATCTTTATTTACACGTCCTTAATTTGAATGGGATTACTTGCATTAGTGTTAATGTGAGCAGCAGCTACAGGGTTAGTTCCCGTATGTGTCAGTGGTGCCAAAAGTGACAGAGTATGCAATAATTTGGTTACACTTTCAATTATAATATAAAATTAAAGAGCTTTAATTTGGAGCTGTTGCTCTGAATAGCAAGTATTGATATTTGTAATTGAATTCTGAGGTAGAACTTTCCATACATTTGTAATGTGGGAATCTCTCTCTCTCTATGTGAGATTCACTTGGCAGGTGAATGATCACCACTTAGGAACAATATTAAATCCTGCATTTCAAGAGTCGGAAGGATTGGAATCCGATTTTAAGGTAAAACATTTAATCTATTTCGTATCTTAAAATTCGATAGTCTGAGAATTGCTAACCTAATTACTAGGTTAAGAAACATTTGATAAATATTTGAGTACATGCTGTGATTAATTTGTACTAGAATTGTGCTTTGAACTAATGTAATTCATGTTGGTAGGACCACCTGATGAGTCAGGCCCTGATCCTGAAAACTGCTCCAGGCAAACCTCCAATAAAAACTTAGCTGCGTGGAGCAATTTTCAGGATTGGATGCTAACATTCAACATAGCACGAATAAGGGTTGCAGAATGAAAATAAATTATGCTGTAGCCAACGTGTTTCCACACCTACAGTCTTGTGTTTTTTCTCTTTTTTTTTTTCCCTTTTTTCTACCTGTATAGCTTTTGTTTGTATGTTTGTTGTTATATTTGGTGTATATGCAACTTTCAGCCTTCAGGGAATTGAACATAAAATGTTGGGAAATGCATAATTTTGGCAAATATTCCTCCTTCAGTGCCTAAGTCTTTTGCTGCTGCATGATGTTCTCAACTTTTACAGTAAAGCTTTCTTTCACATGGAGTAAATTTCTCCGAGTGAAGGAAAATAGTGAAGTGGTGAAATAAAATCTGCAAAATATGGACTAAATGAGATATATCCCCTCACTCCCAATGAAAATCAATGTGAATAGCTGAAAATCTGTTTATACAACATTCTTGCAGCATTTTAAAGACATATATTATATCATTGTGGTTGAAAGTTGCTTTACATATAGGGACCCTGACTCCACTATCATAGCTTTTTTGACTAAGAAGCAATGGTAGATAGTGGATGTAATCCTGTTTGCTCACAGTAAGTGAAACTGTGTAGGTCACCTCTCTGATACAGGAGATGCAAAATCATTTGTGCATCCAAGTGCCTGGAACTTTCTGGAATCTGAATTCTTTCTTCATGGCCAGCTTCATCACTGATCCTGGATGGGTGACTCAGGGCTCTGCCAACACCTTGGTCTTTTGCTCTACAGAGTCTATTCAGGATCACATCAGCCATGTTGGCTGCCAGTATATTATGATTTAAAATCCTTCCATTATTTTTTTCCCGTGAAATCATATAAAGGATATTCACAGTCTGGCCTTGAATAAAGATATCAAGTTGCCATTCGTGCTAGGTATTTCTAATGTTCATATGTTGTAAACTGCTGGGCAGCAAAACCCTATTGTCTGCAATTGCGCTAGCACTTGTAGCTACGTGAGAAATGGCTTGATTTCTGGAAAGAAACATAGGTACAAAAATACTCAGGTTTGGAGAAACTGCTTTTGGAGATGCAGGAGTAAAGTGGAAGAAAAAGACATGGTTTTAGGTGGCCAAAGTCTGCTAGTGGATTGTAGTCTTGTTGGAAAGAACACGGGATTAACCTACAGATGAAGGGATTAAACCTAAAGGCTCACCTGTTGTTCTTAGTTATATCAGGTGGTCTTTTAGAAAATATTGCTTTCTTAGACAAAGTCTTCTTGTCCTTTATCTGTACACACCAAGGATACTACTTAGACACACAAACTCTGTGGAAGAATAAGGAACTGATATGTGAAAATTACAGAAATAGTTTGACATTCCAGAAAAAATAGGAGTTTCTGTTGAATGAACAATAGGCAGTCTGGTAGACTTAGATAATTGTCTTAGCATCATTAATAGCTCAACTTAGAAGAGAGGATTTAGGAAATTGAAATTGATATGTCCAAATATTGAAATGAAGAACAAGATTTGCATATTTTTGATGGCAGAGTCATTCATTATTCAAGACGTGTGCTCATCTGCAATAGAAGTGAGAAGACCACCATAGACTGCAATGTTAAAAAGCAAGGGCAAAATTTGGCCATGACTCAAGGGGAAATTACTAATCTTTCTTAATTTGTTCTGAGTGTGGATGTGCAGAACTCAAAGACTCTAACTTCCAAGAAAATGTCTTCTTTCGTCCCTCAGCTATTAAAAGTCAGAGTAATGTCAGATCGCAAAAACAGAAAAAGCTTTAAAAGGGTTATTCTTTTAAAAAGGTGATTCTAAACTCCTGTTGAAAGAAATTACAAAGTATAAATGATAGCCACCAGGCCCTGTGTTTTCTGAGTTGCTAGGGATTTGGCCACAAAACTCACATAAAAGTCAGTGGGAGTTATTAAAATCAGTGGGAGTTGTATACCTTGATCTCAAATAAACCCGGGAAATCTTGAAGAAAATGACAATCAAAATAGTGGGGAAAAATATAAAGTAGCGGAGTAGATAATACATGAGTAAATGAGCCAAATATCTAGCAAAATGAAAAAGATGATGGAAAACAAGTTGGATGGAAAAGAGATGGTTGAATACATTGAGTTATGTAAGGGGGAATTCACAGGGTTTCAGGAAATACAATTTCATGAGAAGCTGAAGGAAAATGGAAAGGAAGTCATCAGGTATAATTGCTGTAAGGAGCAGCCTTCTGCTGAGACAGGACAGGTTTACCATCAACACTGTAGAAATACATCCTAAGAAGTACAACAAACATAAAAGCAGATGTATCATAAAATCAAGAGGTAGGAGAAGGAGTTTGTATACATATACAAACATACCACATGTAATGTAGAACAGACAGAACAAAGGGGGAACTGTGGTGGGGAAAAAAAAACATAGGAGAAAATGGACAGTGTACTGTGGTTGAGGAAGAAAGTTGACAATAGAATATGGCTGACAGGAACATGGGAAGCGCTCTCTCCATGTTAAAGGGTGATTCTGAGGAAAGTAATCAGCATACTTTCAGCAGGTCATGAGCTTTTACCAGCACAAGGAGAAGCTAGTTCTCTACAAGCACTGTATTTTTTCCAGCATGTAAGTTCAGCAAAATAACTCACTAGTCCCATAAAAAGAAGAACAACAAAACATAGGACTTTATCTGATATGTGATGTAGTTTCAAGGTCCAATTCACTTCTGATACTTAAGATTTCAAACATAGTGGGAAGCTTCAGAAGAAACATAGGGCCATTACCACCCACATTCCTTTTGCTTTTACACAACTCAGGTGCTTATGAGCCTTATAAAATCTCATCCAAACAGGAGTGGGTAAAAGCTCTTTTCTCAAAAAGCTACTCTTTGGAAATCGCCTTCCAGAGAGGCAAGCAACTAAACAAGTTGTTGTTGATAAAAAATCTCTTCAGAAACATTAAAAGGAAGACAAGGTTTTGTAATGGATATGAAGAATGACAAAGTTAAATATCACCAAATGAAGCTCAAAAATCATTCACATCTGTGCAACCATTGAAATGAATGCAAGTATGTTATTTTATTTCTGTGGTGAGATTGGGCTGTGATCTCAGACTCTAGAGGTAAACCAAAGTTAATTGAAGACTTTTTTACTTAATCAAAGTACTTACTTTTAGGAGCTATGCAATAGGACATGTTGCCAAATGAAGACATTAATTGTTAAAGCTTTTTAGATCTAGGAACAATGTCCTCCTTCAAGGAAATTCAGAAACAATTAAGTTAATGTAGCTGTTACATCACAGAGCAAACTTAGATATACCATGAAAAGTTAGTTTTTATGGATGATATCTTATCAGAACCTGTGATGAGACATATAAAGGGCCAAGATGTGAAGTTCTAATGAATAGCAAATGGACAATGCACAAACAGTTGAATTGTGAATTGGTTATAGTCAACATACATATTTACTGTGACATTTCACTTAAAATTAAGCTGTCTTTATACTATAAAGAGCATATTTACAAACAGTGTTTCACAGGTTGTCAAAACTGGTAACTGAATGCACAGGCTATATTTGCAGCTGTTGAGGAATTCAGAAGTACAATTTGGTGTCATTGAGAATCTTCATAAACTCTCTAAACTAATAAACTTTGTAGCATATTAAAGTAAGAGCTATTGCTCTGCGTAGAAAGCCAAAAAAACTACAGAAGAAACAGAACAGTTTACCAGAAGGACAAACAGCAGGAGGACACAGGTAAAGGTTTTGAATAGATGCCAAAATCTTGAAGGCACAACAGAGATAAATAAAATAGACAGTAAAGATGCAATATAATAAAATACTGTAATTTGGGCTGTCAGCGGGACTATAGTGAGTTCAGAATAGAAGAAGTGAGTTACTTTTTATGGGATATTTAACCACAAGCTGTCATAAACAGAGGCTGCTGCATGTAATACATATTCAAATACAGCATACGTTATTGGGAAAAAATACGTAAAATCACACTATAAAATTTTTGGTTGCATTTCCTGAATTTGTCCACGAAGCATCTGCAATTTGTCTGTTGCAGAGTGTGTTTACGGACATCTGAAGAAGTGGTTGCTTCAGTGCAATTTCTCACAGTGTCATGAGAATAGCAACAACATGTGCAAAGTAAGAAGACTTCTTGCGGCCTGTGAGTACTCCTGTGTGACAAACTGGATTGTCACAGACTCAATAGGAAGGTGCACAACAGTTAAGTATTTCTTGGATTTCCTCCTGATAGCATTTTACCAAGTGATCTTAACTGAATGGTGCAACCAGATCAGAGGAGGAATGATTTTTCTTGTCTCGGTCCATCAAGATCTCTGAAATTATTTGGGTATGTGGAGAAACTATAACTATACAGTGCTTTAGTACAGATGTCTTCCTCTTCTCTGCCAGAATAGTTTCCTCAGAGCTTTTTGCCACTGGCTTTTTGACCCACTGTTGTAGCAAAACAGCTAGTGAAGATAATGCCTAAAAAAGCATCTATCCCTGCTTGTGGGGCCACAGCACTGCCTAACAATGCTACTTCAAAGTGTTTCCTCACATATACAGGTCACTAGTCCAGTGTTCTGCAGTTTGGAATAGGTCTAAAACGGTTTGTGCAAATTATTCTATGTTCATTTTTTAGTCACACTAAAAGTAGCTAGATTTTTCTATTATTTTTGTTTTCCTATATTGTATTTTAATAGCTTTTTTATTAGCTTTATTATCATTCCCATCATTCAGTTCTTAGTAATCTTCCCCACCCTTCATGCCATAGCATTTCACACAATCCGTTAATCTTGCATATGAAAAGCCAATGGACATAACTGTAAAATAAGATTCCATGTGAGGAAAATTTTTCCAAAAAAGAAAAGAAAAAACAAAAACAGAAACACAATTAATTAGAAAGATAGTAAGAAGTAATTTTAACAAAATATTATTTGTAAAGCAATCTCCATGGGAAGAAAAATCAGGTTTTAGAGTAATATGGTTTATAATTAAGTAGCAGTTCTTTTTTTATTGCTCAAAGAATTTTCTTCAGATTTACATATATTTAGTAATTTGCTGGAGAGGCTTGCCATCCGTTCCAGCTTTTATCCCAATTTTGCTGTTCTTCCATCAGTGTTTGAGGCAGAAATTACCTGCTATAAAGAGAATCAAAGACAAAAAATAGGGAAAATCTCCTCTTTTATTCATTTCATTTCAATTATTTTATTTTATTAATAATTTTCTTTATTTTAATTTTATCATTTCTTAATTTTAGTACTCTCGATTTTCTTATTAATTAATATAATTTATTACCACTTTTTTGCCCAGAGAGTTATGTTTTATTTGAATTTGTGTTTGACAAAAGTTTTAAGTAATTAATTAGGTATTTTCCATTCTATATTTTTGTCTTCTTTACAGTTTTATATACAGTCTCTGGAACATAGTAATTTTCTTTGCCTATTTTCTGGATTATACCTACTGATTTTCTCTGTTATATGCCATATTTTCAAAGGAGTCTAGTTCCAAGGGCTTCTTTTGTTTTATGCTGTGCAGTGTTTTTAGTAGTATTATTGTTCTGCAGGTACATACTTGTACCTATTAGGATATTTATTATGTATGTATTTATTATTTATTAGGTATATTTATTATTTATTATATAACAAGAGGAGCAAAGTTTTCTCCTTGAAAGAAACATAAAAAAGCTAAGAACAGTGTCTTCACTTGCAAGCTAGCAATTACTAAGGTAAAAAATGAAATTTTGTCTGGCTATTAATTCTTTATCTAAAGTAATCAGAAAGTCAGGCAACATATTCCCCCACACAATGAAATTAGCAAAATTGATAAAGCTGAACAGAATTCAGTATAAACCTCCAGTGAATTTTTGCTGATCTTTTTGAAATGCTGAACTGGCTCTTGGAACATGGCTCATTTTCACGCATTGTCAGGTTTGGCACTTCTTGCTTCGAAACAAAACCAAAATCAGAATTATTGAAAGGTCCTGAAAGAGAGGCAGGTTTTCATGGTATTCCTAGCTTGATTACAAGCATATTTAGTGATAATTTCATGATCTGGCTGATTTGGAAGAGATTTACTGTGGCATTTTGCCAGTTTTTCTGGACAATATGCAGGATTTGGAAGTTGAATATTTTAAATTCTCTCTCTACTGATCAAGTTTCTAATGATACCTATTGCCTATGTGGAAATAAGACACTGGTACTTTTGAGTATTGCAGATTAATTTTCCCTGCATTAGGATTTGGAAAAGGAGATGCTATAATAAGGAACGTGACAGAGTAACAATAGTAGCAGAAAACAGGGAGATTTTAAAAGGCAGATGCTCTTGTGAACCAAAACACAAATTCTGTAGGCTGCTGAAATGTTCATGAGAAATTTAAAAATACTTGAAATCTGAACACTTTCTCATTTTATTTCATTGAAATTCAAATTATGTTAAACCTCCACTTTAAAATGAGTATGCAGATGCTCAGAATTCTTAATTTTTTTCACAACCAAATTACCTTCTGATGAAATTCAGTGAAAGCAAAACACTTAAAGGATAAATGGAATTGTACAAAAATTTGTTAGGCCGTATCCAGTTCCTTAGAATCCCAATGGAAAATAATTACAGCAGAGATTGCCTAGACATAAAAGAAAGCTGATGTAGCCAGCTACACTTTGGCTCTATTTCCTGTCTCTAAAAATTCAGATCTGCAGATCTTTATATAAGCAATTACAGGTATATTTTGACATGAGTAACAAATGTGGAAATGTGCTCATAAAGTTCTCATAGGATGCTTTTTCATTTTTATAAACTGCTCCATGAGCATGAATCACAAATGTGAAGAAGCATGTTCACTGTAAGAAAAATCTAAAAGAAGAGTAATTGGCTATCTTGGTAATTACAACAGAAACTAGGTTCCAGGGTGATCTTAAAGAGTCGCAGAGCTGCATGGTGACAAAACAAATGAGGTCTCATAGGCATCTCCTCTTCCAGGACCTTGTGACTACACAACAATGTCCCTATTTGTGTTTGCAGCCCACTCTGTTTTAGTGTCATCCATACATTTATCATTGCAGTTTCACCCAAGGAACACCCTGCAACTCTCCAGGCTTCAGAAATATGTTTTCCTTTCTGGGGCCTGTCAGAAAAGCCACTGGGATTTTTCTGCAATAACTGGACTTGCCTGCAGCCAGCAGAAGGCCTCATTCTTTCTAGAGTGATGGATGTTTCACAGAGGGGAGAAATGAAAGCATCTCCCTGGAGCACCTGAAACTCCTCTGCCACCCAGTATAACATTCTATGGGGTCTCTAGGAATTTTGCCTGGAGACAGTGTTTTGGATCTGAAGCTGCTTACTCCTTTAGTTACAAAAAGCAAATTTGGTTTTATGTGCAGCTTATGCGATGGTAAAACTGGCAGTCTATCACCATAAATGTTTCTGTTTATTTAAGTTAAGGAAGGGATGTGATGCACTTCATAAAAAACATGCCAGCGACTGCAGGCAGTTTAAAATGGTCTCAGGAGTTACAAGAGGCTTCTCAGGCACAGAACACAGTTTAAGCACATCAATCATCTTTAAGTATTACTGTAAAACATTGTACAATGGGGCTTAAAACACTTCAGGCACTTTCTGAAGTTATAGCTGTACTGTGTACTTAAAATGACATTGAGGTGAAATCTCTTTTGTCTCTGTAGAATATTGCAGATAGTGGAAACAAATCCTATTTTGCAAAATGTGAGAGAGCAGTGGAATGGATAGATTGATATGATGAAGAAATGTACCTCTGCTAGACACAGTATGTATACTTCTAAAGATCACAAAATATACTTCTCTATACATTGGACCTCTGTGTAATCATTCTCTGGCATTTGGACTGTATGAAGTAAGTTTAATCAGAAAGTAACACATTAGTAAATCTCACTGTATGATATTAAGGATTTATTTTAATTATTTTAGCAATTACCTTGTTTTACATTAAAAGTTCTTTTTCTGTAGAGGTAAATGCAAGTTATGTATCAGTTTTCATATGTTTTTAATTCAGGGTGCAAAAAAAAATGTTACAGGATCATGTAGTTGTACTACAATGCCTGTTCCCTGAGAAACATTAGAGGCTGTATCTTGTATGTGGGACCTAAAGGAAGTGAGTAGAACTGAAGCATACTGACGGTAAAGACTTGAAGCTCTTGCTTTTGGGAGGCTGATGAAAATTCTGCTTCAGTAAATACTATAAGATTTACTCATGATATAATAACTTGAACAAGCTTTTTAGTGTCTGATTGCCTTTTTCTGAATAACAACATTTTTGTGATTCTGCAGCTTTCTGCAAGAGGTGAAATATCTTGAGATTTTAAAACATCTTTCTAACACAAAGCGGTTGCAGTGCTCTTGTATTCCGAGAGACACTTTACAAGGTAAATAAGGAAGATTCTTTTTGACAGATGTATGCGAATATAAATACATACTAGAAAATTGACATAACCATAATAATCTCTTCAAATCTTCAGCTACACTAAACCAAAACCAAACTGTGTTCAACTATTTTTCCAATTATCTTGTCCTCTGGATGGTTGTTACTCTGTAGTTTGTAGCTAGTTGTACATTGTAGTCTTATTGAGTGTATGTTTTTCTTTGAATACAGAAGGGTGACTCCTAATGCATTAATTTGTAAATGCAGGGACAGAACTAATCCTTCCCATCAGGAACTTTCTGAAATCAAGCATAAGTGCTTTACAAGACTAGTAACAGATGATGAAACTTCTCTTAGTAGGCCGAACGGAATGGTTTTCAGGGACTGGAATAAAGTCTGTTGGTGATTTTAGTCCTGTTCCCAGAGATGTATGCTGACAAAACTATGGTCATTACTGTAGTGAGTACTGACTGGGAGTGTTTCATCCTCTGCTGTAGAAACAAAGAAAGTAATTTCCTAATTGGATGACTTCTTGCCAATGAAAACAGCATCTCAGGAACCCTGCAGATACATGTTGGATTTTTCTGTAAAAGTTGGTAAGTTCCTTTTTAATCGAAGATATTATGTTGGATTGATTTTAGGTAAGATAGTTCTGGCCTGCATATACACAGCCAATAAAATACACTTTCTTGGGGTCTAAACAGGTTGTTAGATAAAAGGAAAAAACTGGTATTATTCTATTTCAAAACAGGGTAATCTCCACACTCAGAACTTTACCAGTTTGGCTTCATTGCCTGTGAACTAAAATCTGTTCCACATAGAAGCTATGTCAGAAGGACAGAGGAGGAGCTGCAGTGTAGAGAAAAGTGTCCTGCTTTTGCACAATCATCTGTCTTATGGACACCCAGTAATCTTTAGTTTTCCAGGCTATCCTGGTACATTTTGTTTATTTTGAAAGCCAGATTCTCTACTAATACATAAATAGGATACAGACTCCACTGATTTAATATTAACATGGTTGATTTCACTGACTGAGAACCTGGCACTTGATGTTTTTAAAGCTAGTAGTTTGAGTACATTTGATTTCCCCCCCCTTTTTTTTTTAACACCTAAGGGAAAATATCAATGCATAACCAGTAAACTCTGTTTCAGTACAACTGATTTTTCAAGGTTTCTTGACTAAATAAACTGAACAAAGAAGGAAGGAATCTATTCGAAAATATTTTTGATAACTTTAGAAAAAGTAAGTTTTTCCTGCTCTGTTTTTATTGCAAATTTAATTGTAATTGCAAAGATATGCCACAAGCTGTGGAAGACCATACTGCAAAGAGAAGTAGAATTCAAGGACCTATTAGAATGAGTCCAGAGGAGGGCTACAAGGATGATCAAAGAGCTAGAGCACCTTGCCTATGAAGGCAAGCTGAGGGAGTTGGGGTTGTTCAGCCTTGAGAAGAGAAAGGGAGACCTCACTGCAGCCTTCCAGTAGCTAAAGGAGGCCTACAGGAAAGCAGGAGAGGGATCTCGGTCAGGGACTGTGATGACAGGACAATGAGTAATGTTTTTAAACTAAAAGAGGGTAGGTATATATTAGACATTCAGAAGAAATTCTTCGCTCACAGGGTGGTGAAGCACTGGAACAGGTTTCCCAGAGAAGCTGTGGATGCCCCATTCCTGGAAGTGTTCAAGGCCAGGTTGGATGGGGCTTGGAGCAACCTGGTCTAATGGGAGGTGTCCCTGTCTGTGGCAGGGGGGTTGGAATTAGATGATCTTTAAGGTTCCTTCCAACCCAAACCATTCTATGATTCTATACATGAATTGGAGAGTTTCGATAAACAACGGATGCCTGCCTCTGACTTGGCAGAGTGATGATCTCTGGGATTGTATTGAGCAGACAGGGTGACCTTGTTTAAAATGTGGATGAGATAATCTGAATATTCATGCATAATGTGGAATTGGCTGTTGCATTGACAAGAAAAACAAACAAAAACATACCTTTGTGTGTGTGTGAAGAAAGATTACAGAAATCATTCCTTCGGTCCAATAAAACGAATGTTCAAACTATGGAGTATGATTTAAGAAACAGTAGACCCACCAGACAGTCCACATGATACTAGATACAGTAAATGTTTTATACTGGGAGTAGCAATTGTCCATAAATAGACATAAATACTTAAAAAAAAAAAAAAAAAAAAAGTAAAAGCTAAAACTCTTTTCAAGTATTTGCACTTGCTGATGCAAATCTAACTCCAAAGGAAAAGAGTTTTCAGTAATTAGTTCCAGATGTACTTGTAAAAGTTACAATGAAAAGGTAATTATGTTGTAAATAATGGGAATGCTTTTCTTCATCAAAGTGAGAGTTTCTTTATTCTTCAACTGATCAGTTAGCTAGGATAAGAAATCCACACTGGGAAGAGCAATTCTAAACCCCTGTTACCGATTCTCTAAATTACTCTTTCCAGGACAATCAGTATTTGCTCCAGGCAGATCCTCTTTCTGATGAATGGAAACCATACACTGAATACAGAGACCACATGATTGTAGATGGGCTGTTCAAAGTTATCAAGTGTTCTCTTCAGTATCTGGCTGAAAGCAGTGAGACAACATTTAAATCTACTCCTTTATTTGAAGTGCAGCTTGTTCTTAATGGCAGTGAAACAACTTTTAAACCTTCTTTGGACTCAATGTCAGTAGCAATTTCTGTGATACTACAGAGGGACTAATCAAAGACATCCATGATATTCCACCATCTGTAAACAGATCTGTCAAATCCTTTGGACCCTTTTCAGGTATTGTTACTTTTGCTACTTTTTTTTTTTTAAGTTGACCTTCCATCTAAGCATTTGAATGTAGTTGTTTTCCCACCTGAGTCACCCCTATCCACTGGTTTATGCCAAGAAGGCTAACATCTCAAGAGAAGTGGTGAGGCTTTTCCCATCTATTCACTGTGAGCTGTCATTTTCTGCCCTCCTTGACTTCTGTCTCTCTTCTTGTATTATGGATGTGTCTAGTAATTTCTTTCAGCAACCAGCACACATTCTTTAAATGATATTGGCTAACTTTTTTTTTTTTTTTAACTCCTTCTGATTCACTTGCCCAATTGAGTTCACCTTGGCAGTACACACAGAAGTCTGCAGCTGGATGATCTGCAAGGCTAGTTCATAGATTTACCTTCCATTTTTGCTTGTGTATTGTCCACAGGCACTGTGTGGCTTTACAGTGTATGTGTTACTGAGGATTTGGCATCAAATGTTTTCTTCTACAGCTATATTCCAGGCTGTATCTTTCTCAAGAACTTTTTGTTTCCGTTTGATTATTAGTTGAATGTTTGGTCTCTTGGTGTCTCGTTTCTCATCAGGATACCTGGTGCTGTTTCTGCTTCCACATCTGCAAGTACCACTGAGCTTATATTAGGGGACTGTTAGAAGACCGTGTCCATAGACAGGAGACAGAAGTGGTTTGTGAATTAAGTAAACACTTTTTCTAGAGATGTAATGTTAATGCAAGTTTTTTTGCAAGACTGTTTTTGCCAGACTAGTCGGACATGCAAAAATCTTTATCCAATTCTTCAAACACTTTTTTTTTTTATAAGATAGAAACAAATTTAAATAAATAAATGTATCAAAATATCACAGTTAAACAGACTCTAGGGAAAACCAGATTAATTATAAATTGGTTACACTGCATGACAGTGAAAAGAAACAAAGAAAGGGTAAAATAACAGTTGAGAAGGGGTACTGAGAGGACAGAGTGGAGTATAAAAAGGAGTAGTTGGAGAAAGGGGTCCAGGAGATAGTAAAGGAAAAAATAGAAGAGGGCTGGAGCAAACAAAATGGTCCAGAACCTCTGTTCCTGAAATCCTTCTGGCTTTTGCCAGCTTGATTTTTCTCTGAAATTCATGGCTACTTATTCTACAGTACTTGGCAGCAGGGATATGAAGGTTTGGGGATATCAGAAAGCAGCACTACCTGTTGAGTGGACAGGAGGACTTACCCTGTTCTTTATGAGCCTGTCACTCACCCCTGGACTGGCTCTTTTTTTTATCTAGGACCAAAGAGCAAATGGAGGAAATGAATGTCCTAAACTGTGTTCTCAGACATAGAGAGCCAAGTTTGCATGATCTGTACTCTATAACTTCTGAGTTTCCTATTTCTTCTTCCTCCACCAAGTGCTGCAGTCTGTGGAAATGGAGATTATGGTATTTGGAACAGTTTGTATTTGTAAAGTGTGCTTTCCCTGTACCTTTAGAAGCAGGAACAGCCCACAGTTTTTACTCTGGTCTTTACTGAGTCCATTACCTTTGCCTGCAAAGCAATATCTTCAAACCCAGATTTAGAAAAGGTGGCGTTTCTGAGTCCCATTGAACTCTCTACTAGCCATAACAGCCCAGTCAGTAGAAGTACTTTCATCATCTCCCTGTGGCATTAAAAATCTGTTAATGGGATAAAGGAAACTCTTGGTGAAGATGCATGGAATCAAGATTCCAATTTTTTGAGGTCTACTAGAAAGTAACACTGACAGCCATAAGAATCTGAGTCACAACCCATCTCGCTAGCAAGTGTTGTAATTTAAATCAACATGTTGGAGAATGTGAGTAATAGCAAGTGCAATGTTTTGTGTCTAGCTGATGACAGTAAGTACTTTGAATTTTTGATGTTAGTATGATGCGTGAAATAGAAATTACAATACTTGAGAAATATGAATCCAAGCAGTCATTTCGCATTAACTTGTTCCAAGGAGCACACAGGGAACTTGCTACTAACTGACAAGTTATACTTGTGATTGCCATCAGTATAGTACCTTGGGTCGTGGCACGTGGCTTGGCTATTAGGACATCTTTCTTTGATTTAATTTTTGTCTCCACTGCCTTTTCAATTTGAGGTGTTCATTTAGCATGATATAGATCAGATGGATACCCTGGAAGAAATAAGTGGCTATGAAGAAAGGGAACTTGGTCGCTGTTTATGTTCTGGAGCATCAAAGTGACTTGAACAAATAGTGCTACTTAAGGATAGATGACAAAACTGGATGCATGAAGCAGTTTCTGCTCTATGGATGAGTAGAGCAGAATTCTTGGTAGAGGGGAGCAGGATTTCCATGAAAATAATGCGCTTCCAAAATGTTTTCACAAGATGTAAAGTATTCTAAAGAACAGATATTTCACTTTTTGCTGAGTTTTCTTCTTTCTCCTACCTATTAAGGAAATATTAATAACTATATTATTTTGGTGATTTGTTTAAGACCTACTGTTTATTGTTTTTTTCTTTCTTTAGAGCCAATATTAGCAAAATATTCTGAAGAAGTTAGTGAATCTAAAAATCAGATTTTTTAGTAGTTCTTTCAAACCAAGTTGACCACAAGCCTTTTAAATACCATTGGTGAATTTAATATAAAAAAAAATAGAGCTGAATTTTTTAAGGAAAACAGCTCAGGTAATTCCCTTAGGCAAGTTTCTCTGGTTTCTGATTCATTTGCATACATACATAAACACATACACATATATACAAATATATCTGTATATGTGTTTATGTATATAAATATTTTGTATTTTAATTCAGAAGGGAGGATTGAAGGATCTCTTGAAGCCAATTCAAGCCCTTTTAGCTATCAGACAACAGAGAGTCTTTGCAGACATGGGTCTTTCCTGCTACCTTGGATGCATCCTTGGGATAAAAGGCTTCTTTGGGCTTAAATTTCTTCTGGATAAACATCAAGCTCAAAAAAATGTTCATGTTTTTAAGATGCTCAAAATTAGATGTAGAGCTTAGTGACATGGTTTAGTGGAGGACTTGTTAGTGTTAGGTCAGAGGTTGGACTCGGTGATCTTGGAGGTCTCTTCCAACCTAGATGAATCTGTGATCTTAGAAATGATGATTTCTTCTTTGATGGATGCGGACTCACTATTTGTCATGGGTTTGGCTTATAATACTATATTAAGAACTTCCAATGTTTATATCTCATTTTTGGTATAAATTTATTTCTAAAATGCACTTCAAAATGGCAGTATTTTCACCATGCTGGAAAGCTAGATCAGGAGTGTTTAGAGCATGAGAGTGTCTAGACAGCAATTTGGCTGCATAAGGTATGCTGAAGATCTGCTCTCTGGGAGAAAAGCTCTTTGAAATGGGTGTTAATCTTGGACTCTTCTAAAAGGTTGACATGGATCGCAGTGCTGTACCCATCACCTCAGATCTGAACTATTTCCTGCAGCCAGACAGCACCCCTCTGCCCCAATTCTGCAACACTGAGAACCTGACCAGGATTATTAATTGAATCATGTGCAGTAGATACAGCAAGTGAAGAGATGGGCAAGTGTAAATGAGTTCATGATATTTCTCAAGTGCATCTCATCAAGTCTGTGAAATGTATTTCTCATCTTGTTTAAAAAGGGGGAAAAAGGAGCCCACCAACTAAGCACTAACACAATGCTTCTATGTTTGATTTGATTGCATTTACTTGTTCATTAATATAATTGATGTGTATGGTTTGCCTTAAGTTTTCAGGTGCTCTGTGCTAATTAACTTGACATTTGCTCACGTTACATATTATTAGTGTTACGGAATGGAGAGACTCATGCATGAAACCAAGAGAGGTTTGAATAAGAAAGTGTAAAGAGGAAGGTGAACAGCTTTAAGTGAAATGATGGGACATCTAATGGCCACGGAAGACCAGGACTCCAAAGATGATGTGTTTAAAGTCTTGAAACTGACCTTTTCAGAACTTACGGATAGTAGGTGCCAGAACTTGGAGGCAAGGCTTTTCTGCAGATCTGGAGGTAAGGATCTGACATAACACATATAAAGCTTTGCAACATACTTGAATAAGAGCTGTAACAAAAATAACCCTAAATGAGCTTTTATCTTTTTTTAAATCTCTTTATCCCCTGTGGAGATGTTTACTTTGGACACTTTTTTACTATATATATATATGTATATATATTTAAATACAGAATTATTCTGTTGATTTATGTGGGTCTACAGTAAGGACATCATAATTTTTTCTTGATGTTCTCAAGTTTCATTCAAGAGATTTAATGAGAAGCGTTTATCAATGCTGTCCAATCATTGTCCTCCTAGGAATCAATTAAAATGTTTAGGAGAAAAAAATGATTTTTCAGTGGGAAGTGGTGTTTTCACACAAGTAGTCATAAGCTAAAGACAGTTTAAGACATTTTTAAACTTTGTATCTCCTTTATTAATAGCAGATTTTAACGCCAGATAGGCTCACTAGCTTGTGTGTTCTGCCTTCCACTGAATAGGATTTCCACGTTGCATAGATGTGTATTAGAAGGTACATTTGGGAATTTTTACTTTTGTTTTTGTGGTTGTGCTTGCATGGCAATTAAACCTGAAATTCAAAGCATAAACATAACCCCAGCTTCTCTCCAGTCGTTGGGACTAAGAGCAGAGTTGGGTGACACTGAGGGATGACATTGCTCAAATAGGCAAAGATTCTTGGTCAGAGGATTCAAGGTGGGATGTAAGAGATCATGAACATAATCCACAGTGTCTGTTTTAGAGCGGAACTTTGGCCTTGGGCGTTTCTCACCTTCCAAATGAATGCATGAAACCCAGGGCAGTGCACTGCTGTGGATTCATATATACATATTTTTTCAAGCAAAACTGTTGTAAGGTCAGTTCCCTCTACTTCCCCACCAGGACAATAATAATTTTTGTAAAACGAACATTTCTGGTTACATGAAATTTTGTTTTCTATCTGATTTTAGCTAAGAAACTTGCAGGGTGCTTTCGGTTTTAGTTTTCATAAATAAGGCCTCAAAGTATTAAGAGTTCTCAATTCTGTCTCTGTTGAAATGAATAGCTTGTAGTTGTTTTTTGTTGTTGTTGTTGTTTTGTTGTTGTTGCTGCTTTTTTTTTTTTTTTTTGCATAACCAGAGACAGGATAAATCTTGATTCTCTAAAAAAACTACTGAGAAGTCTAAATGTTGTAGGATCGGGGTATTCCTTGTTTGCACAGGTGGGTCAGGTAATTAGCAGCTTAGGTTGTGTGCAAACCATCAAGAGTGCACTAATAAGCCCTTAATGGTTACATCCATCCCCACCTGGGGGCTCCACCCCACACGCAGGGGCTCCTCTTAAGCTCAACCCTGGGACTTCAGTCTCTGCATGAGCTATACAGTACGTGTGCCTGCTTTCAAGCCTGTTTCTGGTGCTGCCTCCTGGATGGACTTGGACCTATGCTCTAAGTAGGTTGTCTCCTGGATAGACCTTCATGTAGTGGGACTATGCCCTTGGCTGGTGAGGGCTTTGCCCATGCTGGGGTCCCTCCTGTTCCTGGCTCACCTCTCCTTGGGAAGCAGATAGCCCTTGCTGCGCACTGTTGTGTATGTGCCTGTTTGCACATACGTGTGCAGGAATGGTTTCAGATGGTACATAAAAATTGAAGGTGATCTTCTTGAAATTTGAGCCATACTCCCTAATATACCTTTAATTAGGGAAATGTTGACGGACCAAAAGTTAAAGCAGTACAAATGGCACCATTACAAAATTTGATGGTTTTAATATGTAAAACACTAGTTCTCTATGAATCAGATCTTTGCTTTCAACCTGATTTTTTCCAAATGACTAAAGGTGTTTGTGTAGGTGTGTTTTTTTTTTTTTCTCCTGGCATGATTTTCAGGAAGTATAAAGACTTACACTGCATATGAAAATGGGGAACTTTTTCCAAATAATTTCCTTACTTTTAAATTTTAATCTTTTTTTGCCTCCTAATGCAGCTGAAAAGTAAAGTTTACCATGGAAATATCCTTTTTAAAGTACAGTTCATCGACAGATATTTCATTGTATTCTTATTTATGAATGCATTGTCAAAGGATTGCTTGTGTTTATTAAGCCTTTAGTTAGCTGTGTCAAAACTTGCTTCAAATAATGATAGGAAACCTTTTTGAGCAATATGACTTGCAAGGAGGTAATGAAGTTCAACTGTATCACAGAATTGTGGGATTATGTAGACTGAGATTCAAAGTAAACTCAAATGTTTGCAAAAGCCCAATAAAAGTTTTCCAAAATTACAACAAAAACACCTTTATCTGTGTGTGGTGGCCTTTAAACTACAGTGTCTAATTAGGCAAGCTGTCATCAAGTCCTTATCTATATTCAATGGCACTCGCTGCTGACTATTTTGTCAGCAACATGTATTTCTTGTAGAGTAGATGAGTCTTTGGGATGTCTAAAAGCTGGGTACATGACTTTTGGGGGGACCAGGCTGAGACCAAGTATGCAATTGCTAAAAGCTAGGCAGGTTTCTGAAAGCACTTAACACTGAGCTCAGGACCTACCGATACATTCAGTTGTCACTGTGTGCGTTTTTGAACTCTTTTTCTGAGGGGAGGTTTAAATTAATAACATACTTATTAAAACTATTTTATAGTGAGTTGCGTCACTGTGGTGTTCTTTTTATTTCTGAGGTTTATTTCCAAATTTAATATAGATAAATATGTTCTAACTAGAAAATATCAGAAATTTTAAACTTTAATCTTTTGTATAAATTGCATTTTGCAAATTACCATGGATAATGAGTCCACATTTGTCACCACAAAAAGACATGGCAAAAGAATGTCACAAAGTCAACTACTGCTTAAAAAAAAAAAGAGCAGGGAATGAAAGCATGTGTATGTGTGTTTCTATGTGGGGAGGGTCGATGGCTCTGCAAAATGACAAACAATATCTACTTGTAATGTTGTTAGGAATTACCTGAAAAGTGGAAGAATCTTAAAAAGATTGCCTTCACTGTAACCATGAAGTGGTACCTCTGCAGTCCAATGAAGTGTCTGTTATCAGAAGAAAACGTGTACTTTTGGAGGTGAGATCAGTTCTGTGCTCTGAACCAAATGATTTTTCGTTTTTTGTTCTGATAACAAGCTGGTGGCAAGCTTCACTGAACTGAGAAATTGTAAACTCTTAGAAAAGGCTGTCTAAAGATAACAATTCAATGTTTCTCAGTAATGTATTCTGGATGAATCTGATAATTTAAAGCCCATTCCACCAAAATGGGAGTGATGCTTGTGTCCTCTTTATCTTCAATTATGTCTAATCTGTTTCTAATTCAAACATGGTGCTGTTGTTGTCAGATCAAATATAGATTTCAAATGTGTTATGCTTCTCCATTGGGAATGTTTTAAATGTATGCTGTACAGACTGAACTAATAAACTTCTAGGTAAATTTAAAGGAAATAAAATAGTACTTAAAAAAAAAAAGATTCATGAGATATGGAACATATTTAATAAATGGTAGCTACAGAAGAATTATGGAATAATCTCCGTGGATTACCTGCTTAATCCCTAATGAACCTTAATTCAATAATTATATTGTATCTTTCAGGTTAAGCAGGATAGCTTTTGAAACAATTTTAAAAACAAAGTCATTCTTAGGTTTCATCCTCAAGTTCCTTTCCAGGATATGGATAAGTTAGGAATTACCATTGTTTATGGACTATCATTATGTGTTGATCAATGTCAGTAGTTTGGAGTACTAATCCCAGTATACAGTCAAAATACAAACTGCATAAACATTTACTGATGTATATTCCCGAGTGTTCTACAATGTGAGAATGAAAAGCATAACAAAAAGTCTGTCACTGCTTGAAATATATTTTAAAGAGAGGGTAGCTCATCTGAGAATTTTGGATTTTAAATGTCTGTTCTCATGACCTCTGCCTTGAGGAATGTTCACAAGTCTCATCTGAAAGTTAGCAACACATGGATTAGTAAAAAATGCATTTGTTTCTCTGCCATGATCAAGAACCTAAATGAAGAATCCTTCTGTATTCTTTCAAAATGCTAGTGATGAAATATTGAAATTATTCTGAAGTATATTCTAACCGCAGGCTGATCATGGACTTGAGACCAATGTTAGAAGTCTGTTTTTATCTATTTTCCCCTTGTCCTTCAAGTTGTCACTGGAGGTTTTGGAGATATTGGGCTAAGTGACTGCTAAAAACATCAAAAGAGGGGAAGATGGGACACTGTGAGCGTGGTGTGTATTTTTTTATGTTTTGAGTTTTTATGGTTTGTGGTGTGCGGTATTTTTATTTTTATTTTGTTTTTGTTTTGCTTTTATTTTATTTTTATTTTTATTTTATTTTATTTTTGTCTGTGGTTCAGATCTTGATTCAGGCTTCTAGAGGCCTCTACCTACCTTCATTGTGTTAAACACACATACAGATGCTACTTATACAACAGATGGTGAATCTGGAATATGGAAGGAATCTACGTCAGCTGTGCTCAGTGGAAGGGATGTTCACAGGCACTGTTTCTGCATTTGAAGGAGAAACCTTTCTCCATAAACGTACCCTGTGGAGCTGACTAGTGATGACTTGCTCCACCCTAAGATGGGAATGTAAGACTGAGCAAGCATGTGACTAGCATGCTATAGGTACTACTCTCTCCTTGTTGCTATTTGGCATTACCATTTAGACCTTCTGTAAATACTAAAAGGAACTACCAGACAAAAGGTGATGAAGACCATCTATCCCTGCATCCTTTCATATATTTCTTCAGTGGGAGGGCTAGCTATGCAGTTCTTGTAGCATGAAGGTGCTCAGCCAGTGGGCCTGTAAGCTGCATGTGCTTGGCAGGAACAATTTATCAAGCCTGCAGCCAAGCCTTTAGCCTCTTTCTCTCTCTTGGATTCTCTTAACAACCAGAAGGGAATTTTCTGTAATTGCCTTATATGCTATGTGTGTGTCAGATATGCACAGTAAATTTCTCATTTCTGTATAGACACAGAAACATATTTGCAGGTCATCATCACTTTCTGTGGAAGGGAAGTAGCTATGGTAAAGGCTCTGAAGGAGCCTCCAACAAAAGTCATGTACTACTTTTTGTGATCGAAACATTGTGTGCTTGCAGGAAGGAAAACCAGCTTGCTCCTCTGACCAAATACTTCAGTATGGGTTGTTTGTTCTAGGACTATACAGTGATCCTTCATGGTCATACAATGATCCTTCATGATCCTCAAACATGATGAGGTACCTCCCCTACCAGCTTTCCCACTGGGACAAAGATTACTGACAAAAAAGATGGAAAAGGTGGAGCGAAGACAACAAATTTCTGGACAAAGCATGAACATTCTCACAGTGTGTATCAAGGTACTGGCAGATGATGAAAAACAAAACCTCTCTGTGCAAACTAATGGAGACGTTGCAAAGTTATAGGTTGAACTGCAAATGCTTCCAGCTACATCTTTCTAACGTGTGCATAACTGATTATATAGATGACTGAAGTATGCCATTTTTCTAAAGACTGTGTCATACAGTGTCCATTGAAAAGTAAGGCCTCCTCTCTTTATTTGCCTTCATGTAAGGAAAAAGAGAGAGAACATCCCCAAAGAGAAAAGGATAGAGAGTTTCAAATGTTTATTATTGTTCAATTTATCTGAATTTAGAGACCCCTTAGATGGTTGATATAAGAGGGAAAAAGAGCCGTGGAAATTTATTCCATTTAATTTCTTTTTACTTTCTTGTGGTTACTGCATGCTTTTAAAAAGCCCTCTATTTTCTCATTTGAATATTAGTGCATTTTAAAGTACCATTCTAAATTATTTATGCACATGTAAGCAAAAATGATTGAAAAGCAGACAAAATAAAGAAAAAACAGATGCTGGGCAAACACATCAATATTCTGCTTGATGGTCTTTCTCTACTGATGTTATCATTTTCAAATCTTCTTATTTTTCCTCCTCGACCTTTTGAAAAACTGGAATTTTGAACCTCAATGGTAAACATTCTATGAAGAAGTTGGAAGAGAAGCTTTACTTTGCTTCTCTTACTGCCTTCTCTGTGTGTGTGTATTAATATATATTGCATAAATATTTATGTTTGTAATAGTTACATGAAAGAATGTGGAATTTAGTAAGGGTATCTGATTTCAATATGAAGCCTTCAAGTTTTCATTGTGAGTTTCACCTTGCTTAGGTTTGCAAGAGCTATAATAGAAACAGAGATATAGGTGGAAACTCTTTATACAAAAAGATCTCATCTTGCAGCATCATGAATCTTGTGATTCCCAAAAACGAATCCCAAGTCCTGCTTACCTGAAAAAATATTACCACTTCTTGTCCTTGAAAAAAACCATTATGAGCAAGTCAAATTCTCCTGAATGTATTAACACCCTCCTACAGAAAACAAGAATGCTGAATAAGAAGAATAAATGTCTTCATGATACAAGTAGCTGGTAATCCAGGAGTCTGTCTCTTCTGCTGCCAGATGTGTGCAAATAGTTCCCTCAGAATTCAGAGGGAGTTGGTCACAGCCTGTCACTACAAAACAGAATATGGTGATCAGTCCAGGCAGAAAAGAACAAGATGTTAAAGTGTTTTTACTTCTACATCAACTTACCAAGGTAAATTGAGGTAAGAAAGTTTGGTTTTTTTTTTCTTTTTTTTTTTTTTTTTCTTTTTTTCTTCTGATGAATATAGGCTTAAACATCCTGGCATAGATTTTGACTAAATCTCTTAACATCCATGTATAGACTCTACCTTCTGTAAACTGACTTTTATCCTTTTCCACACACAAAGAGTTTATGCATTTGTATGCCTAATGAGCACCTATTCATGACCAAAAGTAACTGGGAACAACAGCTGCTTGTTAAGGGTGTGCATAGATTTTTACTGCTCACTATTTGTGCTTTCTTATACCAGACTCAGGAAATAAAATTACATATGTACACTTTGAGGACAAAAGTGTTGCTTAATACTTTATTTATAACAAAACCAGCAAAAAATGATATTTATTTGTATTATGGCTACAGTTCTCAGGTTTTGGTGCTGCCTTACATCTGTGCTCTAGGGCCAAATATACAAATTGTTTTGCTCTGTTATCTCTCTGGAAAAAGCTTGTTTGACTAGTTTGCTTAGCAATGGGCACGTTCACTGTACAGTTAAACAGCAAAGTGGATAGAAGTCAGATTGCTTTTCTTCTTTAGTGGTCAGGATGTACTATTTAATCAGTACCATTTCAATATTTTACTCCAAGCGATGTGGCCTACGTCTGCTAATTTACAGAAGGACAGAATCAAAACCATGCTACCTAAATGTGTAACACTGATTACAACAACTATCTACATGAATGAGGAGAGAAGAAAATGTTCAAAAGAGGAATAACTATCAAATTAGGCTAATAGCCTTTCCCTCAAATATCTTGTCAAACTCAAGTAGCTCCCCAAACTTCATTTATATAGGGTTATATAGAGCAATTAACCTCTAAATAAAGAGGTGAACAAATAGACAAAAAATTACTTGGAACCCCAAGACATAGATTTTCTTAAACCATGTCACTTAATGTTCATAAATCTGTAAGCCTGTCTCCCTCTTCTCCCTTATGGTATTTGAAATACTCCTGTTTGGCCGGACAGCAAGCTGTCCAGGGCAGACCTCTACTTAGACTTCCTTTCAAATTAATTTGCAGGCTTCATGATTTTAAAAGTGTTTGTGTGAAAAAGAATGTATATGTGTATGTCTAAATATGTATTTGCTTATACGTTTCTTTATAGTGGTATGGCTGACTACTCCAGCAGTTTCTTGTGAAGTGTTGACAGTAAGCAGACCTTCTTCATTCATTTGCAGAGGAAAAATTCCATCATCAGTAAATTCCACGGACCTGGTATTCACAGGCCTCTATCAACTTTATGCATTACTGACCTCCACAGGCACTTTAGGGGAAGGCACAGCAGGAAAAGAGACGAAGGTCAGTACAGTTATTCCTTTTGCAGACAAGTAATATGTGTTTAGATGTTTTCTTAACACAACGTTCTCAGATGTAAGGCTTGGTTGCTCTTCCTGGCAAAATTATTTGCTTATATGAATTTGTTTCATGCTTATTTCACTCTAAGGGTCAGTGACAAGGAGAACTGTCAAGTTCCATTTGGCCTATGTCACGCTATACTTCAAAACCCAATTAGATCTATGCTCATGTCAAAGTTTTCTCGGTACTGCTACATCCAAATCAAGAAATTAGTATGAGTTATGCATGATTGTTTGTTTGTACAAAGTATGGTTTGTCTGTGTGTATGAAACCAGGATTTAGAGATTAGATGAAGTTAAGTACTGAGAATTGAATCCCTTCCTGACCCCTCCCAACAGCAAGAAATATTGTTTACTTCATGTGTTGTATATAATTTGTTAATAATTAAGCAAATTATTAACAGTAACGCAAATTAAGCAAAGCTTGTCAACACATTTCTATCAAACACCTATCAAACAGGAAAAGGCACTGCCTCCCCTTGTCCAAAGGACATCAACGCTTCTAAAAGTGAGTTAAGGGGGTTCAAATATTCTTCAGTATCCAGATAAAGACTCTAGGAACGTTAGGAATTCCTTGGAGAAGAAGGGGATGTTTGAATTTGAGTAGACATCCAGGGTAAGTTTGAATATGTAAAATGCTTTGAGTATCTAAAATCCTTTAGGTTTTTAGCTGGATAATAGGAAAAATAGAACAGATCGTAAAATGATGGTGGATATATGTGTTTCTGATTAATTATACTTTTTTAACTGCAAATGCATTACTTTCTGAATCTTATGATTTTCTGGTTTTATGGGTGATTTCACGGGGTCAGCAGGTGTAGAACCCAGCTTCCCATTGCAGTGGTTATAGGACAGACATTCTGCTGAGTCACAGGCAGTAGCATTGACCCAGAGGTGCCTTCATGGAGCCCTGGAGAGATGGCCTGATGTTTGAAGGATTCCCACACGTTCATAAATGTATGCTTGCAACTACAGCTCTTCTATAGTAACGCTGACTTGAGTGCAAAAATTTTGTGGGAGGGACTAAGCTCTCAAATTCAGTTTTCAGGGCAGAGTTGGTCATTTTGATTGGACAAACCAATGGAATCAAGTTAATGGTCTGAATATGTTTTTCGTCCACTGATCTCGAAGCATGTTTCAAAGAAATAAATACGATCAATGCCTTTATGACAGTGCAAATCTAGCTAAGCAAACTTTAGATGAGGTGTCTTAGATGCTTATAGTACTATATCCACAGGAATATGGCTTATCAGAAACAAAGTAATATGAACATAAGCTGTGATACCCCCCTCAAAAAAGGAGAAAAAAAAAAAGTGTAGGCTTTCTGAGGATTGTGCAGTAAGAGAATAAGATTTTGAGGGACTGGCAGCATTCAGTTTTCCAGGCATGCTACTGCCATGTGTTGCCACAGAAAAGAGCCTGGCTTGGTTCCCAGGCCTGCAGCTCAGTTGTTGAATGGACAGCATCAGGAAACACCACAGAGGTATGAGCATATCTCCTAAGTAGAAGAGACTTGGACACGGGACAGACTCTGGGTGTGCCTCAATCTTTGTACATATGTAGAGTGAATGGTTGCAGAAGGAACTTTGAAATATGTAGTTCAGGCTTTTGCTCAAGTATTCTCAACCTGTGAACTGTGTTCTCAAGTAGTCTAAGAAACAGAGATTATTCCATCTGTGAACTGTACAATGTTATAAGCTTAGACTTCAGACTTGGTTTAACTCACCTTGCAACATAAGCACCAGTAGTTCATTATGATAAGCCTCTTCTGGATGGTAATGCATTAGTGGTGTCTGCACAAATAAGCAATGAAGAGTAGGCAGAAGAAAAAATCTCACACGGTACCATGTGCACCCACAGTGTCATACTGCCTGCCTTGATTTGTACCCTTTCAGTACCTGACAGTGAATGATAACATTATTGCAATGGTATTTATCGGCACTGCTGGAGTATGGGATCTGTCATTTTTTCTATTCTGAATTGTTGTGCATGGCTGTAAAAAGTGCCCAAGGCTGAAATGTGTTTCAGAGGTCGTCAAGGAGGAAACGAAGTGTTTTTTTAACTAATTTTTATGAAATTTTGCAAATCAATTTGAAGTTGGAGAAGTTCCAAACCTAAATGCACATTATTATGGATTCAAATGGATAACATGGTTCCTGGTGGGTCCAAGTTTCTCATAGTGTCTTGCAGGAAATTACACAACTCTCTTTTGTTTTCCTTTATATTTTCTTTAGCCTAGAGAAAGGAGGTTTCAAAATGGCCATTTAATAATCCCCTGGAAGAATAACCTTTGCAGCACTCCTATTTTATAACATAAGGACTATGAAAACCTGTACTTGGATGGATTATAACAGAATCCTGTCTATTGACTTAGAGTTTATGATTAAGTCGCTAATCTGGCTTCCAGCTTCACTTGTATTTGTTTGGAATGACAGGAGTCCTTTTCAGTGATCATCACAGATTTCTCTTTTCACCAGCTTTTCCTCAGAGGTAATTGCAGCTGTACACAAGCCATTCAGTCTCCAGGAGAGGACAAAATTTATTTTAATGTCCATGAGTGCACAGTTACCTCAGAGGTGAAGGTATTGTTGTGGAATAATAGGAAACGCTCCCTCTGCTCGGATGAAACAGTGCCTGACAAGATTAGGAAGCAAGAGATCTTGCTGATTTTTTTATTTTTTAACTTTTATTTTTAATGAACAAACTATTGTTTAGTTTGTCTAAATGCAAGTTGATCTAAGTTTGAAATCAAATGACAAAAACTAAATGTT
Organism: Cygnus atratus; assembly: GCF_013377495.2. NCBI lineage: Eukaryota > Metazoa > Chordata > Aves > Anseriformes > Anatidae > Cygnus > Cygnus atratus. The sequence continues at coordinate 18,382,444 of NC_066367.1, forward strand.
TCTAAAATGTCAGGTAGGTTTTTACACACTAATCCACTGATTTACATGCAGAAGTGATTTATAATTTTAGTTATACATCTTGTTCAGTTGTCCACTATGGTGGTTACATAGAGGAGTAATTTCTTAGGAATAAAGTCACTTTATATTGGTGTAGATGTAAACCACACAGTAAATTATTTAAAGTAGCAATACTGCAACACTATTTACTGAATATGTATTCCAGGTGATTTTCCAGAGATGTTCAAGTGAGAGATCTATTTTTTGCATTAATATTGCCAGATGAGCAATTCCATTAAAAGATCCTGTTTAGTTTGGAATCATTGATTATACTAAAGCAGGGAAATCATGTATACTTTTGCTTTCAGTTTCATGGAGTGTCAAATTCTTACCTTCACTGAATTCTCTTTGAGGTTCTTGAGACATATCTGTCCTCAAAGAAAGCAGGAATGCATTTTATGACTGTAAGAAAGAAATACCTGCTTATCTCAAGCTTGAAATGTAGTTCTTTCTTACTACTTTCAACCTTCTTTTCTTTCTTACTACTTTCAACCTTCTCATCAGTTAATGCTACTGAAAAGGTATTGTGTAGAAAATAAACTGATTCATAGTTTTGGAAATGTATAATTCTAGCACTAAGAACAAAGAATATAAATCCTCTCAAATTTCAGCATCAGTAGGTTTCAAACGTTGAAACTGATATTGTTGCATTTGTATACCATACATATTTATAAATATTCACCTGCTGATGAGTTTGAAACCTTCCTTTAATTTTCAGTTGCCTCAGGCTTCGCTTAGAACGTTATAGAAGCTGTTTGTTTATTTTTTTAATTTTATAGACAAGTATTAAAGATTGGATGAAAACTCCATAGAAACAAATAAATGAACACATGGAGATGGAGCTCAGAAGATTTGCAAATGTGATCATTTCCCTAATGAACGGTGTTTTGCTACTTGAAATAATCTCTCCTGTTCTGAGTACTCTGCATTATGTAGGAGCCTGCAGCTTGTTAAATTCCCTTCATTAGAGGGTTTTTGAACTCAAAGGAGTTCAAAAATTGGGGAAACAAGTATTACAGGATTGAACTCCCAAATCGCAAAGTACTTCTGAAAATATCCTTCTGAATTCAGTTTTTCTTCAGTAACCAGGAAGTTACCCAGCTGGCTTTCACATGAGATTCAGAAGCCCATCTCCAAGATGCATTCACTAGCCTGCTTCCTTCTTTTTCTTCATTCCTTCTGTCGTTGTGTTCACAGCTATCTATCTGCTGCATAAGAAATTAAGACCTGTCAAAGCACTGTGTACCTGGGATGTGCCTGTTGCTTTTGAATTAATGGTTAAGAGTCTGAAAATGTTGGAAGTTTAAGAAATTAAACCTTAAAACTCAGAACCCAGCAGTTAGGAACACAATAGTGTTTGTGTTCTGGCTTTGCAGTCTGGGTGGATGAAAGAAAAAGTCCAACTTCAGCTTTCATCATTATTTGTATATGTGAGCAGGTATCACCATAATTTAAGGCTTGCAGTATAACGTATATTTAGGTAATTGTTCTTGGGCAGAAAGTGTTTTGGAGAGTAATCTGCTTCATGCTAATCTGTTTTCCATTCTTTCTGTGTAGCCTAAAAACATAATGATGGATATTTGTGCAAATTCAAGTATTCTATGGTAAACAAATTCTAAATTCAATATCATTACATTATGTCTGTATGACATCTTCACCTTTTCTCTAAGTAACAACAGAATGACACCATCAGCTAGTCTCAGTAATTTCAGAAACTCAGCATCATAATGACTAGTCCACAGTAGCTCTACTACCTCTAACCGAAAACAAACATTGCAATTTATATGCATAGATCCAAAATTTAATGCATTTTAAAGGTAATATATATAGGGTAATACCAGTTGCTAGTTTGCTTCTAATACCGTTGGTTCAACTAGAAAACACTCCAGTTTTTCTCTGTGGATGTCACCAGTTTGCAGAAGAATGGAACTGCATGGTCATTTCTGGGATCAGGAACCTGAATTCTGTTCACCAGCTGTAGTGCTGTACTGCTGGTGTGTCACGTTGTGTTCAACATCCCTCTCCTCTGACATTGAGAATAATTATGTTCATCAGCAAAGTACTTTGAAATTTGAAGATGATCTCAAAGCAATTGCTTATATTAATAAAATACATTGAAATAGGTTTTTATCACTATTGTTTTATTATAGACATGCTTCTCTGTTCTCATAATTAAGGTAGAGAATCATCTGGAAACTAAAAGGCCAATAGATCAAATGATTACTTTTTTTCTACCTAATGCAATAGGGAGAAAAATGCAATACCTATCTATAGTTCTTGGTGTCACTGAATTCAGACACTGTTGAGGTCAGTGAAAGTTTGGTGATGAATTCAGTATAGTGATGACTTCAACACAGTGATTTACAAGTACTAAAATAATTCTGAGATATTTCTTTGGCTAATGAGAAGGCCAATAGCTCATGAGGTAGACTTTGTGCTTTTGAGCAAGCTCAGTAGCTGCCAGAAAAAGAAGTGCAGAATGAACATTTATTGTATAATATATATAATATACTCACCACTGCTTATGTATTGTGTATTCTTGTACTGTTACATGCAGCTTCTTCAGGATTCTTTGTCTACAGACTCTTTTTACATAGAAGTCCCCAGACCAGATCCACAGGCAATTCTTTTCTTCCTACCTATAAATTCATTCTCCTTATAATAAAAAATAATTAATACAGTATAGCTTTTTGTTTCTCTTGTCATCTTTCTCTCGCTTTGTCACACCAAGATACCTGCGGCCAAAGACAAAAAGAAAGATTGCTGCAGATTGGGCTAAAATTAAATCATCTTTAGGACGAAAATTTCTCTTTGACTTATTGCACAAGGATCAGCTTAAGTATTTAAATATTATATACAGTGTGGGGTAACATCAAAAGTGAAATTTAAGAATGTCTCAGTAGTCAGAGCACTTTCCAGTTGCTGGGGAGACACAGTGGCCAAGATCTACTTGCAGGAGAATACTGAATGTGAGTCTATCATATGACTTTGTTCGAATGCAACTCCCTTTCAGCCCCAAGTGTTTGAACAAAAGCTGTGTGTTGAATTTTACATAAACTCTTTATAGATTTTGGTTTCTGCAAGAAAAGTGTTCCTGCTGTATATCTGGATATCTCTTAATCTTTATAAAAGTAAGAAATATATTTACGTACCCTGTGGACAGGAATGTGGTATTATCTCCATTTCACAGCAAAGAACCAAAAAGAGGTTCTGTGACTCATCAAAGGTCACCTGCAGAACTTTTGTGAGAGAGCAAGTCTTTCAAGTCTTGAGCCAGAGCTCTTAACTTTGGACTATCCTTTCTTGGAAACAGGTACTCTATTTCTAATTACAATTCTTTTGTCACCAGTGCAATGAGTTCATTTCAGATCCTGTAGATAACGTTAGTAACTTATCAAGAAAATGTGTAATTTTCAAGGAACTTCATACTTAAGAATTGACAGACCAAGAATGTTTTGAAGAATGTTTTGCAGAATTGAAAGATGGCCGATACTGTGGCTTAAAATAATATGAGTTCATCTGGAGAAAATATGTCCTTACTGGTGAACCATTTACCAACAGAATGATTTTGTTATATACACACTTCAGACTTAAAACAGAAAGATAGAAGCAACTTTTTCTTATTTTGAAGACTGGCCAGCTGCACATATGTACTGAAATGGTTTAACTTACTTCAGTGAAATAAGAATTGTTCTAGTTCCGAGAGCCATTTTGCACATCAGTACTTAAGGCTCATACACGCTTTGGAAACACAGAGGACTTTAAAACAATGAAAATACTTTCAATTTTACAGCATCTTTCCTCTGGTGATCTCAAACACCTGTGTAGACATTAAGGTTGTATAGAAAGTTTGCAGTAATAGAAAGTAGAGTAATGACCCTGTTCAGTTGTGGTTTCATTTGTCATTACAATGGTGATATTTCTAAGGATACTTCTAACATTAAAACTGTAATATTTCCAAGTGTATTTCTAAGAAGTGCTGTATTAAATTTCTTTACTCAGGATTTATCAGAAAGACTCAGCAACGCATTTGGAATCTGTGAGTCTTGTTCTGCTTCCTCTTTGAGGTAGCTTTACTGAAAATCATTTTTAAGGGAAGTCACTCAAAGTAGGAAAACTTTTCATCCTAGATTATTGTGTTCTTTAATTGTTGTGTTTAACCAAATGAAAATTATTCTAACTTCAGCTTTCTTCAATGGCTATCAACAGATTGCAAAGTAGTGAAGTTATTTGACAATGTTTCTGACCTTGCATTTGATGAGAATATGAATCTGGCAATTATATATACTTTTCAAAGCCCTCTGTTTTGTGAAGAACAGTTCTGATTACTGAGCAGTGTGTTTTCCTGCCTAATATTCTGCTGAATTAGAAAGGTATGAGGCAAATAATTTTAGAAACCACGGACCCTCTGTCTGGACCACACTATCTGTGGCTTCTAATAGGAGAAGCTCCACCAATCCTGAGGTCAAAGCCAGAACTAGGGGAACTTGAAGGAAAATGTACGTCTTCGTTGTGAATCCCATTATCCCTGGACCGTTTACCAGTTGTATGAAGTGTTGTTCTTTCTCTCTCTCCCTGAGGCTCACTCAAGTGTATTTGTATGCAAAGATGATGGGAAGCTAATTTGTCAAAGCTAGGTTAGTTATCTCAGAATGTAAAGACTCATCTTTCTAATTTAAAGTATCCTCACACACTTGAAATAAAATAACTTAGCAAGTGTGAGGACGCAATGTAACCAAATCCACCCAGGTTTAGGAGTGGGTACTGAGGTTTAGGCTGAATTGCTTTGCAGCGGCCTGACATGCAGCCTTGCCTCCTGGGAGGAGCAGGAATAGTTTGGGAAATCAAAATAATTAGTCAAATATTATTTCTATCGGGGAAAAAATGACACTTAAGGTAAGCTTTCTGTTGGGAAAAGCAAGGCACAACATAATGTTGGATTAAAAATAGCAGTTGATTTGCTTGCGTTATTACTGTGGAGTTGCATGAGGCAGAGGTCACAGCGATCAGGTAGCTCTGCTCATGCTGTGGATACCCCACAGCCTGTACAGGAAAGTGGAGTGATTAATTTTTATTTCCCACTCCTCCACAATGGGACCTGTGTCTCTGGGACTATATATCCCATTACATACCACATTGTCTTCCTGTAATTCAGCCAGTGACACCAATAATAATGATGCTCCACAATTACACAGTGATGTGCAATCTGAAACAAAGGCTTCCTAGAAACGTGAGCCATGGAGGATGAAAACTTAACTTAGGACACTGCAGCTGGATGTGGAGATTAATATTAATGACGAATTTAAAGTTTTGACCTTTACAGGTGGCTATTAAAAAAAAAATCTCCAAGAGGTTTTCTGATTTAACTATTACTTGCTGTTCAGAAAAAAACAGTATCGGATTATCCTACCACATGGAGATTTTGTATTTATTCACTTGAAATTGGGGATAGAAGAGGAGAGAAGAATGAATAAAAAAGAAAGCCTTTCCTCTTCCACAAAAGGAACTTTATATTCTTTGGGAGAGCCTACTCTCTATTTCTCTTAAGCACCTGATAGCCTTCCTTTCTTCCCTATTCTCCTTTCTCAACAGTGCGCTCAAGCATCTGATCTGTAGACTGAGTTTTAGAGATCCTGAGAGGAAACCTACTAAAGTCTCACCTCATTTTGATCCCGGACTCCTGCCCCAGCAACTTCAGTCAGTCACTCACACACAGCTGTCATACGTTTGTCTGAAGCCAAGTAGCAAAGTGTTGTGGTGTAGCCCGGCTGGCAGCCAAACACCACACAGCCGTTCGCTCACCCTCCCCGCTCCCTCTCCGGGATGGGGGAGAGAAACGGGAAAGTGAAGTCTGTGAGTTGAGATAAAGACAGTTTATTAAGACAGGGAAAATAATAACAATAATAATAGTAATAATAGTATTAATAGTAATAATGTGTACGAAATAAGTGATGCACAATGCAATTGCTCACCACCTGCTGACCGATGCCCAGCCTATCCCCGAGCAGCCGGCCCCCCCCCCCCACCCCGGCTAGCCACCCCGATATATTGTTCAGCATGACGTCAGATGGTATGGAATACCCCTTTGGCCAGTTTGGGTCAGCTGTCCTGGGTCTGTCCCCTCCCAGCTCCTGCTGCATCCCTAGCCTGCTCGCTAGCAGGACAGAGTGAGAAGCTGAAAAGTCCTTGGCTTGGTGTAAGCACTGCTCTACAACAATTAAAACATCAGCATGTTATCAGCGCTCTTCTCATTCTAATCCAAAACATAGCACCCTGCCAGCTACTAGGAGGAAAATTAACTCTGTCCTACCTGAAACCAGGACACAAAGTAGCAGAAAAAGGTGGATAGGTTGGATTTTACATTTTGGGTTTTTTATTTTTCATAATAAATAGCTAATTTAATGTTTTCAGTAAAATTCAGGTTGTCTAAAAAAATAAGAAAATTCAAGTCTTATCCATATACAACTGCAGGTCAGTCAGCTGTAGTGTCATCTTTGCCATGCTGCTCAGCTAGTGATTTTGACCTTGGCGTGAATGGATCATTCACTCAAGTGATGAGAGTTAATTTAGTCTTCGTAATAGCCCAGAGCTCAACCTTTTCAGAGCTGCGATTGTTTCAGTGATGCCAAATTATATGCAATCACTGAGTAATATGAACAGTGATCCACTGCTGTGTCTTTGGATGTAGGCCACCACAATCATTCTTTTCATACTGGTAAGGAACACAGGCTATAAATCCAGTCACTGCTGTACATTGCAAAATGTATAAGCCGTGTTACCCATGTAGTGAATGTACTGAGAGAAAGCAAAATTTTAGGGATTTTACCCCTTTTTTGGTTCTGTAGCTGTTTTCTCCCTTGAGGATATGAGTTCCAGTCTAGGTGAAACTTCGATCAATTTCTGTCTCTCAGGTTCGTAAACTTTTATACCTCTGTAGTCAGAGTTTAGGGAGGGAGGAAGGAATGATTCAAGACAAGCATACCAAAACCCAGTGATTTTCATCCTGCTCTCTGTAAATTCATGTGAGTTTCACAGGCTGCTTTGCAAGGATAATGAAGAAAGCAGATAAGCACTAGCAGATCATGGTGTATTTGACAAGGTAGAGGACTTCCACAGTGTAACTAACTCAAACTTGGAGCCTGGAAATAGGATGTAGGTTGGTCTGTCTCTGGGGCACTGAAATGCTGTCATCTGGCCTGCAGAGGCTTAAGGTCTCTGTGTCTTGTTTTTTTGAAAGCAGGTTTGGCAAGACTGATCTTCAGAAGCAACAAGACAAAGTCTGTGATGTTCATAACATTTTGTAATGGCTTTCCTATACATTGTATCTCTATGATTTTAAGGAAAATAGTATTTACATTGGATAGAAAATTGGCTAAGGCATTTAGAAGAAACTCTGTTTAACTTTCCAGCAAAAGAAAATCACAGATGTTGCAGCATCACATAGGATAAACTACAAAATCAGTGTTTATTTGACAATTCAACCGAAGTGTTTTGACAGATATTGAATTTTGGAGACCTGAGGATGTTGAAGTTTCCTTTGAGAGTCCAGAGGAATGGTTTGAAATCATCTGAAAGGCTGCAACCACAAGTAGGTATGTGAACTTCCTATAGAAATGCATAAATAAATAAATAAGGGTAATTTTAGGCGAAGGCAAGTTTTTTTGTATAAGTTGGATCTGTGACATCTTAGTGGTTAAGAAAATTAGTCCATTTGCTGCTGTTCTGTCTACTATGGATGTGTGTTTAAGTCCTGTTTCTTGCATCAGTGTGAACTTTCCTCCACTGGCAAAGTTGGGATTCTGTATGAGTCAGCTTTGCAAAATCATGGTCTTGATATGTTTGGAAGGCCCTGTCAGAAAGGTATGTCTTGGAACTGTTTAATAAAAAAAAAAAGGCAGATTTGTGCTTGTTGTTACTTTAGTAGCAAGTAGACTTTAGAAGGACTGTTCCAGTCAAAAATATAATTTAAAAAAAAAATCTTTACTGTTATTAGTCAGAAGCGTCACTTTTCTACTAAGATGTCTGGATGCCTTGGGAATAAAACTGATCCACAGGGACTGCCTGTGGTTTCCAGTGCCATGAAAGCAGGCACTCTGGGACACCTTTTCAGTGTCACCATTCCTGTTAGTATAGGGAACTACAATGCAGTCTGGTGAAGGAGATTGTTCAGGGATTCATTGGATGGTTTGGTTAACTTGCTTTTCCTGTTCCTCTGACACAAAAAGCAGGCATTGTGTCCCTGCAATCAGGCTCCAAATAATGTTTTTGGTTTGTTTTTTTTTTTAATCTCTGCATTTGCTGTAGTAAACATGGCTTTCATTGTGACTATTTTGGAATTGGTATTCTTAAGTATGCATGTAATGCTTTAAAGATCTAGTAGCTTTAGCATGCTTGTGAGGATGCAGTACAAGTGCACTTTCAGACTAGTATTTACCAGTTCTGAGATTAAGTTCTGGGCACCAGCTGAAAAGTGTATTTTTGTTATTAAAAAGTCAAATTAAAATTGTAAGAAAACAACACCATTATTAGTTTGCAAAAGTTATTTGCTTTGATTAAAAGCACCAATAAATGTGTCTTGGTTCTATAACTGCTCCATTTAGCACTTGACATATAATAGTTTTTGTTTTTTTTCCCACAGTATAATATCTCCATTGAAATATAATTATTTTGCAGATTGCTCAACTGAATGCCCTTATAAACATGCTGTTAGGGGAACTCACCCCTGGTGATCATCAGAACATCATGACAACATGCACAATTGATGTACATGCAAGGGATGTTGCAGCCACGCTTATAGCACAGAAGGTAATTTGTTACAGAGCAATTACACTAATGCATTTTTAAAAGCATAAAATAAAGAATAATTTCATTTGTTGAAAAGATATTCTGGTAGCTTATGTATGGCAATGACAGAATATTTTGATTCAATCCATTTTTGTCCTTTTATATTTTTTGCTTTAGAGTCAGATAATTACATTTACCAGTTAAAGAATTACCCTTTAAAATATATAGATGTTTTGTCCAAATGTTTAAAGAAATCCATTAAAAAAGTATGCTGTAATGTGACAGCAGGTTTCTCATTAATTTGCCTCCAATTACTGATCTGCTCACAATTAATATAAAACCTCACATTTATTACAGATAGCTTGAAAGTTTAATACGTACAAAATATAAAATAGCAATTGTGTTATGTTTCCAGACAGCATTACATCATTCTTTTTCTTTTTTTTTAACCTATGTTTTATTTCCCTATCAATTTCTGAGGTGGAGTCTGTGCAGCTAACTCTTTCCATGCCCGATTTCAGCACTGCTGGGGCCTATTTACAGTAATTTGCTGCTCCATCTTCAGACCGTGACCACCCAGACGGGAAGGAGGTGGTGGGGGACACCATGAGATGTCTGCTCCCTTATGCATGGTTAGGCAGGTGAGAGAGAGCTCTTGTATCTTCCACTCCTCCTGCCTGCAACCAGCTTCAGGCAAGGGATAGCTCTGACAGCCAGAGCAGGCACTGAGCCCCCAGTGTGAATGGGCAGCTTTATTCCAGATTTAGACACCTAGAGCTTTCCCGTTTCTACATGAGAAGTAACAAGGGAGAAGAAGAGAACTGTGTCAATATGAATTGTTTACGTAGCACATATCCATTCATCCATCCTATATAGCCTGTCATCCTTCCATTTATTGCATCTTAACATGTTTACTCACAGTGAAATTCACCCTTTGGCAATGCATAGCTGCCAAGAGCAAGGATTGCCTCCCTCTCTGTTTCTAGACACCATACATCCCTATGATGGTAAGGAGTTCAGTGTGACAATGCTTTGCTTTATTATAAATAATAATTTTGCTGTAGGCCAGACAAACACTATTGAGGTTTCTCAGAAATACAGTCTTTGCATAAATGACCTAAATAAAGAGTACAGGAAGTAGTCCACAATAAACCTTTGAAAGGAAAAAATTGTTTTACTTGAAAGAATAAAATAGAAAAAAAGCATGAAACCTCCTTATCCAGGACAATGGTTTCTTAGCCTTGTTAACTGGTATTCTGTAAATCAGTTTAAAAAACAAAAACAAAACAAAAAAAACACCAACAACAAAAAAAAGAAAACTCTTACAGTTGCTGAGCAAAATCCATTCTACTGAGCATAATCACTTTGTTGTGGTGTGATGCATAATAGCAGTTGCATCGAAAATTTGCAGCAATTTAAAATATTCTTTTCACTGGAATTGTTTATCCACATTGCCAAAGCCTTTAAGAAAGTACTGATGTTTTTCATATTGTCAGGAGCAGCTGTTTCTATCTGCTGTGACTGTCTAACCGCTAACTAGGCAGATGGCACACAGTAGCTGAGGTGTGTCTGTTGTATACAGGACCAACTTTTCTGGCTTATAGGAAGCACAGCTGCCATGCTATTATGATGGTGATGATCCTTATGTATTTCAGACATTGGAGGCCTTATATAGAGCTGCATGCTTTGAAGGGGTGATTATGATCCTTAGTACACTGAATAAGTACTTAAATAATCAAACTGACAAGCTGTGTGGAAATATGGAATCCTTAATTAGGATGTTGGGTAGGGATCAGGGCCGGGGGGGTTCTATAAGGGTCAGGTAAAATTATTTGCCACAGATACAACTGCCTCTATATATTCTAGTATGTAAAGGTCAATAAAGAGTGCTACTGGATACAAATAGGTTTATGAATGAAATGTATTTTACATCATTAAAGCTTGTCAGTTATTTAAAGAAATGCTGAAGAAATACTGGACAGTTAAAACAAGATAAAACCTCATATTTTTGCCTCAGTTGGCAAAAGTCCGGGAATCTTTTTCCTTAGACTATAGAACTCAGCAACCTTCTTTCTGTATGTCTCACTTGTAGTAATTAAAATATTAATCTCTATTTTTTCTTCTAAATAACTGCTTCCCTCAACATTCTTGTGTACTGGGATATAGTACAAGAAAGCTGGAGGGGGTACTAAGGTGTGGCTGAGACCTAAGGAAGCAATGAAATGCTGACCAGATGCTGCATTTCCTGTTGATTTGAGGCGTTAGTTCATTAGACCACTAATCAAAACCATGTGCTCTGCTAACAAACCATTTCATCCCCTGAGTGCTGGAGCAGGCACATGCTGTTCCCAACTAATTAGGACCTGCTTCAAGTCAATGAAGAGTCTCTAGTTGGCTTCTGTAAGTGGTGGAAGAGGTGGTCTGAGAATGGGTGTCCTTGTTATTGTTTCTTCACATAGCTCAGCAGAAGTTATTTTAGCCATAAACATGGAATTGCTGTATCTTGTTAGTGTTTCCATCATGTTAATATTGTCAGCTTGAAGAATTTCCTGTATAAACTATTGCAGTCCTGTTACAGAGTTTAAAAACAAAGTTAATGGGGCATAGTCAGGTGGTTGTGCATAGGTGTTTGTGGTTCAGAAGCCCCATTGCTAGCCTTTCTTGTCTAAAGAAAGAGATTAAGGTATTGAGCAGGTGTGGATATTAATTCATCACTTTAGCCCTAAGTTCAGAGTTGTAATTTGCTTGAAATGCAGAGCAGGCAATGCTGCATCAGTAGTGCTTATGTTGCAGCACTACTTTGTGTATAGCAAAAATGTCTGTCTCCAAAGCTTACGGTGAGGTTTGTTCTCCATGGCAGTAGAAATGACTTTTCAAATAGCTGCAACCATAAATGTATAAACATGAGATGAGAGTTACTCTGGCAGAATATGTTTCTTTCTTCATTATTGATAAATTTTTGGTGAGCTTGAATAGGAAGCTGTGGTGGGTAATTTCTTTTAAATGCTGATCCTCTTACTTTATAGGAGGAGATAGCATTACATTAAGCTATCGCTCTCCAAATGTAACTTCATAATTTTAGAAATAAAGGAAAAATAACTTCTTTGCACAAGATTCAAACAAAGGATGAGAAAATACAGGAAAGTTTTGGTCACTTAGGTTTCACCAAATGGTAAGGGGAAGATATGATCAATTATATCTTTGTAAAGCTCTGGGATCAATGTGTCGGAGAGGTGTACAAGAACAAACAAAGGAGGATGACTCATGGATCGGAAGGCAGAAAGATAGAGCATCTTGATCAGGAAAGGACAAAGGAAATAGCCTGATTCCTCAGAAGCCAAGGGTTGGCAGACCTGCAAGCAAAGTACAAGGTGAGCAGTTTACAGCAATAACAAGAAATACCGCAGGGTTAGAGGATCATGTGGAGATGGTCACAGAAGAAAGCAGAAGTACTGCAGTGCTAAGGGAAAAGGTTTTCAGAAAGTCACAGATATCAGAAAGTACATGGAAGATAATCACAAAGGTGCAGAAGATGAAGATCAAGGGTGGAGAAAAGGACTAATGAGCCTGGGAGATTTAGGGCTAGCAAGGAGACCCACTGGTGCCTGCTAGCATGGGAGATGAAAGAACACAGATTGATAAATAGGAGAAGGGATTTCTTCAAGCAGGTGAAAAATATCAGTGGGTAGGAAGTCTGCCTTGATTGAGGCAGGAAAAGGTCGGTGGGGCAAATTAATGGCTTTTAGAACAGGGAAATTGGTGAGAATTTTTCAGGAGTATTTACATGTAAGAAAAGATGAGGAATTCCTAATTTCTTGTATTTGGAGAGAATGCTGTCCTATGCTGTTCCTGCATAAGGCAGCTTTGCAGTTGGAAAGTGGGGAAACAGGACTACAGATGGAATTAAGGAAAGAAACATCTAGTTTTTGTACAAGGCTCAAAGGTGCGTGCATGGTGGGAATTATCTCATGCAGCACCACAATCAAAATGATGGTGTTCTTGCCAAGCCCTTTCCTGCTCTCCCTTCTCTAATTTTGGTTCATATTTAGTGATCGCAACTGAATATAGAATCAGATTGCACTTAGAACATCTTCATTTTACATATGTGAAATATTTTGTAATTCTGTTCATGATATTGAATGCCCTTTTGTGGATCTTGAAAGTAATTCTTACTCAGGTCAACTGCAAAATACAGAGGAAAACTACCAGCATGAGATATCATCTGCTCCATCTTGTGCTATTTAAAAAGGTGAGGCTACTTGTGCTCTAGCTAAAGAAAAGAAGTCAGAAGTCTGATAAAACTTTTATTTACCTGATAACATAGTTTCCATCTTCTGACTTGAGATGCTCTACCATTCTAACCAAACAAAAACATCTTACATTTACGTTAATTTATCTGGATCATCTCACCTTTGCTAAAAATGGTATCAACCCTAATTACTGAAGGAAATGTGATCCAGAACATGCTCTCACTTATCTTGAAGTCAGTGCTTTTAAGTAGATCAAAACAAGGAGGCCTGATTTTTGATGGTTGGCCTTCCACTTTGTTGAGAGCTATGAAGCAATGTCCTCCTATTGAAGTGGAATGTGGGGAGAAGGGAAAGGTTTTAAAGGAGCTCAGGTCTCCAAATGGATGCAGAGCCATCAAGGCAAAAGTACCTGGTTATTTTTTTGTTTTTAATATTCTCTTGTTAGAGATATGACAGACTAGATGACTAGGCACTTTTTGCTTAGACACTTTTGTACTGTTCATCTGTAGCTTCTGAAACAAGATCTCCTTTTATTCATGTTTCAGGTTCTCTTCTCTTGTGGTGATAGGCAGTGAGGAGTCTTTTTCACTCATACCTGATTGAATGAAGCCCCTTGAATAGTTTCTGCACCTACCTGGGGAGTTCAGATTTTTTTTAAAATGGAAACAGAATTTCAATATACAGTCAGATCTTAAGTTGGTGTAAATAGGAACCATGCAGAGTTAGGGATGCTTAGGTTCTTGACTCAAATCCTTACTTTTTAAGGAATTATGTTTTTCTTCGTCTGTGATCTTCTGAAAAGTCAATGGAAATCATGGAAAACATAACTTTAAAGAATAGTTACAGTGCATTTTTCCCCATGTGAATCTATACGTAGCTTATATTCACTCTGATTTTTGTTAAAGTGAGAATGTAGAATGTATGTATATGTGCCAGTGCTCACCAGTTCAGCATGAAAAAATCTCATTTTAGTGCCCTTTTCTTTTTCTCAAAGTCAATATTAAAGAAAATGGCAGATCAAAACAGAAATGGACATCTTGTTAATCAGGGCATAACTAAGAGCCGTGTATTGCAAATGTTCATCATTCTGGACTTTAACCCAGCAAAAAGCGTGAGCAAATGCTCAGTCTTACCCACCTTACTCCGGGAAACAACAACCCTGGGGGAAGAAAATAAAAAAAAAAAAAACTTGCAAATTCAACCAGAGTAATTATTGTTTCTCTGAGGAAACCATCTATTTTGGCACTATGCCTGCTCTGGGAACTGCTGCTTTGCTTTCTTCGGCTTCAAACTGCTAGAGTGTGTAGGGCTCTTCCTCAGGAAGTTGTCATGTTTCCTGCTGGGCCAGATGAGCCAGAATATCAAAGGTGTCAGTCACTCACCCTTCCCTAGTGATTTTTTGTCATTCAGTAGTTACTTCAGTTTTCATTTTTTTCTTTTTGTGGGTGCATACATATTAAGTTCAATTAAGTGCTAGACTTCCCTAAGAGTGTATACTAGGCTTCTTTGGCTGAAGTCGTATTTTTCAACTGATCAAAGTAGTGTTTTGCAGAAACTTCTGAAATGTTGACTGTGCTTGTGTGAAGTCACTCTTACTAGAGCAATTCTGAAGACAATGAGCTGCATTTCAGTTCTTTCACTGCTTACTGCTGGCACATTGTCAATCATAGTTGTTACTCCAAATTTACCATCTAAAGTAACAAACCATAGGAAAGAGTAGGCTGTGGCAGATAAATGATTTGTTTGGAGTTGTAGTGACTGACATCTCAATAGTTTTTTGTCCTTTTTTGCTGTGTTTCTCAAGCTAAGCAACCAGCAGAGTGAGACAGGAGCGCACAGAATCCATGTGCTGTATAGGTAGAAATGTTTAGAGTTTTCTCATTTCTCTTAATTTTATTTATGCAATGTAAGAAAATCTATGTAAAGCCAATGACTGTAGCATTCAGGAAATGTGTGATTGATGGATGGCAATTGCAACACTTTCACGTTTCTTAATTAACAAGTATTTATGTCATATACAGATGGCCTGTTTAACTGATTTTTTTTTTTGTAGAGATTACCAAACTATAAGTGTGCCACTGATTCTATCCTAGGATCAGCAGCTTATGGAAGAATCATGGAATACTTACCAAAGTAGTGATGTGAAAAGAAGGGAAATGCTGATTCAGGATAGACTACAGGTCAGACCAAAAGGACACTCTTCTGTCTTTAGTGTCCTGGAGATGAATATTTAGAGGAAGTTTGAAAATTTACATACAAGATAGCACTTGTCCAGTTTTGGAAAATGTTGTCATTGGTCATTGATGGTAAATTGTGGAGTCCCTTTGCAGCATCCCAAAGGCATACAGTATATATCGTGAAGCATGAGGATTGATATTCCTTATGAGTTTATGACCTACCTAGAGCTGCTGCAAATGTAGCATGCGGTCACAGAACGGGCTCCTGAGGATCTTCAGAGCTAAGTAGACAGCGCTAGGCAATGAAGCTATGGCTATTACATATAATGTATTGAAATATGCTAGACAAGTGGGACGGATCAGAGGAAAGAACCATGATACACACAGTAAGTGAAACTAGAGGACACAAGAGTGATGTCTTATATAAACACAAATAATTCAGAGACCAAAATGCTGATTAAATTCATCACTGGCCCTGTCCTAGAGTGATCATATTCTTTGTTTTGAATTTTAAATCAGACTGAATTATATAAAGTGGATTGTTAGCAAAAAGGGAAGAGTGGTGTTATATACAGTCCTGCCCTTGTCTGCTGATTTTTCTTTACATAATTAATTCAGGAATTGTCTGATTGACTAATTGTATACTCTTAATTTATATATCTGTTGTTGCTGATGAGATTATGTATGTTGCATTACTGTAAGAAGGGAGTTGGATCACTTCTGAATTTAAGGCAATGTAATAATTGATGTCCTTGTTTTACTGGGCTTGATATAAGTCATTACAATATTAGAACTGCTTTGACAGATGATGATTTACCTTGTTCTGCTAATTGTTTTTATTTCTAAAATTCTCAAACAAAATTAAACAACCCTCTTGCTGGACTATTTTGTATTTCTCTGCCCCCATGAGATTAAAAATTGCTGTGATAAGTTGTGATATATGAAGGCTCACATCCATTAAATAAAAATGCAGGTATAGTTTTAGCAGAGAACCTTTGGTCAGATATAAAAGCAAATAATTTTATGGTGAAGTAAAGCTTATAGCACTAGAAGTATGCAAGAGGCATAAGACACCAGTAAATGAAGTGAGATGAAGGCAGAAAGACCACCATGGTCTTGTTCTGGGCTCCTCAGTACATGACAGATGTTGACATACTGCAGCAAGCCCAGTAAAGGGCTTCAGGTGATTAAGGGCTTGGAGCATCTGACATATGATGAGAGGCTGAGAGAGCTGTGACTGTTCACTTTTGAGAAGAGAAGGCAAAACAATTAAGTGCCTTAAAAGACACAAAAAAAGCCCTCTCTTGCAGAAAAATGCATAAACCCTAGACTATTCTAGGAAATGGTACACTGCTTATTTGTTACCTCACAGTGAATAAGTAAGATTCCTTTTGCCACCAGTCAGAAAAGATGAAATGTGCCATTAGAGTTTATCTACTGACAGGGTTATCCTTCTAACATATGTAGCAACCGAAGTACCTGTAACGTCTTCACAAATCTCTGTGAATCAAAATGAACCATGTTTAGAACACGCCACAAAAAATCTGTCGTGGTATTCTGGGCCCTCATCACTGCAGTGGGGTCTTTGTCATTTTTACAAACACTAGTCTGAAGTATCTATAAAGGTTTATGCCAAACTGGAGCATGGGGATGCTTTTATGAACTCAGTTGCATTTCTGTGGATATGTTTTCTGTTGCGGCAGTTTATGTTAAGACACTGCAGGATGGTATTTGGCCAAGGAATAAAGGTAGATGAGGAATAGTGATTTTCAGGCTTACTTTTGTGCTATCCTATGGCACAATAACCTTTTTCTGATTTTTAGGTGAAACTACTGAATTGAAAATGGCAGATTTTCATAGTAACAAATCTAGAAAAAAAGAGATGTTTCAGAAAAAAACGAAAGCCCTTTTTTGGTGGGTATATAAAAAAATCTTTTTTCCCCTTTTTTCTGAATTATAGCATTAGGTCTTTAAGACCACTAACAAGAAATAGACGAAGGCTAGACCCGAAGATCAAGAAACTTTCTTGGGGGCAGCTTGCTAGAAACTCTTGAAACAAATAAGACATTAAAGTCTAATGGCATATTCTATTGTAAAACAGATTTCAAAGAGCTGTGAGGCATCTTATAGTATTAAGAATTTGAGCTTTGTGATAATGTATGGGAGAGGCAAAATTTTTCTTTAACTTAAATCTGGAAAATGTCTTCCTCCTTGAATATCTCAAATATTTGAATTGTCTAATAAATATGAATGCCACTAGGTAAAAGATGGGTTATAGTATTAAAGTATTACTGTTTTATTAGAGGATTTTTGTCTGAATATTCCAAGGCAGATTTACCACAAATGTTCTTATCTGTATATGCTAAATTCAGATTTTAGTGCCGTCTCTTTTCATTGTATCATTCTTCTAGAAAAACACACACAGTTCCCTTTTTTAAAAATTGGCTTAGTATAAAATCAGTCTTTGGTGCTTATCAAATTCTAAGACATTTATGGTCTTTTAATCTAAGACAAGAAAATGCCTATTGATCTGTGAACTACTAATGAGGTTTTCTTAATCTTCTCTTTTTTATTGCTAGTATTAATTATTTGTTTCCTGTAGATTTTTAAGTCTGAAAATGTCAAAGTACAAAGATTACTATAAACCATCCGTATTGCTCATAGATATCTTGTTAATTGATATGATATTGTCATTAAGCTGTTGACACTTTTGATTGATTGACAATTAGGCACAAATTCTCATAATCAACAACACAGAGGATGGTGGCAGTACAGCTCTGTCTCATATGCTCATGTTTTCTTTCCACCCTGCAGAGCTTACACAGTGGTGATTTCAGACTTCTGTGTGAAATAATGTTGACATCAGAGGAGTTACGCATTCAAAGAGACTTGTGAGAAAGTTAATCTGTCTCTACACATTGTATCTAAATGGGTGCTGGAGGAAACTAACTTTTAACTTTCTCTGCTAATGCTGCTGTTAAACAAGCACACTAAAGAATTTTGGGGGCAGGGCACTATCCATTTGAAATGGACTATAGAGAATTCCCAGCATATTCAGTAGCAAGAATGTGAGAAATACTCTTGGTATTGTACTTGAACGGCAGCAGCAGTAAGAAAGAAAGCAGACAAGTCATTAGTGTACACTCCTGCATGAGCTCAGGTCTTGATTATCTCTTTCCAGCGCCTTCAGAGAGTAGAGGAAAGAAGGCTGCTAAAAGACATGTCCTTTCCAAGAAAGCTGGGGTGCATAATTATATAGGTTTATCTGGCCTTTTCCAAAGGGACAAATGGCACCACTTCTCCAGTCCCTCTCCTTACTAGTTTTTCTGTTCTTCCCCTCTTCCTTAACTATCAATTTTAGTAAGTGTAATACTTCTAAATTCTTTCCTGGTGCAGAGTATCAAGCATGTCTGCCTGTGTGAGGGGACTGGGTCCCTCTTGCTTCCTGAGAGCAGCTGTGGAGAGTAAGAAGATTCTGCTCAGTTTCTCCATTTCTTATAGCAGCGTTCTTCTGATCTCTGTGAGATGCAGTGTTTGGACCTACCAATCTGTATTTGGTAAAGCTTTGTGCCACATCTTTTCACCCGAGTGCTAGGGGCCAAATTCAGAGCAAGTATGATCAGATGCATCTCCTGACTAATTCAAGCTGTCCTGCTCACTGTAAGTTTGATTTTGACATAAGGCCGCTGGCCTTATGACTGTATGAGTGCAAGTTTCCTATGCATGTGGCATTGCCTAATGCTCAGATGAGAACATCATGTCAGACATGTTTAATCATAACAGTGTTTATCCCTTTTACTCAGAATGTACCCCCTTCATGACAAATGTATGTAAATGCTGAGATAAAAATAGCATTTGACAAGATAGCTGGGTATGTTTCATTTTATTAACACATTAGTCAACTTATTCTGCTCAAAGTAATATGTGAATAGTAGATACATATAGATTAGCATAATTTTTTCAGTCAACATTTGTTCTGTGAGTTTTTTGATTACATTATTTTAATTAAGCAGTAAGACATGACAAGCAGAGGATTTCATGGTGAGTATAGCGCTCCTCACAACATATTATAAGGCATGTGTCTGAAAGCTGGATGATTTTAACCATGCAAAATGTGCATTAATAATCACTGTAGATTGACTAAAGTGTCCTTTGGTTTCTTTAATGAAGTATATATTATCAAATAAAAGTGTCATTTACTGGTCATAGTCATCAGCGCCAAGTCTTTGCTCTTGGCCACTGAGAAGGCTCCATTTGTGCTCTAAAACCTTCTGTCCTGTCTCAGGGTTTAATGCGCTCATGACAGCACAGGAAAGCTTGTAAATATATTCAGGGCACATCATACTGTCTATAAGGGACATCACCTGTCCTCTCTGGAATCGCATAATGTAGTAGGTGTCACAAGTCAGAAATAATGAAGATAAATGAGATTATGGACCCAAGGAAAAATATGTATTTTCTAAATAATACCCACCAGTCAGGGAACAGGAAAGTGAAAATGTTCAATTTCTTACTTGTCAACTGGAAAAACAGACAGGAATGCTTTGTGTGTAACTTATTTTGTATCTCATTGCATCAGTCTTATGATATGAAATAAGAAAATGCTGGAGATAACAAATGTCTGTTTAATTTCAACCAGTCATTGCATTTTTTCTTTTGCATGTTCAATGATGGGTGCAATGTAAGTTGGACTACTATGACCAGTATCTCAAAGTATTTAAATGTGTTGGTTGTAATTCTGTCCATGAAATGAAAAGATTGAAGTAAACCTGGAGATTATATAGGTGTGCTGGGTTTTGGTAGTGAATACAGGAGCACATGATAATTTCTTGACCTATGAGTGTGTCATTGTTTTAACCTATTAATTCCCTGCTAAATTCTTGCTGTTTCGTAAAGTGTTTCATTTCAGTTGTCATTTACTCACCATGGTTAATTAATTTTACTTATTTTTAATAATCATTTAGCATTTTACTTGAGGGCCAGTAAAAGCAACCCCAAATAAGCACATGGTTGTCCAGCATTAAAGCAGCAGCAAATGACCAGGAATGTGCGATAGTATCAGTCTTTTTTGGGTATCAGGGAAAGTCACTATGTGGTAAGAGAAAGGTGATGTCCTACCCTCCTTTCAGAACCAAATCTCTGGTAGACAAATTACCTTTGTGAATATCATCTTTCCTCATCTTAGCGACCCAGTCTGAATAACTAGATGGAAGACAGCTTCAGAAGGTTCTGAGGTATCAGAAAAAGATCCTACTGGATCTTTTTTCATGTTTTTTTTTTCAGCTCCTTTTTCATGTGTATGTTATGTTACCTGAATGTTCCTGGGGTTTTTTTGTTGTTGTTGTTCATGTTTCTTTAGGGCAAAACGATGAATTGCATTGTTGTATTACACAGCTGATTTGCTTATGTCGAATGTAAAGTGTTTAAGGAGAATCTTCTGGATATTCTAAGAGAAAAGGTTGGGCCTCAAGACTGGGATAGGGAAAGACCAAGTATTAGTTTGGAATTCCTTAAATATAAATATTATAAGAAAGCTGACATGGTCTTTTTTTGAGGAGGAATCAACATCCAGGGTTTCAGAATGTATAATATCACATGATAAGACATGCTATGTGTTAACAAAGGAGGGGACTGAACCAGAATCTCAAGGCCACCGTCTTTGAGAGACTGAAATTAATGTGTTTATACACACCTAAAGGTAATATAAATGTGATGAAATAGGGTTAAAACGCGTTGTGAAGTTTGATAAGCATTCATGCATTTTATCTGACTTGGGGCATTGAATAATGGAAACATTGTCTTTTACACATCATTTTCTCATTCACAAAATTAAGTAATTACATCCTGGGAGAAATGCACTGGCATTGAATGTACGGTATCCAGACTATGTCACTACAGGTAGCAGATTGAATTTAACTAGCCATATGGATTGTAATTGTCTGAGTATGATTAATTCATAATGTTTGTTAATTTTATGCCTTATAATATGGTTTGTTATTATAATGTAAGTCTTGTCTTTTCTGTCTTGGTTTTGATGAGAGCCCTCTGGGATTTTAATCTTACTATTGATACTAACTAATGATGTCCTTATATTTGTGGGTGTAATCAATGGCTTGTTCCCCTTGCTGGAAGTTTCACGGAAAAGGGTTCTGAAGTTAGAACAGATGGTGTGTCAGTCCATTGCAGAACTCTGTTTGCAGCCTGAGGAAAACTTTATACCGAAGGTGGAAATAATGGTTTTCTGCTTAGCTTATTGTAAATTCTAAATGGGGTGATTGAAGACTGTAATGGTCACTGTTGTTTGATGTCTGTGTTTCAACATCTGGCTAATGCCTTTACTAACTGTAACAGTAAGAAAAGGCACTATAGTGTTTCATACTTCTTTTTCATTAAATAGACTATACCATATGTGTGTACACACACACAAATATATGTGCTTGATGTGCGCATATGAAAAAATATATATTTTATATCTCTAGATCAGTGTCTATATTGATACCCAATCTGCACAACAGTGAAATGAAATATTCCATAAAAATATAGCAGTGTTCATGCCAACACTGTACTTTCTTTTTTTGTGGCCTGAGTTTGATTTCTACTTTAACAATTGGAATTATTTAAAGTCCCCTTTTATTTACTCTTGCTACAGACCCAATCCATTAACCCAATGTAAGTTTAAAAAAAATAAAAATAAAAAAATATTGCTTTGTTTCACATGTAGGGTCTGAAGGAAGCACTAGTGAGACTGACAGCTCTTCTTTGTAAGGCAGGGTGAAGACCACCTTCTGCAAAGTGATGGACTACATTACACCAACATATGTCGTACCTGATTTTGCAGAAGATAATTCACTAAATCACCAAAGTCATTAGTCTGTTCTGTCACTGCACTCTATTTGACTTGGAGTATCATTAGCAGGAATCACGCTGGAAAAATATTTTCAATTTTATATATATTTTCAAATACACATGTTTTAGTCTATATATATATGTATTTTTATATTTTAATTGACTATTCAATATTCAAATGTAATTATGTTGTCTCTTTGCTTGGTTGCACTTCAATCTATGCAATGACAACAATTTAAGAAGCTTTATTTTAGAAATTCGGATAGCATTCTCTGAACTCATTCAGAAGTCTACTATGGCCAACTGTTCATGAAACAAATTGCCAAAATCTCTAATAGCATTATACTGTTTTTAAATGTCTAGCTTTATTAAAAAATATATAATAATTAAAAAAACACACGGGGACACATACCGAGCTGTAGGCACAACGACGTTTTGATTTGAATTGAACCTTAACCACAGGCTTAAAATATATTGCTGAAGTGGGACCCAATCACCTACTTAGGTGCTCAGAACACTGGTCTGGTGGTCAGTATTTAATCTTCTTGTTGATTTTTGTTCCTGAAGTTGTGGTGCTTTGTCAGTTTATGCTATGTTGGTCTAGACAGCAAACTCTTCAGGCTAGGCCTATAAAATACTTGTTGATATAAAGAGTGGTCAAAGCATTAAGTTTCTGATTAAAGCTATCAGAATCTGAGACATTAAGTATCCTTAATAACAGTCTGATAATTTTTCATGAAGAAAACTTTGTGAATCATATGCTGTTTATGGTGAATTTGCAGTTAGTTTTTAACTAATGCCAAATCTGAGTTCTGGAGTAGCATGACAAGAAAGGCTTTTTTTTTTTTTTTTTTTTCCCCTGTAGCTTTGTAATTTCAGAATTTTCTCATGGCAGGACAAATGTGTACTTATACAAGGTTTTATTTATAATATAGATCTGAAGAGAATGGCTGTGACAGGCACAGGAAAAGATTGCTAAATATAGCATTTGAAAACTGTGAGAATTTTAAAAACTTCTTTTTCTGTTATTTCTTCAATCTTTTCAAATTGGTACCATGTTTGTAACTAATGCTACCAAATCTCAGCTACAAGAGGGTTTAAGGATCAATGCAAGCAATTTATATGATCAGCTGGAATAGAATAGTGTGGACAGTGGCTTAGAGTTCAAAGGGCAATGCTTTCCAGAACAAAACCCACAGTATAATCACTATGATTCTGATTAGTTGCTGTTTTTTTTTCTCTTTTTCTTTTTTAGCATGGTGTATGTTTGCAACTCACATTGACAGTACCTCATAGATTTAATTTCTTTATAACCAAGCTTTATATTGGACTGATAGCTTTCACTTCTTCCTTACAGATGCAGTAAAATTCATATCAACACTTACAGAGTTAGGTTTCGACACGTTAATTTTCTTTGTAGGCAAATACTATTAGTTGTATCAAACAACCATTCATCAGTAAAATAAAAATATTCTACCAATTCCAACATGTTAAGCTTGCTAAGCAGGCTTTCATTTGAGATCTATGAGTTGTTGTGGTGATCATCAAGTCACATAAGGCATAAATCAATACTCAGTATTTTATCTGTGTAGTATCTGTGTCAGTATCTGTGGCTTGGTGAGTGATCTTTCTGTTCTCCACGTCTATTTACAGCACTGGCTAGTCACCCCTCTGTACCTTCCCCAAGCATCACTGTTTTGTCTCACATGGTGGTAGCAAACCGAGGTGGTTAGCAGAGTTCTTAGCGCTTGAAATGATGTTTTATCAGACTCAGAGAATCCAGAGTAGTTGGCAAATTGAACCTAGCTACCTGAACTGCTGGAAGGGATGCAAAGTAACCAGAGAGGAAGTGTGTCAAAAGTACTGGAGAAGGGATGGCCAGTGCAACAAATATGAATAAAGCGGGAGCCAGTGCTTTCGTGAACATCTAGACCAGATGATCATCCATTTGTTACACAATTCTCAAAAATTGGACTGAAATCCAAAACAAGGTTGTGCGAGGCTTTGAATTGTCCTTGTATCTCATGAGTCCAGTAATAGACTGCCAAATGGGGAGAGAGAATAAAAGAGCAATTTGTGGCATGGTACGGCGCTTATTAAGGTTTTCATACTATTTTCTCTCTTGACTATTTCCCCTATCTGTTTCTTTACTCTCATACCACTGCTCCGTGACTCTTAACACCTGAAGGGCACATTGGGCCTATTCCTCATGAGGCATACAATTCACCCTTTATCTTCAATCCTTGCTAGCTTATTTGTGCTACTGGTTCTGGAAACTCTAACCTATTTTTTATTTTGCAGGTATTTCCTGAGAGAAATGGTAATTTAACAATTGGTTTTGTGGGTTTTCATGTCGCCTAGGATCAGAGATCTCTGTGATTCATTTGAGGTCAGAGGCAAGCTAACATCCATAGGGTATTCATCAGTTCTGGTAAGCCATATCCTGCAGTATGAATGCAGAGACTGTCTGCTGCATAGGTTTACTATGCAGGACTACTGAGTCCTATTAACATGCATGGCTGCACTATATTTTAAGATCATAGCATTTTATTGAAATTACAGTAGGGATGTCTGCCTTATGTCAGGAAGATGTAAGTGTCGGGGTACTCAAGGTCTGCCTTTCTTCCCATATGTTTAGAACACGTCTGGATTCCTTTTAGCTCTTCTCTTAGATAAATCCCAAGTGATCTATAAAAAAGAGCACTGCTGCAAAGAGCAGAAGTGGGCAGGAACTGCTTTGAGGGGACTATGTACGCACTTCCTGATAATCGTCAAAGTTAGAAACATCCGAAACTGTTGTGTCAACACTAGCCCAACCTTGTCTAGATAAATAAAGCAATAATTTGAGAATTTCCACTTCTACGTGTTGGTCAGGTCTTTCTGAGGTGGCTTAGTTTAAACCTCTGGGAGGGAGACAACCCTTCTTTGTACATATTCATTCCCCTTCCCTTGAAGAAAATCTTCAGGATAATTACGTGAAATGAAGATTTAAAAAAAAAAAAAAAAAAAAGTAAGAAAAGGAAAGGAAATTCTTAATACAAAGTTTTATTTTCCTGTGTTTTAATACTACAGGAGTATTTGTAGAATATAACTGTCTGTGTCAGGTTGTCAGTAATCTTTAAATTTAAAATCTAGTGACTTCTAGTTCTCATAGTTGTAAGTACTGCTGACAGAGACAGCCTTTGTGGTTGTAAATGCTGGAATGGGGAAAGATCAGATAAAGTAAATCATATTTTCAAATACCCTCCCAAAACACCTGTTTTGCTTGCTAATTGCTTGTTTTTTAAAGGAAATATTTTGGTAAAACAATGTGTTGCAAGTTCATTACTTAGAAAACATTATCAGCATAAGCTCATACTAAAACAACAGATTCTATGAATCACACTGTAGTTCACACTTGAGGTAAGTTGAATAAAATTGGTGTATTATGCCAATGCTGTTTTTGTGATAGAGTACGTGTATTTTGTCTATATTGTAATATCTTATAGTTTATTTTTAGGGGATATCTTTTCTTTGCTGTTGTCCCTGCATTTTCTCTGCATCTCATATTGGCACCCATTTGTTTAATTTATTGTCTTTTTTATCTCCTCTTTTGTTTATTCAGCCAAACCTCCATAAACAAGTACAAGAGAAAATGTGTTACAATAATTTCTAAGTATTAGGAGTTCAGTGCTAACCTAAATCTAAATTTTTATGCCTTTATATTTTTTCTATATTTTGTAAATGTTACATTATTTCTGACTCAGATAAAAAGAAAATGTAGCTATGCTCTGACATTGTGCTTGTCATTACGTACTAAAGATGTTGTATGAAATTTACACCAACATGAAGTTAATGTCGTTGTGATGTTAGACTTAAGGCTGCCACCACATGTGAACAATTTTGGGTTTCTTCATCCTTCAGTAAAGGAGGTGGAAATCTCGAAGATGTCTTCATGATAAATTAGCTAAATGAATAGCTAACGTGTTGCATGTTTATGGCTGAAGGGAATCAACTTTCTGACTTCAACTGAAAGGCCTGTTTTCATCTACTGTAAAAGAACATTCTGCCACTATTCAGGATCAGCCAAAACAGATTGTGCTTTGTGGAGATATTCACCATATTCAACTGAACACTGTCATGGATGATAGGTCAGTGATTTGTATTACAAGTACTTCTGTGCAGTGCATGCTTTATATCAATTTCACAAATGCCTTTTCTTTATATCAATATAATCAAAATAAATATAATCATAACCAGAATGTAATACAGTTATAACTACATATACAGAAATGATACATATCATGCTATATAAGTAATTGTCCAGTGCATATAGCAATCAAATTCATAGCTCAAAAACCTTCACTTGTATGGTGGATCTCAAAATGGGAATTCTTCTCTCTCTCTACATGTATGTTTGGTGTTTTCTGTGAGGAGCCTGTCATTTTAACAAAAGTGACATGCAGAGTAAAGTGGAAAGGTCCTGTTTCAACCTGGGAAGAGGGTGGGGCAGACAGCTGAATTGTTCCATTTTCTCTATGGAATCTTAATTGATTAGACTATCACCTTTATTCACCACAGAAAGACCGTCTTTCTTTACGATGGATACAACAGCAGGAGAGCAAACTGTTGGAATTGATATACTTTGTTGCTTATCTGAAAGGAGATTTTTTGCCCTAATTTTGCACAATAGTAGAAACTTCCTTTAAATCCCATTTTCCTAACCAGCGCCTAGAATAGCTCTTGTTGTTAGATTCTAAGGACTCTATTGTGGCTTTTAAGCCAGAGCCCGCAGTAGGGGTTGTGGAGGGATACACCGCCCCCAAGAAACTCCTAGAGGGTTTGTGCTTGAGGACAAGTCTGATGATAGAATTTAAAAATGGAACAAACCATTGTAGATCATCTAGTCCTCCCATCTGCCAGCACAGGATTTTCCCTCCCAGATATTCTTAATGCATTGTTCAATGTAAAAGTCTCAACTCTGGGAGTTTCCAAAGCTTTGCTTGGAAAATTTTTGCCTCCTTTATCCCCTCACAAGTAGGAGGACGCAGCAGCAGCCATGACCACGTCTTTCAATATGTACCTGTGTGTACTTTGGGCTGGCTTCCACCTGCTGGCTGGTGTGAATAGGGGGCAGATGGGTACAACTTTTCCCTTTACAGTCTCCAGATGACTTTAAACATACCATGTGATCCTGGTGCCCTAGGAGGAGATTTGTGACTGCCTTAAACCATCACCTGTCCTTTAACGAATGTCTCAGATTTTGTTAAGTGGGATCTGAAGTGTAATTGCTCAGCTCTGGAATGCAGTGATGTTAATTTGTGGTTCAATCAGAAATTTTGTCCTAATTTTCTGGGTGGTGATTACTATTCCAGACAGTGAAATTGATGTGAATATTCCAATGCATTTTGTTTACTACTTAAAGGCTGATAAAACTCCCCTATTTTTATTTTTCTTTTAAGGAACAAAAATAATTCATTCTTCAGTCTTGGTACCCGTTGATATTTCAGTCTTTCAGGAGGATTTTGAAAAATTTCAGTTACCAAATAACTGATTGTAAGTGCTATTGGAAAGCAGACACTGCGTTTTCACATGTAATTTGGGCCAGTAGTGTAAATGAGACCCCAGTCCTGCAGAGATTATCCCATATTTAATGTTGTTACATGTAAGTATTACTGTCAGATTTCTAAAGATAACTCAGAGCTTTATGAATTCATGGGATAAACATGTAAGCATTAGAGTATGTTGGGATTTGCATTTCATTGCCGATGAGGCCTCCAATAGCTTTGGTTTAGTATCATGAGTAGAGTAAGTGGGAATGTGCTCTGTAGCGAGAAGTGTGGGATGACAGTGATATACAAAATCCACCAGTAGTGACTACAGTAGTCATAGGGAAAAAATGAAGGCTCTATCAAGATTAAATTCCTTTTGACATATTTGCCAGTGTTCTTTAACCAAGCGATTGGAAGTTAAAATTGAACAAATACAATTTTAAAAAGTGGTTAATATTCCACATTTGAAAGAACGACTTTAAATCCTACTAATCTGGATGTGCTTAAGTGGAGGAAAAAAATTGCTCTAACCTAGGCCTAGAGATTAGAGGAAAATCTTTAGGGGCATAGAAAAACATGTAAGCAGAGGAGTTAGAAGCAGATGAAAATCTGATTAAAATGGAAGAGGTCCCATCCCATTTCTTTGATCCCAAGATATGCAGTAGGTCTGGGAAATCTTCAGGATGTTTGCTCTTCTTTTAATGCATATTGTGGAAGATATGCAGGACAGAAGGATTTATTTGTTCAGTTGGAGACCTACTGTGGTGGTTTGTAGGAAAAAAAAAGTTATAAACTGTTTTTTCTTGGGAACTCTATGAACCTTGTGCATACAAACACTGCAGTTACTTAAAAACAAACAGGGGCAATGACAATGAGATTTGCTTTTTCTGTTTAAGTTCTGTCAAGTACCAAGTAACAAAGGTATTTCATGAAGACTTGTAAGGCTTGAAATTAGCCATTTTTGAGCAGCAACTTTAACTAACGTATCCAGAGATGACATTGTCTATGTGAATACTTTTGATTTAGTCTGGACCCCATAAATAAAATTACCAGATTAATAACAGCATCTGGCTAGTTTGCTGGCAGAAGACGGTTTAATTTTAGATTGAAAAGTATTTTCCATTTTTTAAAGTATAGACAGATTTAAGGTAGGAAGGTCAGGTTCCAATATCTAAAGTTCTTTGCCAGTTTAATTAACTGTCATCTAGCTTTCTAATAGTTTCAGAATCTGATATTATATATGCCAGTTTGATTGCTGTGGTGCTTGGGAAGAACCACAGAAGAGCACCTCCTCCAAACCCAGTTTTACTGCTGTTCTTAACAGCTGTTTTCCATTCATATTTTCATCCAGCTTTATTTTGGGCTGCTTTCACTTTCCAGGCAGAGAAAGCATATGGGGCCATTGCATAGTTCCTGAACACTATTTCTCTCCAAAACTTCTTTCAAACTATGTGGCTTCCCACTTTTTACAAGGCAGGGCAAAGGCTTAATGGTTATAAGGGCATGAAGATAGACATGGGCATGAAGATAGACATGCATTTCCTTTTCTGTGAGATGGTAGCAAAGATGGGATGGTTCTTTACCTGCATGTTTTACAGTTTATTCATTTGTTAGCTCTTTGCAAAATATTTTTGAAGACACTATGTACCTGTCTCCCAGCAGCTCCATCACTACATTTTGCACACTTATATTCACCCCTGCAGTGACTTCGTGGGCTTTCTGCCATCTGTCATTTTTCCTTTATTCTAAAGTACAGTGCAGCCTCACATAATTTATGACTTTGTCTGATATTTATTAGATAGACAGGATTATTGCCCACAGATGGCTATGGTTCACAGCCAGAGGCGTCTTCACAGAACTAGTGGGAAGATATTGATTCAGATGACCACGTGACTTCTACTGTAAGCTAATTTTAGTACTGGGTGTCTCTTGATAAGTTAAAATGAAACAAGAACTCTCGGTCACATTTATCCCTGCAGCAAATGATGCAGTTCCATTGACTTCTGTTGAGTCATACCTGTATGTCAGGTGTGAAATTAGCCCTCCAATTTTTCATTAGGAAAACAGAATATTTGAAAGCATATTTGAACTGCACCACATGTATGCAGTTACAAATATTTCTAGTCTCACAGCTCTACCTTTGGATCAGAAACAACAGAAAAGATTTATCAAGTCATACAGTTGTTGCCGGTAGATGACATTGTCTGCTGGCTTTACATTTTCTCTGCTTCTTTTTATGGGCCACTGGAGTCATATATTCTGTCGTTCACAGTGTGAGACTCAGAACATTTCTTTGGCAAAGTCAGGGAGACTGGCGTGTTGAAAGTGAGCCAACACAGTCAGGTGGTTTCATTTGTACTTGAATTTGAGACTACTTCTTGCAGCAGATAGGAGATGAAAATTGTATTGTATCTTTCTGGTGTGTTCGTTTTGCTGCTAGTGAACTAGTTGCTGCTGGTGAATTTCAGTCATCTCACTGGCAATAAATACACAGAGTTGAATGCATGGCTTTTCTAATCCTTAAGGATTCTGTTCGGTAAAGTGCAGCTCACTGATGTCCCACAGAAACAGTTAATTCAGTGGGTCTATGTAATAATACTGCAACTACCGATACACAAATTAAAATCCCTACAGATTTCCTTGCTGTAGACTGAAGCAGAAATTCCTGACCTCCACATTGTAATCTATAAGGAGTTTATTAGCAGTCGGGTTTGGGAGGAATGACACTTCAAACAGAAGCCATCTGGAATACACATTAGGAGATCCTGCTACAGGAGAGCTAGGAACAGACGCAGGCATAGGAACACGCTGCACTCGCACCCTGCAAAAGTGCTGGGCCCTTACATTCCACTGGGAAGTCAATGGGAATTAAGGACACTCAGCATTTTCAGCTTTATGCTGTAATTCAGGAATGCCATATGTTGTTTAATATGTTAAAACAAAAGTAAATATGCTAGGTAAAGTTCTGCCATCTGATTCAACAGAAGAGTTATAGCATAGATATAAATTCCCACTGTTTGTCATTGCTTCTGTTCTTTTGCTGGTATGTCAAAGAGGCTGTTACTGTTTATTTTTAATGGGTTTACTTTTCTGGGTTTATGCAAAGCTGAACTGATACTTGGAAAGAGCAAACCTTATCATCCTTTTTGACATGTTTATTCACTACATTTTGCCAGTGCAGCTTTTAAAACCATTACCCCCATTCCTCAAAATGACAAAGACAATATAACAGCAAGCACAGAATTGCCATTGTTTTCTTTGCTGTCCAACCTGCTTTTCAAAGGTTTTTGTTGTAGATGAGAGAACTGAAAGGTAAAGAGAGCATGCCTGCCTGCAGAGCATTTGCAGTTTGCTTTGCCAATATGAGCATGGCACCATTTTCTTGGCCTGGTGCAGAAAGGAATGCAATATATGCCCTGCTGGAGGCTATAAAGCACTGTGTCAATGCATTATTGGGTCAGAACATCTAAATGCAAGTTCACTGCTTCAGGTGCAATGCCTGCAGGATTTGACCCTAGAGAAAAGCATTTCCTCATCCTTTACTACAGACATTTCTAGAAGGCACAGGCTAATTTCAGGTTTGACATGTTGAGGCACGGAGAAGAGTCATTGACACAGCAGGTGCACTTAAATATAACTGTCTAATTATACAGTGATGCAAGTTTGCTCCCAAGAAACTAAATGTACAGTGACATGGAAGACATGGTATCTGCCTGTCATGCTCTGGAATAGGAAAACAGTCTTCAGCAGTCAGGCACGTTTCATGTATGAAATCATAAAAGCCATGGTATGGTAAACATCTGCTTCATTCCTGTTCTGTGATTTCCTTTCTGCAGGCTTGAAAGATTGTAATATGTATGCAGCGCGTTACAGAGAAACATAGGTTCTAAAACTTATTTGAGTACACTAAGGTCTTGATTTCAAGCTTATTTATATATTTTGGATTTGAATATTCTGCAATAGAATTTCTGAATCAGTTTAAAATCCACAACAGTAATGGTGGAGGATAGCAGCACTGTTATTCTGCAGTAACTGCTAGTCTAATTCTGGCACATCGGAAAGGTCACTGCCTCTTGGCTAAATCTAAGCAGGGCCTGGGGCTTGGTAGCGTGTAAGGGGGGTGAGGTGGATACCTTACTAACACGGTTCTGGCTTGAGGGCATACTTCGGTGATACGTGTGTTTTCTTGCCCTTCCCATGTGCCCAATAACAAAATCCTTTTTCCTTTTAATTGGCAATTTTACCCTGGACTAATGGTGCTTTAACTACACTCTATCTGCTAAAGACTAGGCAAGCAACCAAATGTAGAGAAATGGGAAAAGTAGTAAAATATTATCTTAACTGATAATCAGAGAATTGTTGTTACCTATGAAGAGAATCGGAGTAGTAAATAACAGTAACTGTATCTTAAATAGATCATAGTATTTATTAATTTATTTTCATGCCAAAGTATAAGCTTTCACCGCTCCATCTCGCATGCCAAATGCACAGAATGAAATTGCAGTAAGTCTGTTCCACCTCTTGTTGAGTGTCCAGTTCAAACTCTTCCTCACGTTTTCCAATTTTATTGTACATCCATCCTTCTAAGATTTTCCATCTGCTTTTGCCATGCTTTTTCTTTTACACTGACCAGATCTGTATTTAGGCAGAGGGCTAACTCTGCAATGTTAACGCTGTTAAGAATTGCAATAGTTACGCCCAATGACCAATAAATGTTTTCAGATAAGTATTGTCCAAACAACCATTACAAATTCACAAAATTTTCCTAGTGTTCCGAAATACCTCTGCTGAGAAGTAAAATGTTTCTTTCATTATACATTCAGTCTAAGATTGCCTAATTAATGCCTATACCTTTAAATGCCATCTTCTCTCAGTGGTGATAGAGAAAGGCTGTTTGTTTTGAGCACAAAAGGAAACATTTACTGAATGACAAAATGGATATTCAAAGCAATCAAGAACAAAGACAGTGAACATTGTGTAACAAAAAAGATGAAGATTCATGGTGAATCTTTTTAATATATGACTTTGAGATCTCTTTTCAGTGAAGTACCTTGGTGTTCTCATATCAATCAACCAGACAAAAATTTATAAAGTGAAGAGTGTGACTCATGTGCTCACTGGTACATTTAGCCAAAAGTACAGAGCAGAGCAGATCCCACCAGTGTATTGGGAGAGAAATTAATTTCTTGCTTTCCAATGCTGTCTCTGGCTCCCAACATCACTTCACCATCGCCACGCTGCCAAGAGTTGCTTCTGTCAGCAGTCCCTAATATGTCACATATGGAGAAACAATTCATCAACCCCAAGGTTGTCTTATAAAGGCTTTTTATAGACAAGCATCAATCCCATCTCACTTCTGTTGCCCCCGTATTCCTTTTTACACTCAGTCTTCAAGGTTCTGCTGCCATCCCTAGTCAGTGCTTAGGCCATGAATTATTTGGGATCAAGATACTTTCTCTGGAAGAGAAAAAAAGTTTTTCCCTAATTTTTCATGTTAGTCACTTTCTACCTTGGAAAATCTACAAATCTGGGAAAATGGACTCCTTTATGGAGCAAGGAATGCAATGGATGGTTGTTACGTGATCTGGTATAGCTTCCAGACTGGGGATTTATGTTTGTCTCTCTATTATAATGCATTTTTCTCTTTTATTTTTAGAATTGTTTTACCTCCATGAAATATATCTATACTGATATCAGTTTCCTAGAATTTGTTTTCGTTTGTCAGGATTCTGTTGCAGATTATAACAGATCCTCCACAAATTTAACTAAAATATTGTCATACGAAGACTTGCAGATTCTCCAAAGAATTTTGAAAATTAGTTTGTTGCTTAATAAAAGGTGATTTTTCGGTTGCATTAGAAACATCTTCTTTATATGTCTTGTAAAGAATATTTAGAAAATAATTCTATACCTAACAGTATTTACTGTTGTTGCTTACTGATAGCCGGTGGGACTGTATATGGCCAGGTGGGAGAACAGGCCTTACCATATTTCTGAGAACAGTTTTGTGCAAGGCAAAATTCTTTTGAAGACCAAAGAAAACTTCATGGAGTCATGTTTTTTTTTATTATTATTTTGTTGTTGTTGTTGTTTTTTTAGCTGCTGGAAGGCCTAATCCACATCCTTTACTGGAAACCCTATAGTATCCTGAGCACCAGCTGCTCTCCAGCAAGGTGAGTCATGAACTTTTCTTGTTGCAAAATAGATCCATCTTTTTCATTGCTTGGCAGTCTTTCTCCCTCTAAGTAATAGAGAGGCAAAAGCAACCATTCACATAATTTCATGTTTCAGGTTGTCAGATGAATCAGACATTAAAGGTTATATCTAGATGAAGCACTTGTGTGCTCTCTCCCTTCACCCCATGACAAGTGTTGTCCTAATATGATGCCCAGACCTAGAAATGGTAGATATCTGTAGACCTGGGCTCTGGATTTAGCTGCATGGTTTGATGGGAGGCCGACTTCTGGCTACAGTGAGCTGGCATGTAGTCCCATTGGGAGAAATTAGTAGTTCAAAGACCATGTTTCATGGTCCTCAAACACTCAAATCCTTGCTCTCCCTTTGGGAACTACAGTGCTGGATGCTTATCATTAATGTTGTGACAACGTAAGAACTGTATTATTGTTAATAAAATGTTTGTGAGTACTTCAATAAATTCTTTCTGTTACTGTTGTTTTTCTCTTCAAGGTTTTCTGTTCATTACTGAATTGCCTGCCACTGCCAGTCTTCTCAGCTCTGTAAAGGATATTTCATTTACAAATGCAAATGTGTGTGGGCTTTAAACCTGTTAACAGGAAATGTATCATGTGACAGTTATTGTATGAAGAAAAGTTCTGCATCTGTACTTCTCCCCAAGAAGAGTGTTGGTTTATGTTTAAGTTCAGTAGGGCAACCCACCTAGTAAATACTGTATCTGTATTATACCTTAAGAACCTTGATATGGTTAAGAACTTCCCACTTGCCATGCCTTCTGCTAGAAGAATATCCTAGGCCTGCAGGTTGTCCCACGTACATAAACACATTGACAACACATTTTGTGTTATGCTTCCACTGTACTGCACACACACTGTGGCTCCTTCACAGTTTTCCGTTGTTAAAAGTTTTTGATTTCTGCTAGCCATACAATTTTAGGCATACTCCAGATTCCTGAGCAGATGTTTTGAACAACCAAGAGTGTTACTGCTAGACAGGTAGACAGTCTTTCCCACCTTTTAAACTTTATTTATTTATTTATTTTCAGAAAACCCAATCTTAAATTGAGAAAGGTTTCTCAGAATTTTAGTAAGTTTCTTTTTGATCTAGCCTGGTTTATATTAGCATGGGAAACATCAGTGACCTGGATTCAGTTTGAATTCACAATCAAAAGCACTATCCACTCCTGAAGGATTGTGCTTATTAATAGTTAGATTTTGGCATTTTGGTTGATTGTGCTTTTTACTTTTTGCTTGAAACAGGAAATTAAATGAGAGAAACTATTATCATGGAAATTTCTGCCAGCAGCAAAAAACAGGATGCACCAGGGCTTCAGAGATACACAATTCTCCTGTAGTTTTAAAACCAAATTTAACACCAAAGCAAGTCAAAGGAGTTTGACGTAAGTCTGAAAACAGCACTCCACCTTCCGGATGTCAGGCCGAGCTTATGACCACTTCAAGGTTAGTCAGCTCTGTTGTTGTGTGCTATAAAAATATTTATTTAAAGTACTGTGTCTTTTGTGTTCAGCTTTTGCTGTTTTCTAGCTTATTGATTACCTCGTGGAATTTAATAAGTGATGGAATGAAGAAGAAAGAGCAATACAATTTCCTTCCCATTTACTTTGTGACCCCACACAAGTTTACTCTTTGAGCAGAAAATGTCCAGATGTTAAAAGGGAAGTGAATATTCCTTTCCAGATACAAACTTGTTTAATACAGTAGTAGAAGCAGGAGTATGTTTTGAATGGGTACTGCATGATTCAGGGAGGCTTCCAAGTCATAACATTGAAGTTTAAGTGAAGCAGCTCTGTGAATAGGACTGTAAAACCATAGTACATGGTACTAGCACAATACGGAATCCACAGAACAGTGTGCTTATTTGGTGTAATTTAGTTGTGAATCTCACTGCAAATAATCTGACTTGAACTTCCACCAACATACTTTGTCTGTGGCTTTACGTAGAAGGATTCTGTTGGGCATTAGCTCAATTGGCACTGAAATGTATTTCTCCTTGGGCTAGAAAGCAATAGCTATTCTGATGAAAAGCATTATGGAGATGTTTGTTGTTGGCACTAGGGAAATGGTGAAATCGCATCCAATTACTCAATTCTGAGTATGGCCACATCAATCCCAAGCAGTGAGAACTCATTTCCCTAGTGAAAAACAGCCACCCAGGGACACAGTGCATTTAGCATATTGGGTATAAGTCACCAATGTTGCTTTCTGTGGTTTGTAGAAATTTTAGAAATTTTTCATACAAATTCTGTTTTTTCCTATACCTCTGCTAAGTGAGGTGCCAATAACTTTTCTGCCTGAAATAGTATGACCTGTTATGGTATGATACTGTACTGAAAAAGTAATGTAGTGCCCCCAGTAAGTTGTGCAAAAAGTAGTAAAGTGAGTTTTTGAAATAATTTACATTTATTACTTTTTAGCTCCTTAAGGGTTGTGTTCTTCTTGACTCTCGAATTGATATGCAGATAGGATAATTGTGGGCTGAAACGAAAGCATAGAAACAGTTGCAAAAATTGTATCTGGCAAACTTTTATGTATGCAAAAAATGTGAGATACTAAACTGGGGAGATGGAAAAGCTGACAGAGGAAACAAAAGGGAGGTAGGTTACTGTTGAACCAGGTACAGCTGGCCAAATAAGAATGGTCCCACCCGGCAGTTTCAACACCTGATCCTACAAACTCCTCAGACCACCCCTTTAGTTTATTTGATTTATGTGATTAAATATAGGTAGGATTGGGCTCAAGAGATAACTGCATACTTATAAGCAACTTCTGAACATGTCGACAGAGCCTGAACTAGAAGCCCTGGTTTCCCCATCACCCAAAGTTGAACCCTTTGCCAGTAGCCTCATCTGACCTGCTCCACCCTTGTCTCTGCCCTCACCTCCTCTGTGCTTGGCTGTGAGGTGCTTGGGTGAGGGAGCCTGCAGCTGTTGCTGGGAGGTCAGGGAGCTTCTTCCTGGCAGAGGCCCCACCGTGGAACTGCTCCTGGCGATGAAATTCCCCTGTCCACACCCTATGCACCTGATAAGGAGAGAGGGCTGCCTGCCCTGCCAGTTCTTGCCCTCACTGTGCCCTCAGCTCTCTTGCCCTCACTGTCCCAGTCCCTTCTCCAGTAGGGCTGCTGGTAGCTGGTGCCTGTCAACACCTAGCAGGCAGAGGTGGGAGCTCCCAGCTTCCCCTAGCTGGCCTCCTGGAAGGGGAGCAGTCCCTTCTCCTCTTTTGCTGTAAGGAGGTTGAGGTGTGGGGAGCGTGGCTGGGCGGCATGACCAGGGAGGCCCAGACCCAGGTGAGTCGTTTCTGCACACGGTCAGCTCTGCTTCTGTTCCTCATGTCAGCAAATATTGATATGGCCTTTTCCTAAGGGGGAAATTCATGTAAGCAGTGTGCCAGAGAGCTGATTTAAGCCCCTGTGTCCTATAAAGTGTGTATCAGACAATGTCTTTTTGAGCTCTTAGTGAGGCCAGCTTTGCACTCCATGCAGGGATACCTGACAGGGCAGGGAGCTGACGGGCTGGGGCTCCTTTGCTGGGATGGAAGTGGGGAAAAGGTGTCCTATCATGGTAGCATAAGGGCTTCATTTTGAAGCCTGTAGGACCCAATCCTGTTCCAGTGGAACAATAAAAGTCCAACCCCAGTGAGGGGGAACCACCTCAGAAAATGGGAAAGGTCTGTGAGCTCTGCCCAGGCACCTGGAAAACTGGGATGTGTGGAGGAGCAGCAGCCAGCACCAGCTGTTCGACCTTAGCCAGGCACCACTCTCACAGGGTAGCTCACAACGGCATGAGGTAACCCCCTTCTTAAAGGTAGCCAGTTATGCCCAATGCTTCTTGCAGCATATGATATTTTCAAGGTCTGCTTTAACGATCTTCCAGCTCTTTGGGAGCTTTCACTTCTATCTACCATTAATGTTTCTGCCTATCAACAGAGGCTTCCAACTTGGTGGATCTTTCTTTTGGATTCTGATGGGCACATGGTTCCATGAGGAATCTGCCTGTGCTGGCCCAGACATCTAGACAGGATCTTAAAGTTGTGTTAAGGTGATCTGCCTTTTCACTGGGGACTTGATGACTAAGGATGTGCTATCACTAGCATGTCTATTTTATTTGTGTTAAAGCACCTCAGCCTTGTAGTTAAGTAAATTGTGCTGAATTCAGTGCAGTTATTTTAGGGCTGAGTTTAAGCCTAAACATTTATTTAGTACCTTTGATTTAGCCTCTTCATCATTTACTTGTTTGTGAGAATTATCTGTTCAACATCTACCTGGAGTTTTTATTTTATTGTATTTTGCGTTCTAAAATTTGGCTAAAAGAAAAACCCTCAAGGTTGACAAGGACTAGGATTGACAGAACTATGGCTCTTTGAAATCCCTGTTGTCCATTTAAATTTTAATGTTTCTATCATTTGTTCCTCAGTGTAAATTAACAGCCATGGCAGTGTGTTGGGTTTCTTTTCTGAAGTCAAGACTTTAAATTTAATTCAATAGCCTAGATTTACAGCTATTCTATATTTCACAAGGCAGAATCAATAATGTGACTGAAGTGAAGAAGATAAAAATTTATGGTATCTTGCAATTTAATGGTTGAAAAGATGCAATTGGAGAGATCATAAATTGTGAAGGAGTTTATGCTTCATTGCTCCTGATTCAGTGCTTGCTGTTAGAACTTGATTTGTGACTATTCACAAGGTGTGATTAATGGTGTGATCGATGCTTGCTTCAGTGCAGTAAAGCAGTTGTAATGCTCTTCATTAGAATAAATAAAATAAATTGACTGAAGCTTTATAAAAACTGTGTAACATTTAAAATCTAAAATGTCAATTTTTTTTCCTGCTACAATTTAAGTTTCTTCAGGCAGTTTCCACCTACATCACATCACTCATTGTCATTCTTTTTGGATATTATAGAAATCCATGTGGGTTTGGGTTAGCTTTATGCAAAGCTCAGTGAAGGGAAAAAAAAAAAAAGAGTTGAATAGGGCTGACTAGAGTCTAAGATTTTCTGGTGGCTGTGTTTTGCCATCCTGCAAACGTACATTTATTCTGCTTTTACACATGCAGGTTTAATGGAATCAAGGCAGAAAATGACCTTTCCATATACAGCTCTACTAAAAACAATAAAAAATAATAATTTTCATTGTTTTTAAATGGGATGGATGTATGATCAGCACCGTAGCAGAGACAATGAAGATAAAGAGGCTTTATTGAGTAGCACTTTTTTTTGTTGTTGTTTTAGGGATATTCATTGCATAATCCAATGCTATGTCACAGTATGCTCAAAGTCAGACAGGGGAATATGAGAAAACTGCAACAGCCATGAAAGGCAGTAGGATATAATGATTTTGATGTAGTCATTTGAAGAATTGGGCTCCAGGAGATGCAAACAAGAAATGGTGTAGAGAATGCCCTAGGATGCCTTGTACATGCCATGCCAGTCAAGTCCCCTGCGGTATATGGATCATTTTGAAGTTTAAAAATGTCTAAGTTTAAACATGCTGTGTAAAATCTGGGGAGTGAAGAAATTGTACTGTGAAATTTAGGGAAAATTCTAGTGGGGTTTGAATCTAGAGCTTTTGCGTTTGCTTCTGTCTTGCTTTCTTTTGGTTGCCTTGTTGAGAGATGAGTCCTGTAATTAGCTGGAAAAGTTTATCAAATTTCCACAGTTTTCCATTGCTTTGATCATCCTCGGTGTCCTTTGTTACGATGAATGTGGTGATTTCAGGTTTGTGTTTGATTTTAAAAGGAACAATAGGTAAATCTAAAACTACAGGACAAGAAGGTGCCATTTTAACAACAGCAGTGAAATAAATATTTCCTGTAATTTGTGTATCTTAAAATATGCTGAAGCAACTGCAGGCATCAGTGATCATGCATTTGCTGATTGGAATTGCAAAGAGAATGAAAAACATAGGGAAACTTCAAACATTTTTAAATATATAGCTATGTCAAATTAGTGTTTCTATTATTGCACGCAGTATTTACAGACTAGCAGTTGTCGCTTCAAAAAAAAATCTTCAGATAGATCATATTCTGTCTGTCAGCAGTCTGGCAGAGATTCAGATATTAACTGCAACATGTTCTGACAGTAAACACACAGTAAAATGCGTGAGACTATAATGTAAGTAGATAAGCTTTTCCTTTGTAGATGATTTTTTTTTCTCCCTCAATGTTGATTGAAAAGCCAGTATTTCACACACACAAACGGGTTTCTGTGAGTCATAAAAACTGGGTTTGGTAAGAACAGACAGTGTGCAGCCACCACCCCTAGGGCATTTTAGCTGAAAGCAGATCCCAAGAGCTCCACTGCTGTAGTGGGCAGAGAGGAATAGTTACTTGTCAATTGTGGTTATTTGACCTGCTCAATTTGCCTCTGCCCAAATACTATCCAAATATGTTGGGCCACAAAGAGATGTGAAACTCTAATTGTGCTTAACACAACAGAGGGTTTACTAAACCTAAAACTCCACCACTTGAGTGGCAGGCAGAATACCTGTGTCCCTGCTTGTGGTTTTGTTTTTTTGTTTGAAGGAGGAGATGACCTATTTAACCTATTGCGCTGATTTGAGAAGTAGTAATAGTAGCAGCACTGACCCCTTAGACAGAACTTGTCATGTTGTAACCCATGATACACCATGTAGACATCCAGGCTATTTATGTCTTCTGTTTATTTTTCCTCCTGGGGTAAAGCTATTGTTTATTGTCCAAAAAATTATTTTTCCTCATTGTTCAGGTACTTTCTGCAATTATTGGCTTCTCTCTTGCATCAGATATTCTCCTGTTTGTTTTTTCTTTCTTTGTAACAGTGACACTAGTGAACATTTAATAGCACCATATAATGTTGAGTACTTTCAGTTAAGGTTCTGAAACAATTTCAAGTTTCAGATGGAAAAAAAATGAGGCATAGCACAATTTATGCAAAGCTACACTTAGAGCCTGTTTGCAGGCCCTTTTTACCTTAAGCTCAGTCCTACATCCTGTCTCGTGGGCCATTCCAGCATGGGGAAAATTGTGGCTTTCTACCCATTGGTACCTTCTCACTTTTTAACGGAGATGTTTACCAGCAGATGCTGCTGAAGAGTACTGGTGCTAAACCTACTCTCACTATTCTTGTTGTCAATGTTAACCCTGAAAGGGATACCACTTATTCCTCTGCTGCTGTTGCAAGTTGGACATGAGCTGATAGGGTCCATTTCTTTGTTTCCTGAGAGAGAGCACAGCTTTGGCCAAGTGCAGGTGTAGATGGATAGTCATTAGCTTTATGCTGTTCCTGTTTGATATTTACAGCTTTCATGAGAGATACTGCTACTAGTAGATTATCCTGCTGTTACCTTCTGATGAAGCACATCTCCCCCAGGAGAGCAAATTATTGCAGAAGTGTGCTTTGTGTCTATGTATTGTTTTTGTTTGTGTGTGTGTTTTTCCTAACTAATAGAATATAATAGAAAAAGAAAGCATTACCATCTTAAAAGCCTCTTTCCATAGCTTCCATTGTTTTCCTGCTCCATTGTAAGATATAGTTGTGTAACATGGCTCCAAACCTCATCAGCCAGAGTGGTCATTTACATGTGGGTTTCTATAACAGTAATCCTTTCCCCAGCAGATTTCTGATAATGTCTTTCTACTAGAACTGTACACTCTCCTATTTGCTACTTCAAATAGCAATGAGTTACAGCATAGTGTATAAATATATTAAGGAATTTCTGCACTTTGTCATGTTATTATCTTTTTTTTTTCTGGTTCTGAGTGTCTATAGCTAGTGTCTACCAGTTTCTTCTAGATCCCTTGCAATTCATTAAAGGGTTGCTCAATTTATTAGGAACCAATCATGCATTCATATCTTCTTCCATCTGAAGTGCACTTTTAAATGTTAGACTACACACTAATCAAGTTGAACGTAATAATGAGAGCACGTTCACATTGTTAAGGTAAATGACCCAATGCAGTCATAGTGAAGACATATTTGAACTACAGTTTGTACTCTTCATGGCAATATTGAACATTCTGGAGAACTCTGAATTGTGTTGTTTTGTGGCGGCCTTGCAAATGTGTGATTATTACGGCCAGGGTTCTGCCAGCAGTGTAATTTCATTGCTGCTTTGTGATAAATTTTTAAGTGCTGTTAGCTGGGGGAGGATTTTATGATGTAAATTTCTTCTTATAAGTTAGTCTAATAATGCGGAACTGGAACATACACATGCCTTTATGTATATGGACCTTTACACTAATATACAGTGGTGAATGGTATATCAGGTTGAGCTTTGATACCATGAGCCTGTTTTCAAGGAAGGAAGTAGGTATTTATGGTCAACTCCAGTGTTAATAAGGCAGGATTCAAAGCTGGCAAGTGCAGCTAAAGAAAAAAGGTAAATTAGTATTTTGGAGGTAGGAAGATGTGAGGTTTCTCTTCTCTTTGCTTCATTGGGAACATTCTGGGATTTTAGTTTTACTTTTTTTCATTCCCCAAAAGAGAAAGGAATTCTGTAAAGTAGTTTCTAAAATTGTGTTGAAGAACCTAAACGCAGTTTATGCTGGGTGAGGTGTTCTGTTCTACGACTTCTGCATGTGAAAAGAAAAAGACAGTTTCACAAGTAAATGTTCCTGCAGAGCAAGTAGGATTAGGCTTCAGCCTTGTGAAAGAATGCTCTTTCTCCTGGGGCCTAAATGAAGGTGAAGCTTGTGCAAGGTAATCCAGTCACATCAATAATGACAGCAGCAAACTTTAGCAGACGTCATTGACCATCATATGTTCCCAAGGTCGCAGCATTGTTTGTTTTCTGGACTCAGCATGCAGAAACTGCTCCAGCTGTGCATACTGTGTAGGTGAGGTAGAACTCACCGTTCGTGCCATGCCTTTCTTCTGGCAAGCAGGAGGGTTTCCAGGGCGAGGGAGTACTTTGGCCTGCTTCTTCATCATGTGGTTTACCACTGAACATTTTTTTCTAAGGACACAAATTAGAGTTCATTGACTATTGTCAGTAGACTTATATACCTCTAGGAAACTACATGTCAGCAAGTGACTGAGGTGATGCTTGTGTATTGTTTTGCTATTCCTCCTAAATTATGCAGGCCAGATTTTTCCACATTCTGAAGTAAAAATTTCCATTACAGTCACTGTAATGTATGTACCACTACTAGAGCTATATCTATACAGGCGTTCTGTCATTGCTGTTAATACAAATTTCTGTGCATCAGTTAAGTCTCTCAGCATGAGGTTGAGGTGTGCTTTTAAGTCATTGTTCTTGTTTTCAAAGGTGTAGTTTCATTTCAGTGTAAAATTCTGGAATAATCATTTTTCCTCTAAAGTCACATTGGCAATTGCACATTAAAGAGAAGATTTGGGTTGAAGTTTTGCCAGCTTTTTTCAGGCCAGGGAAAATGATGAAAGAAAAGGGGCACAATTCTTGGAACAATCCAGGCCCTGTGCCCAAGGTCTGTAAGCCACATTTCTCAGGGCAAGTGTGTATCCCCTGTATCCCCCCTCTTTGGTCCCCATATCTTTCACCTCAGGATGGCCAGCAAGCATATCATGATCTACCTAGGGGAATAGCAATAAACTAAGAAAAATTTCACTGTGAAATCAGCATTTTACCATTTAGAACATAGTGGCCAAAATGTTTACACTAGGTTGTTTCTGATGTTTTGCATGGTTTATGTCTCTTACCACTGCTTATTTTATTACATTTTACTTTCTCATTTTATTTTTCTAAGTACTATAATTTACAAGAGAATATCATTGGATTTCATTATTTTGGCTGTACCACTTGTATTCCTAACATAAAGTAAGCAGTGAAAAATGGGCAGTGTGCCCAAACTCTCGGAGATATTTATATGTCTCTAAAATCCAAACTGGAGGAGGCAAATGGAAAATTTGCATTTTCTGCAATTGAAACAAGCGTAGCATCTTGCTGAAAGCTCTGGAAAGCCAAAACCCAATTTGTAGTCAGCAAGAACAGGGGCACATTGAAGCTCAGATGTGAACTGTATATTAGTAAATAGTAGCTTACTCAGCTGAGGTGAGAGGATTTGCACAGCAAAGGAAAATAATTTGATTTGTGGTGTTTTTCCAAGAGAAAGGCAGAAAACACGGCCTGTCAGTACTTCATCTCTCTCTTACAGATAAGTCAGTGGCATGCACTGCGTAAGCCCCTGCAGCACTGTCGGAGAGCCACATGTTCATGTGGTTTTTGCAGACTGGCTGAGGCTGAAGGGTACTTTCAAATATTAGGCTGCACTGCTTTCGCTTAATGTCTGATCCCTTTGCTATAGGTCAGATAAAATCCTAATTAGAGCAGAACTGCTTCTGATGACCACGTGACATTGTTGCAGTAGGAGAGGTACATTTTCTAGTGCTTCTAGTTTTGAGCAGAAGAACAGCAAGTTTCAAAGTATTCAGGTATTATCTTAAGATAGTACTGCACAGTCTGATGTATCTCTTTCCTCTGGTATTTTGTATGCATTTTGCTGTCTAAAGTTCTTGGTGCTGTTGGCAGTTCTCTTGCTGTTAATATTCTAGTAAAATTACAGCTGTTGTTTTTAAAAAAGAGAAAGCAAAATGATCAGTGAATGAGGACAATGAAAAAAAAAGTTCAAGAAGCATCTAAGCTCTAGTATATAATCTCAAACATATGTTGAGAATCTCAAACCTCAGAGGCCTATTCAATTTTTCATCCAAATATATGTCAACTGCTAGGGCCAAGATTTTCTAACATCATTTTTGGTGATTTTTTTTTTCTGACTGAAGAAACTATTTAATTTCAAAAGTTCTGCAACAGTTTTAACTTTTATTTAAAAAAAAAAAAGTGAAAATGCAACCCCCCACTCACACACTTTGGTAGGAAACTGAGATATTTACATTTGAAATTGCTACCAGAGAAGTTGTATCTGGGTTGCCTTGTTCTCTTTAGTGTCTCCTTGCTAATTTCTACCATGTGCTGCCATGCCACATTCACTCCAACAGAAGATGAAATCCAAGCAGAGATCCTAGTTTTGGGGAAGAATGGTAATGAGTTGAAGCTTCACAGCAGTGACGGTC
Source organism: Cygnus atratus (assembly GCF_013377495.2). Lineage (NCBI taxonomy): Eukaryota > Metazoa > Chordata > Aves > Anseriformes > Anatidae > Cygnus > Cygnus atratus. Next base: position 18,427,327 of record NC_066367.1, read on the forward strand.
TGGCTCTAAGGCAACATTTTCAAAATGCAGTGTACTCTCAGGTCTAACACTGTATTCCTTTTCTCTCCCATGGGGCCCTTTGTTGTGATTACTTTTTACTATATCCGCTTTTTCTCAGACTGTAGTGGCTTGTGGTTTTCTAAATGGATGCTTGTTTTGGAATTTGTGCTTCATAGTGGGAATTATCTTTATTCAGCATTTGGGTTTCAGTTGAGTTTCCTGTCATCATGCCATCCACTGGAGTTTGGTGGGTCCAACCCACCCAACTCAAAGTGAACCACCGTACTCTTACATTACTGCAGTCTCTGAGGACTCCCATGAACAGCTGAGTATAAGGGTTTTTTGGTAGGGTCTGTTTTGCCAAATACTCTGACAACCACAGCACCCACTGGAGGACCCAGTCGCAGTGTGCATTCTTGCTGGATGTCGGCTAGCTTCAAGCCTGTGTGTGAATTCAGGTTGACATCACTGTGAAAAATGCTGTAGGATCCCTCTGCAGGGGACACTAGGAACCATTGCAAACACAGGGGTTCCAGGAGGAATAACCTTTACCAGGTGACAGAGGGCCTTTAGCCATCCCAGTGTTAATCTCTGCAGCAGCCTCAGAACAGTTGGCTCCCACACGGGTGAAATCACCACTTCTTAGGCACCATATAACTTAAGTTTGTGGTTCTGGATTTCTCTTCACGCTCCAAGCCTTTCCTCTCAACCCCTTTGAACAGTAGATCTCTGCTCTTTCACTTCCCCTTTGTCCCAGTATCCTTTTTGTTGAGGGGCAGGGCCAGCACACTCCTCCCTTCTCTCCAGAGGGAACCCTTTCTAGACTGTCAGCAGAGCGTGCTGCTGTGGAAAAACTTTGTCTCCTGAGCACTTCAGTACTGGGCTATGACAAGGATCAGACTGAGTCAGCGTTGGAGGGTGCCCGCTCCCTTTCTCTCCCCCTGCACGCCCAAGAGAAAGAGCAGAAGCAAAGGGGAAACACCCGTCTCTTGCACGACAAGCGGAAGGGAGGGGTGTGTGCAGGCTGCCCCCACTCGCAGTGTGCATGTACCCACATCCTGCTCCATGCTGCTTTTCTTGTCCAGTCTTCTCCCCAGACACATGCTGCTCTAGCCAGACTTGGCTTAGAGGTGGGCAGGAATCAAGCAGCTGAATTACTTGCACAGCAAACCCAAAGGCTGCAGGATATTATCCACTTGTGACCCAGTTGCAGCCTTTGCCACTGATCCGCCTTGTCTTCCCTATGTCATTGCCCAGGCAGCTTTCTGCCTGCAGAGAAGCTACAGGGCTGCACCAGAGCAAACTTAAACTCCTTAAACTCTACTTGCTTGGAGCCATGGCCTGAAGTTCTGTGGAGGAAATCCAGGACAAAAAGAGCTAGATGGCAGCTGGATGACAGGTGGTGGAGATACCAGGGAGCGTGATGCTGACAGTTGAATGCCACTGCACATATACACAGTTGCTTTTTTTTTTTTTCTGGGAAGCCTGATCCCCTTAAATGACCTATAGGTACTTAAGGCTTTGTTGAGCAGGTGAGCTGTGCTGCTAGGCTTGTGCTTATAATGAGAAAACTGCTGGCATAGCCCCAAGGCAAGAGAAAGAGAGATCGCACTCTTCTCTCACTTTCCCTTTGCCTCCTCCTCTCCCCTGGCAGTATTCCAGCAGCATCCAGGCGCTGCTGCACTTGCCTGTCAGCATGTGATGTAATCAGGCTACAACCTAGACCCATATACTAGAAGCAAGGCCAGGTGATAACCTTTAGTTCCTCTTAGGAGAGAGAGGTGTTGCATCCCATCTTTACTCTGGAAGGAAATTTACTTGTAATGGCAAAAAGGATTAATTTACATGAGGTTTTTTGTTTTTTTAAGAACAAAATACTTGTCACTCCGTATCCATCTCTTCTTATTTTTATTTTACTCTGATTAGTACTTCCTCAGGGTTCCCCTCTCTTGCTGTTTTTCTCTGTTTCTTTCATTCAACTCTGATGAAAGAATTTTTCCCTGAACAGGTGCAGCTCATGGTCTTGTTTCTAAACAACTTTGCCAGGGAATATCAAAGCTCCAGATTAGAAATTTACAGTCTATCCTTATTTACCAGTACCGAGCTTCCTAAAGGCCTTGTAGGTCTTTCACCAGCTCATTCTTAGGTTCTGTAGAGAAGAGGGAAGGTGAGAATTCATTTTCTTTCCTTTTAAGCATACTATGGACTTCTCCAGTTCCATATGTTCCTTTCCCGCCCCCCCTTCATTTGCACTTGAGGCAGCTCTCCTGCGTGGTCTCATTCCTGGACCTGACAGCTCCTTTGAAGGAAAATGACAGTATTACAGGGCATGATAAGTGCAAAGTTCTTTGGCAAGGAAAATCGGGCTGTAACATTACATTCGTCTCTTTACTTGATGAATAGGATACACTTGTTGCTGGATGAGTGCTTTGTTCTGAAAGCTCCAGCTGGCTCCTGGCCTGCATTTATATCACTCGTGTGGTGACTACTAGGCATTTTTAATGCTTAATGTTTATTTTTTATGTGGGTTGTTTAAGATTGATCATACTCATACTTTTTCAGTTGTTGTTGAAATATTTGAGTTTTGCACATAGGGTGGTAAGAAAGAATGCTTCATCTTTTAGCACCTTTAACTGCTTTGGTTTAATGATTTGATAATTTTAAGCATGTTTCAGTTATATCCTGTTTCATTATATCAAAGAGAGATTTTCTTATGATCTGAGAGGATAGTTTACTTCTCAGAGGTCTGCAAGGAAGTCCCGGTAGAGCATGGCCACTGGCAAGTTGTCTTTTTTCTATATTCCTGTGTCGTCTCATCTAGAAAGTGAGCAACTGTGTTTTGCAGCTTTTTGTAGAGAAAATTTCCATCAAATTGCTTTCACTTTGCAGAAGTAGCACTGGTAGTTTGAAGGTTTGCTGCTAAATAATATTCACCGGGCAAGTCAATGCCATGTTAAGTGGTTTGATTCCTTGAGGTAGTACCAGATGAGCTGGTATGAAACAATGAATTTTCACAGTGACTGGTGAGTCCTCAGAGCAGCACCATGACGGCTGGATAACTAGCCAGCTTAGATGGATTTCTCCTAGTTTTGTAATCAGCTTGGCAGGCATTAATTCTGCAGTCTCCGCATCACGCTCAGTTATGTGGTATAAGCATGATCTCTGGGACCTTGTTTTCCTCCTTGTTTTTCTTCCTTTGTCAGTTTTATTGACAAAAACAGATGCAGTGTCACATGCATTTAAGAAATAATAAAAAAAGAAGCAATTTTTAAACCAGGCCACTTACCAAGCCAAAGCTGTAAAGGAAAATAATTTTTAAGTGGAAGCTGGTTGCAGTCTTAACTCAGAGGTGCTGCCATCTGTCATAATAAAATAGTTGTGTTTATGTAGAACCCTACACCCAAGGACCTCAATGTTAAGACCGTTAAACCTCATAACATCCCAGTGAGGGACCTAATAATAGCATATCTGTTATGCAGATGAAGGAGATAAAACTAAGTTAAATGACTTGCCCAAGAATTCACTGTCTGTTACTGGCAAGAAAAAGAATTGAACTAATTGACCTCTTCTTTCCAAACCGTATTTTAACCCTGAGATGATGATTCTTCCTCATCCACAAATATTTCACTTGCAGCTTATCTTAATATGTTTTATAGAAACAGCCAGATAACTCTAATATGTCTGAATTATGCAGTGTGTTTTCCAATACAAAAAATATATCTGACATATTAAGCATATTTATTTTTCTCTGTCTCCTCCAGTTCATAGGTTCATCTAAATGATAAGGCATTATGAGGCCCAATACTTTTTTCTTCATTTGGAGATTTGTAGAGAGCATTTTTTTTTCTTTCCCTACCACCTCAACAGATTATTTTATCTACTACACAAGCTAAGTTCATACCTCATTTCTGCCATTGATATGGCTATTTTCTACAACGTGAATGAAGTACCTGGTGTGATAAATATTAAAGTGTATCTGCAGTTTCATTTTCACATACAATTGACACTTTTCAAAGAAGAAAACTATTGCTGCAGTATTTACTAAGTGTCTCTATTTTAATTCTGATCTTCCTGGATAGCATTCAATACAGCAAGCTGTAAAGCAATTCAATATCATTTCTCTTCATTTATGACCAAGTTATATTATTTCAAGATAATCATGCAGTTGTAGAATGAGTTATGTTTATGGCATACCATTCATATTGGAAAATGTGCATATAGATATTGCAATAATTCTAATATTCCATTTCACTACCTTTTCAGTGACAAGAAAATGCAGTATTCTACTACACTGAGTTACAAATGCTATACAACGTAATCTTGCTGAAATACCTGTTTGCATTTTAGTTAATAATAATCCCTCAGTATTACCAAAAAATTAAGATTCAGATGAATATCAAGTCTCTGCATTCATAAATGCTGTGTATTTTCACTTTTTTAAACCCTGCTTATTAATTGACTTTGTCATGTTAGCTTAGTATATTAAAAACATACAACTATAGTGATTTATATCAGTGTTTGAACTCTCCTAACAGTTTAATGTAATCTTTCTCTTGCTACTGATGTGGAAATATTTCTACATCGTGTCTTTGCAAATAGGCTGTCTTCCTTCATATTGCTGGACAATTCGATTGCAATGTTTTTTAGCTGTCTTTCTGGAGAAAGGGAAGTCAATTGTCTTGGTTAAGAAAGGCAGAAGTTGGGAAAGAGGTCTTTTGGTCTGACACAGTTACTGAACTGTTGGAAGATTCTGCAATGGTCCAAGTCCCATTCGGTTACTATACAGTATCTGCCATGTTCTATCAAAAAACCTAGAAGAACTGGTGGAGTAGTACTACTGGGAAGTAGTCACTTCTGGGTAGTGCTGGTGGGAAAAATGGAATTTAAAAATCAGGACAAAAGTCGTCATGCCACATGCACAGCCTCTGTTTAACTCAATTAAAGGCGAATGTTAACTCTTCAACAGAAGTGCTGTCAATTCTGATAGAATTTTTGACATCCTCTTTACCTATCCTTGATCAAATCTAGACATGTTTTTAGGAGAGCAAATCAGTTATTTAATGCAGTATAGCTATCATTCATTGTCATAAATGTGAAAAGTTAAACGACTATTTTCCTGGTATAAACTATTAGTTCTGTTGCCTACATTTCAAGAGGAAGGGAGAGATAATTGCAGTTACAGGAATTTTAGCACAGTGGTTATTCAATTTTGAGTTGCTGGACATGAACAGAGAATACTGTGTCACACAGGTTTATTTTTGCTGCCTTCATGCTAAAGAGAAATTTAAAAAATAATAACTATTACTTGTGTACATTCTGCAGTGCTATGGCTGAGCCTGGTAATGTTAATTTCTGAGATTCCTGCACATGATATGCTGCTGTTGCCGAAGCAAAAAAAAAAAAAAAAAAAAAAGAAAAAAATGGAACAATTGTGGACAAGGAGGATCAGTTTCAATGAGAAAGAAATATGTAGCTCCCAGAATGTGCAGATCCTGTTACCAGTGAGGAATGAGTTGAAGACCTCACTTAACTTTATGAGGTAAGTGTCTGAGAGGAAGGCCTATGTGCAAAAGGGGAACCCCCATGAGGGTATGAGGGAGATTTGCCATAGAAAACAAGTGAAATCTAGAGATCAGTTCTCTGGACGCTGACAGTGGTGCTTGTACATTGTTGTGTGTCCAAGTGTGGCCGTTGTTTCTGAGGAAAAAAACGCTGTGACTGGAGTTTGAAATGCACTAACCTAAACATATGGGCTCAAAGGGAAATGTCATTTCCTAAGGATTCTATGTCATTTTGCAGTTTACTTTGGTGCTAAGAAATAAGGGTGTTGCAATCAAAAAGGAAGAACTAAAGCAAATTTAATCTAGGGAGACACTGGAATGTTAACAACACACAAAACAATTATTAAGGTCAACTTCTTCCTGCAGTTTGGACAAAATATATTTTAAATGTTTAAGTTCTAGTAATCCAGCTTTAGAAAGCCTCCCTAATGTACTGACAGATTACAAGAAATGCTAAACAATAACTGGTGCAGCTAAGACAAAGCATTAGGGCTGGGTGAGAAAGGAAAACAAGCAATGGATGCAGAGCCTCAGGGTGGGAAATCTTTTCTTCAGGTATTTTTTCATCACTTTCTATAACCTGCCCCCTCTCAAGTAAGGGGCAATGTATTTCCAGTTTAGTTTAGGAGGATTACATACAGTGTTTGCTAACCGCAATATTATATTTTTGTTTTTGTTTTGCCAGAGTTTTGGTTATATTAAATATTCTTGGGCTGTGTGAGTGATAGGGAAGAGGAAGAGATGAATGTTTCTGTTTCTGTCCCCAAAGCCCAGTGGACTACTAAGCTGTGTTAGCTTCAGGACTTGCTACCTTTTTACCTGAATGGATTTGAAGCATAATATATCCAAGAACTCCATATCACCATCTTAAAACTTACTCTGTTAAAGTTTTCAAAAGGATGGGGGGGATGGGAGGTGGGTCAGAGAAGGTGCCCCTAGACTGTCCTTTACAGTTCTTTCACTTGTTATGAAATACTTTTATGCAACTGAGTGAAATGTGGTTAAAACTGACTAGGAGTTTAGAGTAATTACCTTAGGATGCTTGGATCAAAATGGTAGGCTTCTGGATACAGCTCTCTAATATGGCTAGACAAGGAGAGATTATAATCTGATGGCCTACTCTTACTGTTTGGGTTTCTACTGGGTTGTTATGTGAACAGGAGGATAAAGCAAGTATCACAGCTTTTCCTTTTTTTTTTTTTTTTTAAGGTATTTTAGAGATTGACATTTTTCTTGACCTGAAATTCTTCTTTTGGCAAGAAAAACTCAACAGCCAGAATTGCAGTCCTATCAAATTGCATTTCACATTTTAATATCTCACAGTGCTTTTTTACAAAAATGTAAATTTATCTTGAAATCATTTTGGATTCTTAGTGAAGCAAAACAGAACATTTTCTTTAATACTTATATTTACCAGCTACAGATTCAGGATTCCTTTGTACTAAATGAGCCACCGAGCTTTCCCATGGATGGGGAAAATGCTATTGACCTAATTTGCAGGCTAGAAAACAAAGATCCAATAAGTTAAACTAGCTACTATTGTTAATCCCATATATGATGTGTGACAGAAGAGAACCCAGCATGTTAGCTCTCTAAGTTTTGTGTAAAGCTCTGGTAAAGTGCTTTTATGGCTGTGACACAATAGAGCTCTCCACAGTGTAGTGGAAGGTTAGAGGCGACAGGTTGAACTAATAAAACCATCTAACCCATAGGTAAATGAGTAAGCAGAGTGATTTTCATCACAGTACCAACTTAATATGTTGGTTGTAAAAGGAGGGATGGTGTAGCACATGAACAGAAACATGCATTTTGTAGTACAAGAGGGTAGATCGTTGCTGGCTTATTGCCTGACCTGGAGTTAGCCAAAGAACTTAGCCCTTGTTTTGGAGAGGTTGACTGCTGGGATTTTGTCCTACAAGGAAGATATTCTAAATCTACAAATATAATTTGGTGAGAGGAGGCCAAATTTGGGCCTGTCAACTTTGACACATCCCTTAAAAGATTCCAAATGATAGAAATGGTGTGTAAGAGAGTTGTAACAAAGGAGAGGTTTTCAGTTCTTTTAGCAGAGAGCTACATAATCACGCTTTCTTGCAGAAGCATTCAGTGTGAAGATCTGTCAATAGAAATCTCAAACTGTGAATATACAATTGAGCTTTATTATCCCTTTGTTATTTTGTAACTACATAGGTATGACAGACAGAAACTGATTTTAAAAGAAATTCGCGATTGTCAGTGTGTCACATGCATGAATCCCACTGCTGGAAGTTTTTCAGTAAATCAGCATCTTTGGGTAGGTGCACCAAGCGCCATATTTTAACAAAATGTTCTTGCTCACAGTAACAGTCAAGTTCTTAATTTAAAGAGAACGAACATCCTAACATTTTGTTACGGCCTTGCATAGCAGACAGATGGTGCTCTGTCTCACACAGAGCAGGCATGGAATAGCACAGTTATAAGTACCAGATAAAAGGTGCTACAGGGACAGAATGTGTAGAAAAACCCTCAGTTCGACCATTTGCCGTGGCAACCCCAGGAGCAGACTTGAGTGAATAAGCACTGTATTGTAAACAAGAATCATGCATAAGACACCCCAGGTCTCCTCAGGAGTCCTTTGACTCTCTAAGGAGTACAGTAAAAGAGTATGCAGAGGTCTTCAAACCTTCACATTACCAGCAGGACTATTTGTGTGTGTTCAGGTCTTAAGGATTTATGGTGCTACTCTTCTTGGCTGGGCTTGAAAACCTGCCACACAGAATGCAGAGAGGTATGGAAGCCTCTAGTGAACTTCAGAGTTCTGTCTTTCATGGGAGGTTAAGAGAAGGGAGCAAAACTCTGCCTGAGGGGACTTTTGTTTTTAAGGGTTAACTTTATTTTGGATTTTATAGTTTACTTGTTATTAATTTGTTTCTGGGTTTCAGGAAGGATATGTTGGCTGTGTTTCATCTGCCAGATCAAAGGTACTGTTTATTGCACTTTCATAAAGAAATGTTTTTCCTATCTTGTGCCAAATCTCAGCTGCTTCTGCCTTTACCTGTGCTCAGGTTTGGGGGTTTCCATTTTTAGTACAGATAGGGTTTGAATTATACAGACATGGGCAAAAAGCATCTGCTAAAATGTGCACGTAACAAACATTTGCCTGAGCAGGCACTAGATTTTCTGCAACCTTGTTGCTCCACCATATTTATTTAATGCATAATCTATTAAAGGAAACAACAACTTAGTTCCCTTAATACCATTTCTGACAAACCCACGCACAAATTCTCCAACAGTGCAAACCTATGGCTGAGTGGACGGAACGACTGGACAGCGAAGCAGAGAAGCGGGGCTGACAGGGCTGTTCCCTAAACAACAAGCCCACACTGAGTGACAGCTTGTTTGTGTATTGAGTGATGTGCAGGATCTGGTTCAAAATCTCACAATAGAATCACTGCTCTGTGACAGTGACTGTAATGTACTTCAATTCAGCACCCTCCACAGGAGCAACAAAGGCCAAAGAATCCGCCACAAGTGTGCTTAACTTTTCAAAAAGAGTAACTCTGTGAAAACAGGGAAGCTCACTAAAAAGAAGCTAAAATGGGCCACTAAACCAATTAAATCCTTCCAGGGAGCAAGAAGATGCTCCATCTGGGCAGAGGACACAACAGCAGAGCATCCCCCATCCTTTGGGAAAGATGCAAGAAAGAGTAAAAGGAGGCCAGCATAGCTACTCAGCAAAGAAATGAAAGTTACTAGAATTAGCAAGGGAAATCATTCACAAAGCTGAAGTTGTGTTCAAACAAAGAAAGCAGGAAGGACTGTAAACTGTGGAAGACTAGAGAACTCTAATCAGTCTGGCCAAAAGCATTCAAGGAATAACTGGTTTAATCTACTTCTTAGATTTGAACTGGTCACTGTGAAATAGGTGTAGCATGCTTTTTATTTTTTGCTTTTTTTTTTTTTGACCTTTCCAAAGCAGTGATTTCATCTGCATAGTTTTAGTATCTTTTCACACCTGGAAGTGCATAGATTTTAAAAGATTGTGTTTGTGCGTCTGCCTAAAACCATCTTTCCAGCATTTGCATTGTCATCTGTATTTTATTTAAACTTGTCAACATTTTTTTTTTTCTAATGGATAGTGTTTGAGAAACACATAATATCAACTAGTTTCTCATGCTGCTTTGTTTCACTGCAGAGAATCAAGGTTCTGAAACTGCCTATGTTAGTATATTTTACATTTAGGTTGATTAGGAATGTTCTACAACAGGATTTCATTTGAAAATGCTGACTGATCAAAAATGTAATTTTTTCAAAATATGTATGAGTTCTATAAGCTTCTGTTCAACTTCGATGTTTTTAGCTTCCCAGTTTGGAGGTGTTTTGTTTATTTGTTGATTTTTTTTTTTTTCTTTCACACAGAAATGTTCTGCAAATGAGGGATTCTGTGATTTGACCAGTTCTGTTTGAGCTGCACCTTGGGGGCAGAAGCATCCTCAGGTAATTTTTCTGAGTTCTCTGGTTTTTAAATGACTGTTAAAAAGACCACAAATGTGTTAATAATAGAATTATAATTGGATTGATCCAAGATAAAGGATCAATATACTACTCTTCCTAAGAAATTTAACAACTTTATTACAGTTCCCCTATGCCTGGTACTCCACTAAGGTGCTATCTGCCTTACTTTTTATTGAAACAACATTCAGACCCTGAACTATCCCAATTTGATTAAATACACACAATTTATTAAGCATTCTGGAAAGAAAAAAGCTGCAAAGGAGCACACTGCCCTGAAGTCAGGCTCATTTGGCAGGTTTCATACTAACTTGATAGTAATTATGATCTCCATCGAGTGAGACAGGGAGTGAATAAGATATTTAACACTGTGTGCTTTGGCTGTGAAAACCTTTTCAACTTGTGCTTTCAATTTCTGGATTTCGGTGTTATTAAAATATTTATGTGGGTATATTTTAAAAGAAATAATTATACTTTTCTCCACACACACTTTTTTAATCTCTCAGAGACATTTCCCTCTGTTTGCTGTCTGTTTCCCAGAGATGGATGCTCTAACCACCATATAGAGCAGGACCATAAATATCCTTTTCCAGCACTGGAGCTGCAGTTTTGCAGTATAGTGAAATCTATCATCTCACTCAACATAAGCTGCAATCTGCCTGCGTCAGAAAATGACCCAAAACTTTCTACCCACAGTGACTGGATTCAATTATGGTTTTAATTTAAGAGATTTGGTGCGTATATTCCAGGTAATACAGGTCTTTCTGTATAGTTCTTGTATGTATAAAGTGCCCTTTCTCTCTACTATACATTGTAGATTCTTGTGTGATTTTATGTAACGCTTGTTTTTCAGAGTCTCACGTTGAACTCTGTGGAGAATTCCCTAAATATACACGTACTGGCTATGTCAATACTCAGAGTGAGTATCATGCCTGAACATCATCTAAATTCTGTAATACCATTTTCTCACGGTGAAACCACTGGCTGCCAGAAAAAAATGCAGCATTTTTGGAAAGAGGATCTCAGCTGTAAGTTGTCTACAGTGTTGTAATTATCAGGATAGAATCAGGATAGAAGTGCTTATAAATTCTTAACATGCAACCTCCTGTAAGCCGGAAAGGTATCTTAAAAGCTCTACAGTGTAAAAGGTACCAAGAGAACAATTGGCCATGTTCCATGTGCCTCTGTGCCATATTCAGTCAGGTCTGAAGCTCCTGGCAAAGTGAATTTTTTTAGTTATATGAAGCTTATAGTTAAAAGCTTACTACATACATTTACTAGATCTAGTAGTAGATCTCCTGGGTCTTGTTTCTTGTGCCTTTCTAAGGCACTCCTCCTTGGAGAGAGGACTAGAAGGAATGGGAGGGTAACACCAGTTTCTCAGAAGCAGAGTAGTGGAGTCATGCTTCTAATCCAGTCGGAAGCATGAATGACTTGCAGCAATGTGGAGGGCAAAATATGGACATGCTACAATAAGAGGTTTCTGAGAACTCCAAATTTTGGCACCCATGACAACCTGTGATGTGATTAAGAAATCAGGTTCACATTCCAGACTGTTCTAAAATTGAATGTGAACAGTTGCTTCAAATAGTAGTACTCCCAAATGCATTTATTCTGCATCTGTCTGCACACCAAGCTGCTATGCCATGCAGTGCAAAACTTGAACAAGCTGACTCAACTATGAGAAGCAACCTAAATGTTGCAGACCCTCTGGTCCCTGCACACATACCGCTGATTTCAAAGAAGCCAGGTAAACATGTTCTGGTTCCCAGATAACGAGGTTGTTTCCCTATTGAAGGCAGCTTACATGGTATCTCTTCACTCTGCTAGTCTATGGAAGAGGCATATAGCAGATGAAGCTTGACATAGCAAAGGATAGGTTTGTACTCTGGGTTAAAGCTGCCAATTTTTTTTTTTTTTTTTTAGCCAAAAAATTAAACACAACTGTTGAGGTGTCTTTCTCCTCTTGCTCAGTTTTGTAATGCCACAGCTTTGCTGTGCTGTGCTTTCGCTCCTTGCAGGTTCATGGACAAAGTTACAATGCACTTACTTGCAGAGCAGACTGCAAGGAGGGAGGAGCAGGCAGGGTGCTGAGGAGTCCCAGTGACTCCCATTGGCGATGGTTGCTCTGCACTTCCTTCCTCGGCCTTTTGCATTCAGCTGTTGCCATTGTGGTTAACTTTTCAAGTATGAATGGTTCTTCCATTTCATTCTGCTGCCTTGTGCCTACAAAGCATGGGAGGATCTTTCTGGAAAAAAATGCTGTCATCACAAATCCTGTACTCTTTGTTCTGTGCTGGAGGCAGAAAGTGGGAGAGGTAGAGGAAAGAAATAAGTGGGAGCAAAACATATCCAATTTTTTTATTCCTTTATTTTATTTTTTTAAATTTAAAAAATACTGTTAAATTTGGCAAGCCAGCAAACCTGGTGTTAACTTTTTTTTTTTTTCCAAGCTGGTTTGCTTTTTGTTTAACATACCTATCTGGGTTAGCTTTTAACAAATTCAGCTGCCACCTTCTATATGAGTGGGAACATTTTTAGTATTGTAGACCAAGCTAGCAAAAACTGAGCAGTAGTTTGAGACCATCATCAGTAGGTGCATGAGAGACATCAGTGGTTTGGGAAGACTGAAGGAGTGCATGTGAGGTTGGCAAAGGGTAATCAATGTTCTAAAGAGGATAGTAGGAATCTTTCTGGTTGTAAGAGGTATTACCAGGACAACTGTCCTGCTAAGAGCAAATTTTTTTTAATACTTCAACAGTATCTGATTCTTTTATGTGTGTTATCTCTAGGTTTTAAAAATAATTTCAACCTTTCAATGCGTTTGGAAATGCTCATGTTTGGATCGAGGTCAGAATTTTACCCATAGTTCCTGAGAGTTGCTTATTTAACATCTGTTTAGCAGCAAAGAGGAGAGCAGGATGTCAGTTTTTAGAATCTCATAATACAGCTGGATCAAAAGGTCAATGCAAAAAGGAAACATTTTCACAACAAATACCCCAATGATGGAAAATTTCCAGATGAAATTTCCTAATAGTTACTTGTGCTAGGCATAAAAATAGATAAATGACACTGAATTAGCTCATACATGAGTATGAAGTTGTTAGGCAAAGTATCATTACATGAGCCACCTGCTCACCAAATACCTATTCATATGCTTGCTGGATTTAGTTGTACTATCAGGGAAACTCCATACTGCAAAAGTCCCAGTCCAGTCGTATTAGCACTTTGTGACAGAGACTTTGATCTGCCAATTCCTAAAAATTATTGCACCACTCTTGAAGAAGCCATGTCAGAGCTGGCACTCTGAATGAAATCCTGAAGTCAAGAGGAATGCCTTCATTGCCTTTAACCAAGGCCAGAATTTGTTGACTAGTAACAACCAATGACAAAACTGAGAACTGGAGTAGCGAAGTAAAATTTAATGAAGGGTACCCAAAAGGGTCAAGTTGAACAACACATCAGAATCAAGGGAAAAAGCGTCTTAGGCAGTCTCTTGTCTGATGTGCTTTTTGTAATGGTATTCAGTGTGTGACAGTAATCTATATTGGGGGTGAAGCTGGGAAGAATACAGAACTAAAGAGGCAATCTAGAAAAAGGAGTTTTTAAATAGACAGGCAGGACTCCAGCAGGATACGGTCAGGCTTTTCTGAAGAGAAAGGGGTGTGTCAGAAATAAAACTGGATTACAACAAAGATGAAAGTCGTACAAAGGAGGGCTAGGAGGAAGACATCGCCGTTCCTAAGGCAAACACACAGCCTCATTATGTAACTTCTTTTACAACAGGTCATTAATTGGCCATTAAGCATGCATACTGTAGGGAGTAAATATTCATGTTTTGGTGACCCAAGAATGCATATCACTGACTGGAACATTTTAGTTTCTAGTCAGGGATTGACAATATCACGTTTGAGGGGGGAAAAAAAATGTCTTGGAATGAAAATGTGTTTGCCAGGAACACTTTACTACCCCAGCGATATATTGGTTCCTATTGTCTTGATCCATTTATCTTGAAAAAATGTATCCATGTAATCATCCTGCATTTGCTCATATAAATATATGGACAAGAAAGATACTGAACATTTTAATGCAATTCTCATCCATACTATAGAATGTACTTTGAGATGGGATTCTTAACATGAGGTAACTGGGAAAAATCTGTTTGTATCCACTGTTTCATGCCATATTATTTTTAAGCATTGTGGGAATGAAAAAGATTTCATGGGGATGAAAAGGATTTCATGATATTGGAAGTGTATACAGATGAATTGTTTATTGTAGAAATCTTGTTTTGTTTTGTTTCCTGTCCCTGGTGTGAATGGACATCATTTCAATATAACAGAAAAGATTATAAAAACAAAATCACTGCAGTCATAAGAAGTATTCTGTCTTCTCTCTTACTTGAAGCATACTTATTCAAGTTTCTTCTTTGTAATGAGGCTCTTTACCTTTTTTTTCTATTTAGATGCTACCTCCTTATGGTTGCATGCCATGATGAAGACCATAAGAATATTAGGAGTCAGTAGCAAATACAAGCAAGTAGAGTGTACGGTAAGGAAAGCAGAGTAAAACTGCATGGACCATACATAAACAGCATAAGATGGAAAAATGACTGAGAAGAATAATCTTGTAGCTTGTGGTTGAACCCATTTCCTTCCAGAAAAGATGAGATTAAATTAAAAGCTATCACCGAAGTCTGCATTACGTATTATACTCTTTTCAGCTGTCTCCAGAGAGAAGACACAGTCCGAGAGGTCTTGGAGCTGGCCTTCTGGAAATAGCATGCTGCCAGATTCTGATGGAAAAATGTGAAACACTATCTGATATTGGTTCTGTAGCTAACAGGATCATTCTTAGAATCCAGCAGCTTTTCGTAAGTGCACACATGCACACAGACACACAGATAAAATTGTGATAAAGGGTTAATATGCTGGGTGAATACTTGTTTATATCTCTATATTGTTACCACCAGGGTGTTGATGAGCATGTATTTATCCATAAGCCACTAATTTACTGCTACTTTGCCCATGGTGTTGGAGAACCTCGTTACTTTCCCGTATCTGATTGGGAGAAGCTGACCAGAATTTTAACAGAATCATTAGAGCACTACAATGAGCTTCATGCTGCAATGAATCTTGTTCTTTTTGAGGATGCTATACAGCACATGTAAGTTTCCTTACTTTCAGTAGGTATAATGTGTGCTCTAGCAAAGATAATCATTGAAGTGCAAATTCATTTAAAGGTGACCTGCAAGAGTATTAAAAATAACCTCACAGCTTTAGAGATATATGCTGAGTGCCCCAAATGGCCAGGCTAAGCCAGGCATTTAGCACACTTTTAATATGAAATGTAACCATTTTTACTTCTAATGCGTCCAAGCAGTCTTCACCCACTGTGAATTGTTGGCTTCTTCTCAGTGTGACCCATGGACCTGCTACTGGTCATGTCAAATCCGCTATAGAGCACTGAGGCAGACTGTGGTTTGACCCATCAGGGTATTTTAAAACTCATTATTACAATGCTACAGTGGCTTCAAACATTTCACATTTTACGTGGATAGGAAATGAAGGATATTTAAAAATAAATCTACGTGTTGGAAGCCTACACAGAGCTTTAGGAAAGAGGTTTATTTAATGCTGTTAAGCTAGCCCCATAGTTTGCAATGGGGTTATATGATGGATAGGCTGTCATCATTTTTGTATTTTCCAAGGGACCACCACATACAGGAGCAGATACTCCTATACAGTTAGAATTTGGAGGTTTTTAAAAAGAAATCTAAAAGGTTAGATGGGGAAAGAGAATGGGATTTACATGTAAATTTGCTAAGTTAACTTTTAGGGGAGTTTCTGAGTCATACCTTCCATGTTTCTAAATATGATGAGAGCTTGATAATGTGGCTTTACTGTCCATTCCTATACAGACCATTTTTGTGTCAGAGGTGCCAAGTTCAGCTGCAGTTTCATTCCGCTGTCATTTTCTTTATTCCAATTATTTTAATTTTTTATTAAACTATTTTTTCCACAAAATTTTCTAGACAGTCACTGTGTTGTTTAAGGATCATGCATATAAAAGTATTTCCAAGTTCATTTGTCAGAACAAAATAGCCATTGCTTTTTCTGGGTTTTCACTTAGTGCATTCCACGTAGTTTGAACAGTAAGTGGCCTTGGCCAGATTTGTTTTGTATGCATTGTTTCACCCTCTATTTGTCATGCAAATTTAAATTGATAGCAGCTTTGAATTGCTGGCAAGTGTTAACTCAAAATCAGCCCCTCTTGCTTTTCACAGGAAGATAAAAATAAGAAAATATTTCTGTTCACATTAGCTCCTTCCTTTCAGCTCCTCAAGCCTAAACTGACTTCCGTATCAATTTAAATAAATATCTCTTCTTACAAAAAACACTTGGTGCATCCAAAAATTACATGTTTACGGTTTATGGCATTATCAGGAAAGTCATTAGATTTATCTCAATACTAAAGTGGAAATGGTAAAGAACCTCCAAGAAATAAGTAGAGACTTCATCCATTGGGACCAAAAGCAGAAAGCAAATTAGCTCTTTATCTTGTTTAGATTTTTGTTAATCAAGAAAAATGCACTTAATTACTCTGACAGGAAGCAGTGCATGTAGAAACTGAACTGAGCCTGGGGCCAGATGTCATGCAGTCTGAGATAGCGTAAGTTTGTTGTACTGCTTCTCTGTAAATAGAAGAGAGCCTCCTCAATTACTGTAGGTAGAAGAACTCATTATGTTATTCAGGTAGGAATTTACATAAATGACGTAAGAAATCCTTATCCTTCCATGGTTATAAAAGCTTATTTTATATGAGCAAGCTATTGCTTTTTTTTTTTTTTTTTTTTTTTTAAATCTCAGACACTACAGGAGCAGAGAATTGGTCAATAGAATTGCATTCTTGTTGAAATTCAACCACTGGTGCTGACCAAAACCCACTGTCATCTTCTGACTGTACGGGAAAGTTGTCTCATATCTGTTTATTGTGGATAGAAGCAGAATATCCTTGTTGCTTACCAACAGAAAAGGCCAGAAACTAAACAGGTTAACCTACAGGCAGAATGCTGCTGACAACTGTCTTGCTTTAGATTTTGTTAAGATAGAGAGTAAGGCTTTGTGATGCAGCCTACAATTTCACAGTTCTTATATTTCTCATCATCTGTGTGGCTAAATCAAGAGTCATTCTTCCTTAACAGCAGTTTTGCCAAGGTTTACCACTAGGGTGGGGGGAAGTAGATCTACGGGCAGAAAACCAAATCCGAGTTTTCTCTGGACTTGCACCCTGGGACTGCACTCCCATTTGAATTCCAAGATATATAATGAATGGTAATTTAACACAGTAGCCTTTCCAGTATCAGGCCATTATAAATATCTTCTTCATGTTAAAATAGCTACCAAATTGTTTTTGTTTTGTTTTGTTTTCAAAACTTAGTTGAGCTTAATGTCTGTGTGCCCTCTAATCCTCTTTCAATTGTTATTACAACTGGCTGGTGAGTGTTACCAACTTTGAGTCAACAGACAAGCATGAAGTGTGATTGAATAGTAATGAAGCAAATGAGTTTGAAGCAACGGAAACTACATCTAGAAAACTTAAATTAACACAAAATGTAGAGTGGGACTCAGTCAAAACTTCCGTCTAATCCTGACTGGCTGCTTGGGAAGAGACAAATTCAGAACAGAACTTTGCAGCTTGGATCGGTCTGTGAAGATTTTACTAGTATTTTCTAGCTCATTACTTTTGATAGATCAAATATCATGGGAATGACTACTATCAAGCAAAAGTACATACTCTAATTTTTCTTGGTTTTATAGATGTCCTATCAGCTGTATTCTTGAGACCCCCTTATGACAATACTGTCTTAATTGGTCTTGGAAGTAGCGTCAAGCAGAGTCTGCTGGCTAGCAGTCTTTCACAGCTCAATGGAAGTTCATCAAGTCACCAGACTTAAGAAGATGCTCAGGGTAAGGATTTTGGTTTGCTGTGGTATTCTGTTTTTATGTTGCAACAGTTCATACAGCATTGTTGACTACCAGATTGTAGTTTCTTTTCCCTGACGTTGCAGGGGCTATAAATTAGAACCTTAGAATAGTGCTCTGTGGATTGACTGGTTTCGTATGTAGGCTGTGTTCTTCTGATTGCTTTCCAGTGATAATCATCTGATGCCTTCTTTTGCATTCTGATGTTATCTCACCAAATGCATGCATATTTTCTCATTTGATGTTTTCTTTGTTTCTCAGTCTTTACAAGGCATGTAAATTTAACTTTCATGTTCATGTTGGGGCTGCAAAATGTTGGCCACCTATCCCAAGTTTAGATCAGCGCCAGAAACCTATGACTCAAGTTCCCAATATAGAACAGGGGTCCATGTGAAATGATGTACAACCCAGGCAGGAGGAGAGGGCTGTGGCACTGTGAGAAGCAGCAGATCCAGGTTTTTGGCTTTCTAAAACTCAGCATGAGCTGGGAAACTTCTCTCTGATAAGAGAGGTAATATGGTACCAGCCAACTGACTAGGTGAAACCTAAATGCCTTATAGACAATGTCTCCTGGCTCCTACTGAGTTTCTACTATCACAGTTTATCTGTAATTTAGAAAAGAAACATATAATCTACCCAATTGCCCTTTGAAAGTTGTCAGCAACTTGTTTACACCATTTCATGAAATAGATAATATTTCAAGGTTACTTGTAACTAGCTTTTGTTCTGAGATGACAGGAAGTTGCTTCTAATTAACTCAGCATGTTCATCAGAATCAAATTCTTCAAGTCTGTGGGATCTGCATCACAGAGAAATTTAACTTCAAGTATGATACAGTAACAGGTAGCTAACTTTGTTTAATCTATTGGAAATTCATTGAAAATAATGGGAAATTTACCCCATTTTGACTGACAACTTAAAATAAGAAATTACAACTTTCTCAAAATATATGGTCAGTAAAACTGTAGTGGTATGAATAAATTTCTAAATGCTTATTTTTTCCATGAATAGAAAGGCACCAAAGATGGATCCTTTACTAGGCATAGGCCTATAATTACAGAAAGTAATATAAGTATTTTACATTTACTGTGCATAATAAAATGCAGTCAGTGATGAAAGAATATTATGCAATGGAGTCAGAAATGAAAGCTGCGGAGGAATGATTTGCTGGTGTTCTCGTCAGCAAAATTCTGTAAGCAAGAACCTTACTCCTGTTTGGCTGATGGGTGATAGTCTCTCAGAGCATTGTGCTGAATGCAAGACTGATTCTCCTTTTCTCTTGGCATATTTGTCTTATTTTTTAGTTTCATTTTCAAACAGCTACATTCATGGTGTTTCTCTCACATAAAATACAACTGCTTTTATATATCATAGTGAAATAAATATTCACTCAAATAAACAGAACAGACTAACAGCAAACAAAATGTCACGTCCTTTTTGAGGAATTTCTAGGAATATATAAGCTAAGATTCCCAAGGATTCTTGGCTCTGCTTTAGAACTGGTAATCACTCAACTTCTTGGCTTGATATTATTTTGAAATTTTCAAAATATTTTCATTATCCCCAAACTAACTCTTCTGTTCATTCTCTTGGAAAGATTGAAAATGTGTGATTTTTGTTCTTAAGCAAAATTTTTCTTTGGGAAGAATAGAATCTCTCAAAACTGCAGCCTTGATTTTCTACCTTGCCTTGATCTAAGTAAAAGGTACTGCTCTTGTGAGTTTCTCAGACAGGTGGTGATGGGAGTCTAAATTGTTAGACTTTCCTCTGTTTAATTTTATGTCTTGGATTTGAGCTTTGAACACAGATGATTTAAAACGGAAAAAAAAAAAAAGAAAAAAAACTCTAAATCTTAAAAGCAAAAATTTAAAAACATCTGAAATAGCATTGGAGAAGATCTGTAAGCGCTCTATACTTGTAAGGAAGTTCCTTGTAAGGAACTGGAGATTCTCAAACTCTCATATACAACTACAGTGGGCCAGAAGACTTGATCTGAGAAGACTGGGTTGTTTGTACATTTTAATCAAAACACACTCCTTTTGTTGTTTTTTTTTTTTTCCCCTACTCTATTTTGTAATGGATCTCTGCAAAGAAAAAACAAGGACAGACTCTGTCGTGTGAATAATTTATATTTATCCTCCTGTCTCAGAAATTTTAACTTTGATTCACATGCCTGCAAAGCTGATGATTTATGTGAAGTTTCCAGAAGAGGCTCTAATATGGCAATCTTCATGGCAGGATAGCACTTTTGTGCAAAACCCCATGCTTAGAGGACAGAATTGGAAGATTGTGGTTGAAACTATTAGAGAAAGGCATTAGTCCTCAATATCAACAAAGAAAAAGCATAGAAGAGAGAAAATCTTATCCAGCTGCAATCATTTCCTTATTTTCTTTTTGCCTCCAAAATATGGTTTTAGTACAAAAGAACATTAACATTATTTATCAGCTGTAACTTGGGATCAGGATGAGCAGCTGAAAATTATAAATGGATGGGCCGTATTTTTAGCTCTCATTCTATATGATGAGGATATCCAGAATTCCTATCATATCTGTATTGTCCAGGAAAAAAGCAAACATGATCAACACTTGCAGATAGGCAACTGTTAAAACTGCTGGCAATACAAGTTGGCTTTATCCTCGCACTGACATTATTCAGAAGTTGAAACCAGGGCTTTCCTGACTGACTCCCCCATATAGCACAGAGATTCTCCCAGTCTTCGTGAGCCTGCTCTGATCACTGTCTCTCATTTTAAAACTGAAGATTAAAGGTACTTCTCTTTTTGGTCATTTCAGCAGGCAGGCGTTGTACGTAAAGCATTATTTTTATCTACCAACAAAAATAAAATTTGACTCATTTACCCTGTCATATAAAAAAATATATCATTCAATCCTAGAGTCGAATCAGAAAAATCATACTGTATCGATGATTTGATTTATAAACTGGAGTAACACTTTTTTGCAAATTATATATACATAATTTTTTAATGCATGTATGAACTAAGGCTTTACTTTACCATTATAATCAAGCTGATTTTGATGCTTGTTTCATCTTCTTTCTACACCACCACCCTCACACAAGATTGTTTAACTGCTTTTCTTTCATTCTGTGTGATTGTTGTCCATACATTCTGCAATTCCTGCATTTTACTAGAAAACTTAATGATCCTAGAGGAAAATATTTGTGACAGAAAGTAGTTCATTATTATATAAGGGCAAACAATATGCGTTTATAGTGCAATCAGCAAGCTGCTCTGAAAACAAAATGCTTGCTCACGTTTTTGGGTAGCAGTCCCCGTCTTTGTGACAATGGCTGCATTTTCAAATTGTTAATTATGTACTGCCCCCTAGGGATTTGTGTTTTGCTTGTGGCAACCTGCTTGCAGCTCCTTTGGGATCCATTTATTATAACAGTCTAGATTTCTTATAGGGAATTTGCACTTCTCTCCTCTTTGCATTTTTTGACCTTGATAATAACTTCGAATTTCTTCCTTTTCCAGCTATGATGATATGACTTGCTTTTTAACTCCTTCCAGGTTAGATTTTGTTGCTGGTGGTGGTTGGTTGATTATTTTTAAGTAGACTGTTAATATCTGTGGTTTGCTTTGTGCATTTCGTGTATTTTGAGTGCATGTATATTAGGTTTTATATATAAAATATTCTTTACATTATTTGAATAGGATGATGACATTTTAAAACATTTTTTCCTTCTAATATTTCTAGGGGATAGGTTTTCTTTTCAATGTTTGTCCACATTCGATTTGTAAAAATAAGCTGTGTAAATTTCTCAGAGCCAAATTTTGCTTCAGTGCTGAAAGGGAGAAGATGGGAACTGCAGTGCTTTACACAGATGTCAGATACCTGATGAGTGATTTCTTATAGTTATTAATGACATGGCAGTTTCAGATTAATAATAATAATAATAACGAGAACAATGATAAGGACAAGTTTCCTTTTACTTCACTCATAGGTGAGATGAGTTGTCCACAGAAAATCTGATCAGAGGAAAGAAGAATTTTGCCAAATGTGTTTATGATCAAAACAATTCAGAAATACAAGAAGGCAAAATGAGCAAAGGGCAGTAGGTTTTGAATAGGCTTCATCAGCAGAGGTGAGAGGTCATCTGGGAAGATTAGTTATAGGTGCTATTAAGTCACCTCTGTGACACTGTTAGAAGAAGCTGCTTAACATAATCATGTGCAATCAGTAAAACTGCTGTTTGTTATAAAACGTTTTTGATTTTCATATTTGATATTGTTATGTAAGATGGTGTAATGTAAAGCCATACTTATTTCACCAGTACAAATTATCAGCATTAATGATTTGTGGTGCTTTTCCTGACAACTTTCAAAGTAAAAAATTGTTGGGAAATACCTCTCCAAACCTATTTTCACTAATATATTTAAAGACTTGCATAGAAGTTTTTCTTTATGCTGTAATTGTAGACACTTGCAAGGGGTACAGCTTTTATATATGAACTAGTCCTGCATCACACACCACTGTTTGAGTTCGGTTATCCTTCTTAACCACACAATACCAGCCATCTCTTTGAAGTGTTTATCACTTAGTGCTAAGACTATGCAAAAAGGGATTGCATAATAATTTTGTCTTTTCCATTTGGAGTTGGACTATTCAGTACATATTTGCTTATACACCAAGTGGAGAACTGCATCACTTTTGTCAATTCTCACACATTTATGTGATAATATGGACTACCTCGGGATGAATGTGTTCAAATCCGATTTGGTTGCAAGATGCATTAGAAGTTGACTCTCCTGTTTGGTGAGGCCTAGTTTGAAAAATAGCAGGTGATAGAATCTTGCAAGGTTTTTGCATAAGATTTTGATGCATTAATATCTTGCAAGATACTAGTTCATCATTTTCCCTGAGTTTTCCTTCATGCTTGGCCATAATCCCATGAGGATACACATTCTTGTCCAGCCACCATGAGTGATGTCTAAATTGCCTGAGAAAGCAAGCTCCTAATTTCAGTACAAATCTGGAAAGTGTTTTACAAATGGAACTGGGCCAGAGTTTCTCAGTGAAAATGTCTGGATGCCATCTGGTTCTGTGGGTGCAAGAGGTAGAACTCAAAGTATCTGGAAATAGCCAGAGGGGAGAGAGTAGAACCTAATGTGTTAGCTCCGGCCTTATTTTTGTTTATAGTGTTAGACCTCTGGCAGAAAACCAAACTAATGTATAACATCAAATTCCAGCACTGCAAAGGATGGGATCTCAGAATAGGCAGGATTAGGAATCTGAGGCCTTATTTATCACTATCTTTCTTCAGTGTTACACTGTGGCTGATTTCAATGGGACTATTTTGGCTAAATTCAGACGTAGTTGTATGTCAGATCTTATATTACAATATAGAATTAATCTATGTATATTATTGCTGTTGTGCTACCTACAAAATCAAATTTGCAGAAAGCTGCTAACTCCAGAATAATGATTTATATACAAATTTCATAATATACTGCAGTAAATTATCTTGAGCCAACCCACTCACACTGATACCAGTGCATGCACACTCCTTCTAAGGCTCATCAGTTTGCCTGAAGCCATATATCAAATGCTGATATATGTCGGGACTGTTCATCAAGCACCTTTAAAATCAGATTGCTGATTTTAACAGGGGCCACCACAATTTCCAGACAATCTGAGTCAGCAAGGGGATGGCAAAGTATTTAAAAATTAGAAAATTTAATTCAGCCTTAACTGTTGTAATGCTGATTCTGATAGTGATGCACATTTGTAGGACCAAACATCTGCTAGCATGCTAACAAATTGCAGCAGATTATAGAATGGATTTCCACCACTGAGGCTGTACTTTCACTTGTGCTTTTGTTTTCTCAAACAGAAGTCCACCTGGTCCATAAAAAGCAATACAGTGTCTGAAATTTAGAGCTGTAATTTTAAAATTTTACTTCCTCATTATGTATTATTTTGGTTAAGCTCAAAATATCTCTGCATTTTTACCTGCATTTTTGTGATTTATTATATGGCATTGGAGTGTTTGGCTCTTTCTTTCATTTTCCCTGCTTATCTGGCAGTCAGAAAAAGCTAGAATGAAGTATGAGTGTAAGTAGAATACATACTTTCAGAAAGCATTCTCAGGCATAATATATTGAAATCTTCTGTAATGAATTCTTATTTGCCAGAAAAAAATATTTAACCATGCCAGGAAATTATCTGTGAGGAATAAGCACTCCCCCCACCCCCCTCCCAATTTGCGTTGCTTGGAAGGGGAGAAGAAAAATGGCACAGATGCATGCAGTATTGCACAAAGAGTATATATGGACATTTCAGTCACTGATATTTCCCCATTTTCTGATGCTAATGTAAGATATGTTGGTTTTGCATTTATAATTAAGATGAACAGATGGTGAAGACTTAGTTTAAAGTAATACTGTACATCCATTAAAATAATCTCTGCCTACAGTGATTCTTCACTATAGCAAGACTTAATTGCATATATAACACAAATACATCAGAAAGAACTCAGTCTTTAGCCATTTGCTCCATTAGGACAATAGTAAAACAGACGTCACCAAAACAGGATTTATCCTGGAGACTCCTAAGATTAACAGATGCATCTCTGCTGACAA
This sequence comes from Cygnus atratus, assembly GCF_013377495.2. Taxonomy (NCBI): domain Eukaryota; kingdom Metazoa; phylum Chordata; class Aves; order Anseriformes; family Anatidae; genus Cygnus; species Cygnus atratus. The sequence continues at coordinate 18,451,969 of NC_066367.1, forward strand.
TATTGGGTTGCTTTAATTAATGATCATTTTATGAATAAAAGAAAGCATAATTTCTTAAAACATACGGGATTTCTTTTTTAAAAGGCACCCATATTTTGAGGGAGGAACATTCAGGAACAGAAGTAAATTTTTAACAGACTGATTTGGTGTTATTTACGCTGTTTCTCCCATAGAGTAGAGCACATAATTTGTTCTTCAGCAAGCTTTATAAGTCTGTGTCTTTGTGGACTGCATCCATGTTTTAAGTTAGGTATATTCTTAAGCGTGTAACTGAAGGAAGTCCTTAAGTTGTTGGGAAGCAGAAGCAGATTTCTGCATGTTTTTGTTTTTCCATAGAAATGCTACAAAATGCCATTTTGCAAACTTTATATATACATGGGTTATGTAAAAAATAAAATTATTTTCCCCTAAAGATCTGTACTTCTTAGGGAACGGAACTTGAGGTTATATCTCCAAAATGGGCACTCACAGAACAGCAATAGAGATGTTAACCAACAATACTCATTTTTCAAGAATGATGTCAATTATGTATGTGGTTGTATATTTATAAGTCCCGTAACTCCATTTCTGTTCATTTCTTGTACTGCCTACCATCCCACATTGGTAACTATTTTCTATGATAATGAAACCTGATGAAATCTAACATCCAACAATATAATTCAGCAGAGATAATCTCCCTTTCTTCCTCCAAGGTGGTTTGTTTTGTTTTATTGTTTTAATGTAAGGACATACAGGATCATTGAATGTTTTTGGTTGAAAGGGACCTTAAAGTAATCTAATTACAACATTTTACTGTTGTTGTGATTAGCCAAAATGAAGTATAATAAGGGTTTGATGAAAATTTTTGCAAGTTTTTAAACCTAAAATACATTTACTATCACACCAAAATGATTAGCAGTCACTATGTAGTGACTGAACAGTTCTCAAATGAGAAAGACAGTTGTCCACATTGAGTTTCTTAAAACTGGCGAATCCCCATCCTTTGTCATGTGCTTTAGCTGTTGAAGGCCTTTCTCTCCTCCTCAGCAGTTATTACTGTCCACAAGAATGCCTTGACCAATGTGTTATGTGATATTTTGGTTTAAGTTCCTTCATTTTTCTCTGTTAAAATTGTGCTTTGTTTAAAAATATTTAGATATTTATTGAAGCAAGAACTTGAACCCTGAAGTCCCATTTTCCACATGAGTACCCCGAACCTTAGGTTATTGAGTCATTTGCACAATCTCTCAGAATATTTAAGTATATTAAACCAAGTCAAATAGCACCAGCAGGAGAGATTGAGAGAGTCTTTATCCCAGAATACAAAAACTCGGTAATATGGTAGTTAAACATTCTTCCAGGAGATGCGGTTCAAAACCCCTCAGGCAGAAGAGTGAATTGAACCAATCTTTCTTCTGTCTGAGATGACCTGTAGGGTAAGGCAGGAGAGAGACTGCTTTTGTGTGTGTGTGTGTGTTGATACATTAGTTTTCTTTAAAATGTCTGAAAATGAAATTAAATAATTATCTCCAGTGTTTGTACGTCACCCCCCAGCCAAAAACATTTAAAATCAATTTGGACAGACATTTAGCGTTGGAAAAGGATATGTTTATTGTAATTTGGCAGCCACACTGAAAGTGTTTCATTTGTGTAGACTTCATTCAGGTGACAAAATTAATAAGAGCAAATAGTCCTGTAAATATAGCAGAGGTACATGAGTAATAAAGGAAATAAGAAGGGGAGAGGGCGGCAGAGGAGGAGGAGGAGAGAGACAGGCTGGGAGCCAAAGGGACCGAAAAAGGCAGCAAGTTTTACAAAACATTCATTTGACTAATTTGCTTAACATAATAAAGAAAGGATGGTTTTATTTGGGAGGGTGGGGGGATAGCAGCAATGATTGATTTGATGGGTATTGTATTTGCTGGATATGGGATGAATAATGTCCATGAATGGATATAGAAAGTATCTCTCCAAAATTGGAATAATCCATAAGTCATAGGATGCAGAGCACAAAATACCAACACGCTAACATACTGAGAAAGGCTTTAAACAATAACTGAGCAAATCTTGGAAGAGGTCCAGAGAAACAGGGAACAGAAAAGGAGCTACATGTAGAATAATGGATTTTAGACAATAGAGAGAGTGCGGCAGACATTTGTGAACGGAGTATTAGCTCTTTAATTATAATAATTACCTAAGTTTAAGGTCAAGGCACCTGTGCATTTCTGTCTGTGAGAAACTGATTAAAAAATTAGAAGTAGCATTTAATCTTGGTGATACTATTTCCAAAAACTCTCTCAGAAATTTGGGTATTGCCAAGATCATTACTTATTATTTGTTCTGTACCTAGAGACACTGACTGAGATGGGTCCCATGTTGCCACCCTGAGATCATTGACATCAAGATTGACTCTCTTATCACTTAAAATGAAATATAAAATGAAAATCCTCTGCAGGGAAGAAAACCATGAAAAATGAAGATCCTTACATACTAATTTATTCTGCTTTCTCATACATACTGACCATGGAAATGAAAGGTTTCATATTGTTCCCTTTAGTAATTCAAACAAATCTATTCCTGGTCTTGGAAATTAACTTCTTAGCTAATCAGGTGGTATAACCTGAGATTTACTGCCAAGGAGCCCTAGCTGGGAAGCAGCAAAGGTGGATCTTGTCACCCAGATGGAAATGAAGCACAGTGTGATGCAAAGCATCTCCGGTTGGAAACAACCCTACATACATCATTCAGGTTATGTTCTGTGCTGTTGGAGGTTTTGTGATGATTTCTGAGCAGGAGAATGCAAGCATCTGTTTGAGTAGCTTGTGCTTCTGCAACACCACAGCTAGACCAGTGGCTTCCAGCAGTGTTACACTTCAGTGTTTTGCTTGCTCTCTACCATGTCAGAGCAAGTTTGAGTTTGAAAAAGAGCAGACACAGATCAATGAGTTGCAAACACAGAGAAAAAGCTTCCTATTCTCTTCCCTCCACCCTCCCGGGCATAAATATTTGGATTTGGATTATGGGTGACAGAAGAAAGGCAATCCCACTAGGAATGGATATCACTGGTTGCTACTGAGCACATAGAGGAGATTGAATGAGTGTTGAGGGAATTAGGGAACTAACACAAGGGTATGGAAGAAAGAATGAAACAAAGAGAAGCAAAGATGGAGCAAGGTATGGAGAGTATTGTAGAGAGAGATTTTCTAAAAGCTCGTAGAGTTGAGAAGCGTAAGGTTAAAGCTATTTCTTTAAAGAAGGGAGCGAGTGCATGAAAGGAAGTCATAGGAAAAGGTGAGAGTGGGAAACCTGGAAGTAGAGAATGAAAAACAAAAAAATGACAATTTGGAAGTCATTTGCTCTAGATTTGTTGCAATTACTGCTCTTAAACATGTCTTAAGAGAAATATTCCCATTCCTCTAAAAGTTTGCAGTTTTTCTATGTTCTTTTTCAATGAGTGATCTCTAATAATAACTTTAAAAAAAATGAAAATTTTTGTTTCCACTTATATACAACCCAAATTTCAAAATTTTAGTTTGCTTTTCTTGCCTTTCACTCTCTTTGCTACTTCCTCACTCTTCCCCCCCACCCTCAAACAATGCAAATCTGCACCACCTTCAAAAAAAAAAAAGTGTGCTAGAAAGAACTCGAGCATAATTTTAACAATCTAAAAATTTCCGGAAGTGAAGAAAAACTAAATAAGTCATAAGTGCACTTCAATTGGGAAGGAGGAAGGAACTGAGTTTGTTTAAAAAAAAAAAAAAAAAAGATACATCCACAAGGTTTTCACAGGGGAAACAAATTTTCTAGTTTGTATTTTTGTATTTCTGAGCAAAAAGTAAATGATGAAAAGGCATTGTAAAACAAAAACAATCTTTGGATTCATTCCTGACCCTGAGGCAAGTGTCAGTCATGGCTATCATTGCAGAGGGAGATGTTTTGTCTCCAGCTGTGGCCTGTGGGTGATAACCAGACCTTTTACATTTCAGTTGTAAGTGTTAGAGATAAAGATGTCGTGAAAGAAACAGAGTTAATGTTTTTCACCATTGTACATGCTCACCCCCTCTTGTGCTCCCTCTAGTTCAGGGGTCATTGTTTGCATTCACATTTGTGGTAAAATGTGCTAGTGATGATCACTGGAGAAAGAACTTCGCAGAAGATGAACTGAGCAAATGAGGTACCTGTGGTGAAATTCTGGATAAAAGCAAGAAATTAACTGCTATCCCAGCCAAGGAGAGTGAGTAACTCCAAGTCAGTACCACCATCAGTCTGATTGAAGTAGTGAAAGAACACTGAAAGAGCCTGTTCAGGTGAGAACAAGCCTGAAGAGGAAAAAAAAAAAAAAGGTAAGAGGATGAGCAGATGGAAAGCTTTTAGTGAATCAAAAGCACCTGTTAATAATAAATAAAAAAAATAAAAGTGAAGAAGAATCCTTCTTCATTTTCTTGATGTTTTGGTAAGATAAAAGAAAGTCTTGCAGTTTTGCTTGGTGGTGTCTTGTGAAAGGGATGGCAATAATGTGCAAAATATGGCAGGAAAGCGGAAGTATTTCATGGTGAGAATATTGTTACAGTGAAAACTGGGACTAGGGCTGATTGTATTCAATGTGATTAAAAAGTGAAAATTTGTCTAGAGCAGAAAACTAGGAATAAAGGTCACTAGGATTATTTATTCTACATTATAATCTGGAAACTTCAAGTGGGAAGGTTCTAAGAGTTATTGTATAAGCATAATCAGAGACAGCTACTGCTCAAAAAATTGTGATTTTAAAAATACAAATACATAAATGGATAGGAGGAAGAACAAAAGTTAATATGATTTTCAGCAAAATTTTATGCTGGAAATTATATAAAAATGTGGTGGTAAAAGCAGCTTGATATTATCCCAGGCTATCTAGGGACATTGGAAAATCTTTACTGGAAACTAGATAAATACTTGACTTGCATAATTATCTGTCTTGGCAGTGAGGCTGGACTACATTATCTTTTTATGTTCCTTCTAGGACAACATTTTCTGATTGGGAAAAAAATGAGTCTCAGTCTTCTGACTTCAAGCCAGCCAATATCTTTCTCATTACACCACACTAGCTCTTTAAGGGACATAGTGTGGAACTTTGGGTGTCATTGCAGTCAAATTGTGAGCTGCTTATCCCCACTGGTATACAGCTACTTGCTGAAATAGTCCAATTCATTTCAATGTGGCGATCTGTGCAAATCATTTCTAAATGAAGGCAAGAACAGGTTCATAATATGGGCCTTACTTCTTTTTTTTTCTTCCGTAATTTTGTCTTTCAGATGAAAATTTAATTTGTAGTAACCTTGTGAGGCAGAATTTACTAATTTTTGTAAAGTATTATGAGATTCTGAAATTAGAGGTGCTAAAACCTTTGGAAGCTCTTGTTACTCTTCCCTGTTAATTAACATCCCTGTAAGCAATAAGGTGTGAATTTACAAAGTAGGCTGTGAATTCTATGTAGTGGTGTTACATTGTAAACAAGAATACTTGTACTTTCTGGTTATATTCACATTGCTTAGCAAAAGTAAAGCAGAGAGCATCATTTCTTCCACAAGCATGGAATTAAAAGGGTTTGACCAGGCAGGTTCAAGAGAGAACAGCTGGCAATTTTTTTATTGACAGAATTTGTCAACAGTTAAAGGTGAGGAAGGACGATAAATGGGAATGAGAGCATTTTTTCGTTTTACAGTTGACAAATAACTTCACCAGGCAAAAATACAGCAGAATGAATTGTAATAAATACAGTGTCTGTGGTAAATTATCTTTGTTAGTGAGGAAAAATCAATGTATTGATTAATTCTTTTTATGTGCAAAATCCAGTTATTGGATGCTTCATAAAATCATCCTTTTAATCTTCATATTACCTGCAAGATAAGACTAAATTAAGGAAACTCCACTTCAGATCATCGTGTTTCATTCTCTTTTGCTTCTGAAGAAAAAGCCTGAATGGCAGAAATGGCAAAATCATGTTCCTATCGATTTTGAAGAGTACTTAAGAATAGCTCCCACAGCTTCAAGTTGGGCTAAAAAGAAAAAGTGTGCATCTGAGACAGTTAGTTCATATCAGTAAATTTAGTCACTGGCTTCCCACTGTAAATCCCACCGTAACTCCCACTGACTTTCTGCAATAGCTCACCTGAGTAAGCTAAGTAATTGTAAAAAGCTCAGTAGTCCTGAGCAGGCTGTCCTTCTGCAGGGCAAGAGAAGAGGTTAGATTTTTCTTGTCAGCTTGAATTAATAAGTGATGCCAGAAGGCTACTTTGAGTTGAGTGATGTTTTCCATTTTTTGATTATGCTTCCCAAAGACACTGGAAAAATATTTGAACCATCTTCCTTTTCATCTCCAAGTTCCAACATAACTCCAGTGTTGTTTCTGAAGTAACCCATGCTGACACATTCCCAAGCGTACTTCTGGAAGCTGTAGGATATAATTTGGCAGATTTGTCAAATGACAAATTTGACATTTGGGGTGAAGTAGGGTTGAATGCAACCACTTCTGACTGTATTGCTAGCAGAAATAAAAACGCTCTTAGGAAGGAAGTGAGCAAATATATGGGACTAGTTCTACTTATTTAGTGTAAATGCGCTGAAGTAGTATGAGTTACAGAAGTGTAAAGGCAGTGTAAAGGAGGGGGAAAAAAACATCCAGAAAACATTTAGTCTTCTATTGTGATAGACTCATAGAACCATTAAGGTTGGAAAAGACCTCCAAGATAATCTGGTCCAACCATCCCCCTACCACCAATTATCAGCCACTAAACCATGTCCCTTATTTGCGCTATTGTTTGCTGAAAGCAGTCCAAACACTTGTGGTACAGCGTTTGTGCATCCTTTCTGGGCATGTGCCTTTTCCTGGGCTTTCAGCATGGAGCAAACATGCACAACACTATCTTTTCCTGGACTGGAAAAACCAAGCAAAAGAAATGATAGCTTGGTTTTAGTTGGCTCTACTTCCACCAACCAGATTTATTTTGCCAATTAGAATCATGGTGAGAGTCACTATGAGATGATGCTGAAGAGAGTGTTCAGTGGAAAATGCTTGACCTATTTGTTACAATTCTCCCAGTAGGTGTCAGTTCTAAAATAGTAATTTAAGATATAGAGTAACCTAGAATCTCTGCCAAATGCTTTTTCACCTATGTTGTTGGTTTAAGTGAAGATACAGATGACTGGACCAAACTTGATGTTTGCAATGTCATTAGTCATGGGAATAAATGGCATTCTTCATGGTTTGTTTTCCTTTAATGATAGGAGGAAATAAAATTCAGATGAGTTAATGTTGCATGCATAGAATTTCCTGTATTTTTCTAGAAATAATTTCTTTTTTTTTTTTTCAGGCTTTTGAGTAACATGTGTTCTTTAAAATACAGCTTAATTATAGAAGAACATAAACTCAGTTTATTTCATGTGGTTTTAAGCATAACCTAATCCTTCATAATTTTGCCAAAGTACTTCCTCAAGATTTCCAGCTTGGCTTAAGCCGCTTTTCAAGACTTTCTTTGTTTGATTATTTCTGCTATGTAGTTGGATTTATTCTCTCAAATTCTTTGAGTTTTGACGTCATAGTGTTTTTTTCCACTTGAATCAGATAGCATGGTATTTACAGCAGTAGGACCTATGTAATGGAGCACACTTGCATAACAGCCAGTGCTTGATATTTTTCTCTGTGATATGCTGGGATGAGTAGAGGTAGCTAGAACCAACAGGTGCCAGTCTCAGCAATTTTAGTTCATGTGCCAAGGAAAAGATAATCAGGAGCACTTTACAAACAGAGCAAAAAGTTTTGTAAACTGAAAGTTTTGTAAACTGTGCCTTAAGAAGTATGTTTCTTCATCTTTCTGCAATTCTTTCTAAAAACCTCATCTGATTTACAGACAATGTTTTATATATTCAGCTTTTGTTATTCTATTCAATAAGTGATAGAAATTGGAGACTTGCAACAAACAGGTCCCAGATACAACTGGCTTTTATACCACTGGATGTGTTACATTATTCCTGTTTTCCCGCTGCCTTGTTCCAGGTAATATTTTGACATTCCTATGCCTCTTTTTGACATACAATGTATTTCCATGGTATATTAGTGTGTATGTAAACATTATGAAATTTCCCTTGAGCTGTGCTACAATATAGATATTGTGCGTAGCACACAGAGCATCTGTTGTCCCGCCTTTGTCATTTGATCTTGATTTCCTACCTTTCCAAGATCCAGTAAAACATCCATGTCTTGACCTTCCCACCCTCTTTCAACCTTTCTTCAGAGAACTGATCAATACCTACTGCTTTTCCTTTATTCAGATGATGGATAGCTTTGGATAACTCTGTAATCTACTTTGTTGTCCTGTCTACCATCAAATTCTCCAAGCACTGACCTTCATACCAGAGTTCTTCAGACATCATGCAGAAACCACGCCTGTTTCCAAATGGTTAAAGAAAGTCCTGGTAGGTTCTCTTGTTAATTCAATTAGATTTCCTGAAATAGAGAAAACAAAACAAAATAAACCTGAGACATTTGGAGTTCTGACGTCTTGTAGAGTTCCACAATGCTTCACCAGCTGGGTGTTATTTGATCCACTTCTACATTTCTGTAATCTGTACTTGACCTAGTTTTAAGTGTGATCCAGCCCTTTCCAACAGGTTACTTTCACGTGACTGAGTGTTTAAGTACTTATAGGAGATGCCTAAGTGAGAAAATAAGGTATTTACTGCCCAAATAATAAATGTCTGGTCTTGATGCTTGCTTTCTGGTGCTCCAAAGTGACTCACACAGGGTCAGAGATAAGAGAGATCTTCAGGGGAATTTTTCATAATCCCACAGAAAGCCTCACAATTCCCCCTTTTACTCTGTGAGAAAAATAAAGGCAGATCTATTCGCTGCCATATAGGGAGAGTCATAATAAAACATAGGGTAGAATATACTTACTTGTGCTTAGAGTCAGAGTCAAAATACAGTGCTATTTTGAACTTAAGGAAAGTGAAGTAATGAGCAATTCTTATTTTTTAAGGGAGTGGGCACTGGCCAAATGATGCTAAATCTGACTGCAACAGCATCCAGCTTCCAGGAGAGAGGCTGCTGGAATTGCCTAGGCACTGGTTGGTAGCTAGGAGGAGGTTGCTGTCTCTGTTGAAGCTGACAAGCCTGAAAAAAAGTGAATAATTTTAAATAAGCACCAACCTTCCACAACACCTCCAAAATTAGTCTCTAAAATAATCATTTTTAACTAGCTATTAAAATGTGTTTTGTTTTGTTTTAATTTCAAATCTATTTAACCCACATCAATTTGTAGAGCTGTCCATCTCTGTTATTTTGCTTTATGCTTTGCATTGTATATATTTGTACCCAGCTGTGCACATGCTTGGATGCATCATGGGTTGGCCTGTATAGTAGAGTCATGAAGTATTTATGACTAGATCTTAGTCTCAGATGGATGAAATTGCACCAATATCTTATGATGAACACAAAATTGACCAACAGCATGTTATAAATATGCCAGAATTTTGATTTATAATAATTTAGCTGAGAACACACATTAGTACCAGGGTCACTGTTGAAGTGATCTTGATTTTAAAAGGACTAAAAGAACTTTGTCTGTATAGCTTCTTCACATTCGCTTTAGAACACAACAAATAAAAAACAGAAACAAATTTCTGATGGAGCATGTGTTCTAATTTTTAGCATATTGTCTCCAGACACTTTTCTTTCAAGGCTTGCTTTTTAAAAGTCAGTGTTCCTCTGTTCTCTGGTAGTGTTTAGAAAGGATGTATTATGAAGGACTTTTTAGAAAAAAGGTAGTAACTTTTTCTATATGGATAATTACATACTTCTACATATATGCTTTTTGATGTATTTTAGCAAATTTTCAAATTGAAGGAAGTGTTTTCTTGAGTCAAAGGAAATACTGATAGTTGTGTTTTTAAACTGTTAAATGTAGCTACACTTTTTTTTAATAGAAACCCAAACAATTTAATTTCTAAATAGTCGAAGTAAAATATTTTGACTAAAAAAATGTATTTTTCCATCAGATAAAGTTCTGCAAAATCAAGATAAACTCCTGAAACACCTATCTGATACTGGGGAGTGGGAAACAGCAGCCAGCAGTGTCTCCTGGTTGTGTGGCTTTTAAAATAAGAACAAGTTTCAGTAGTGGTGAACTCTGCTCAACTGTAGAGTGACTTGTGCGTGGCATCTAGGAGACTTGGAGACTGTGTTGTTGAGAAGGTAGAGTTATTTGACATATGTTAATATAATTCTCAGATGTATACATGAAATATAATTTCATGTGTTAATATAATTTTCCACCCTCTCCCAGTATTGTGCTATTTGGAACTCTTGGACTATCTGTTAAAATTGTACATGTTAAGAGCTTCAGCCAAAAGCTGAATACTTTGAATGTTGCTAAATATAATGCAGCACAGCAATGCAAAACAATTTGTGAAAAATATTCCTAGGTCAACTGGATTTCTCTTTGATTTGTTCAATTTTCTGCTTTATCCTTTTGAAAAGTGCCAAACTAAGAGTAGAGAGTAAGGCAAAAAAACTTAATTGGATTTTGTGATACTGAGATTTGTACTATTTATAATCTAGGTTCTTAGTCTTAATTCCTAGAATCAAGGGATTATTTGGAAATTTTAGCTTTTTTTTTCTTCCTTTTCCTTTTCCCCTCTTTGTTTTTTTTTCTCCTTTCTCTCTTTTTCTCTCTAACTATGTTCATGCTTCCAGGGCTGCAGAGGAAAGCTTTAAAGCATGTTCTGTATAAGTGTTAAGGAAAAAAAAAAAACACTTTCTTACTTCATTATTTTAAAGCCAATTCAGGTTTTTAGTGGAATGTATAGCAGGCATAGATATCAGCAGGATTTCCTGGTTTCTCATCTGTAAGACCTGACTTGTACCCCAGTGCTGGAATAAACCATACTCCCTAGATTGCACCAACTGAGTCCTCATGAGCTTAGGGAGAGGGCAAGATTCTGGACCAGCACTACATGAGGAGGGAAAAGAAAACAGGTTTGAGGCCTCTGGCTGCTGCTGCAGAATCTTCTGTTGCCTCATCTCATCAGGTCTTTGTCCTCTGCAAACAAAATGAACACCAGGTACAAATGATACAGAAACTGTAGTTGAGGGAGATGTCATAAACTTAGATTCTTGCTTCCAGTCAGTCGGGAATGATTGTTTGAACTCAGAGGTCAAGACTGTGTTCCCAGTTTGAAGTCTGAGTTTGAAATCCAGCATTTCAGGCAGTCATGGAAAGAATCTCATCATATTGTTCATGAAATATGCTAGAGGTTTTGGGATTTTTTTTTCGCAATTTTGTAGAACAGTATAAATTTTATATTCACAGGAAAATGACAAGCTGTTTTTAAGTGATGACTTCATGTCAGTGCAAAAGGCAGCAGTTGTTGCCAGAGGGATGAAATGCCCACTAAAGATGGCAATTTTACTTACACTATGGGATTTCTGGGTACACAGTGAACTTAGCCATGAAAAACTGTTCTTTGGCAGAAACATGCACTTTGTTCTAGATTCAGTTTATAAACATCACTCAAAATATCATTGTCTTTTTCTGTGTGTGTGTGATTACTCTCAAGACAGGAAATGGGCATTTCCACACAGCTTGAAAGCTGTGATCCTTGAAAACCCATCTTTATTCTCTGTCAGGGATGACTGGAGTAGATTACACTGGAGTATTAAAAATACTAGACCACAAAAACTTTGAACCATTTCTATAACTAAGCTACCGTAATAATGGTAACTTTTTTTTTTTAATCTACAACATGGAAAAAGTGTCAGTTTTCTTATTTTCTTAATAAACAATCACTTTATTACTATGAAAGAATTTACTTACTCCTTACAGTCTGCATTTATCAATAGCACTAATGTAAAAATAGAGCAATTATATTTAAATGACAGAGCTAAATATTGTGTCAGAGGTATGAAGCAACTGGCATTGTTACTTATTTCTTGAAGAGTAATTTGCTTCATGAAAGCTACGTTCTCAGGTTATGAAACCCAGCAGGGCCTTTCTGTCAACAAGCTACTAATTTCAAGTAAATTATGTAATCCAATACATAGTGTTTCTGTACTTCATACGGGTATGTACACATTATGTCCCTGCTCAGAAAAGTTCTTAGAGTTAGATCCTACTTCTCTGCATACTAATGTAAATCGTTAAAAAAAAAAAAAAAAAGGGAAATTAACAGTTAAGCCATTCAGCTATTCACCTGCACTCTACTCACTTGGCTACCTCCATTCTACTACTTCCCACACACACATCTCCATCCTCCACTTGAACAACCCACAATTATCTTTATAATAAACCGCTATGTTTATAATAATGGAGCTCAGAGCATCATCTATCAGTTTGCCTTAAACTTCCCGTTAAATGGCCCTGTTTTCAGTTATTCATATGAATGAATTTCAGATACTTAATAGAATTTCAATTACTTATAACCTTTATCCAAATGATTTTTTCCTACATATTTAACTCAGTCTGAAATTTTGGGAAAATTGCCACCAAAGCATTTCAGCTATTTTCAGCAGAATTGCTGAGGCAAGGAATGTGAATTTGCTCAAGCTATACACTGGTGACTGTTTATGTGAGAATCTAAGAATTTTTAGCGGGCAGGGCTCTGAAGCTGATCAAAACACCAAGCTTTTTGCCAAATCTGTGAAATTCTACCCAAATTTAGCTATGTTAGAACCACATGAGCTGTGTGTATTTTTGCCAGACTTCACAGCTCTGAAACATGAGAGGTCTACCCTGAAGTTGTAATGACAAACCAGGGCTTTTTATTCAGTACCAGTTTTCAGTTGAACTGAGCATTCTGGTGGCCAAGCCTGGGTCCTCAAAACCAAGGATCCTTATTGTTGCTTCTCTTGCTCATTATCTTTTGCATCTTTGCAGGACCTAGAAGCTCTAATTACCAGCCAGAACTATCTCAATGATGTACTGCAAAACGGGGAAAAAAATTTGCATCTTGCTGTGAAGGACTGGCACCAGTGAGGTACAAACAAGGGGAAATCCCCAAGAAGCCCTCCTGTTGGGTTGGCTAGCGTTGGCCTGGCACCCAAACACACTGGCCCTTGCTGCGGCTTCTGAAGGGAAAGTGAAGTTCTGGGGGGAAATCTGAAAAGGAAGAACATGAAGGCTTTGCAGACACCGATAGACAATTCCTTCCCCAAGTATGAGGGGCAATAGAGGAAAGAGCGTGACTGGGCTTGTTTGAAAGCATTGCAGTCAGAGGAAGGTACCTTGGCTCATAGACTAATTGGGAGCAAGAGCTGACCTTTTGATATTGAACATAAGAGGGTCAGTGGTGAGCGGATAGGCCACAAAAGGCTTTGAAAGTCATGACAAGTCATTTGTGTCTAATTCGACTGAGAAGGCTACAGAGAGACAGACTTAGGGAGGGGCAAGGGAAGGAGATTTGTGTCAAGAGCTTGAGAGAGGGGGGCTGAGACTGGAGGCGGGAGAGGGAGTTGGAAGAGCAGGGGAGGTGGCTGGACAGTCTGACTGAGATCAGCAATAGCAGTGAAAGGGGGAGGGAGGAGGGGATGTTCAAGGCAACCTTCGTATGAATGAAAGCTTGACAGAAATGGCAGCAGTTTCTGAATTATTATAATATATTCCTAAGACATGCCAATTCAGGAGTTCACAATGCAGCTGTTGTTTCTGAGGGAATGAGAAATTATTTTACCAATTTATGCAAAGGACTATTAAAAAGGTGGCAGACGAAGAAAAAATATCTACATAAAAAGGAAAGTTAATTGCTCCATAAAATGACTCACTGAGTGGTTCAAAAATCTTCTCATGCATAAATATCAAAAGTTTTACTGTTTGGGTATTTTTTGTTTGTTCCTTCATACTGAAAGAGTAATTCTCACAGGCCAGTATCTCCAGAAATAGTAGTAGATGCATTGGACATTATGAAACAAAGCAGGTATCTCCTGCTTTTAGCTTCCTGGAACTAGAAAGTTCTGGGAACTGAAAATGGGATTTTAATTTCCATTTTCTGGATTTACCTATGGACATTTGTTCAAAGTACTCATTATGTGCTTAATCTTCACTTTACCTTTGGGACTATCAGAGGCATAACTTCAGCTGAGAAGAGATCTCTTGTCACCAAAACCACAGATACATACTTTCAAATTCACTGTCCATGTAAATTATCAGGCTAAAGTAATAAATGTTATGAGCGATGGAATTCTGGTGAGCTTAAATACTATGCTAACAAACGGACACTCTACCATCAGCCAGTTCCCTCTGAAGGTTTGTCAGTTTCCTCTGTTCTTCATATGACCACATATGAAGACAATTCTGGAAATGTGTTGCTGCCTCCAAACAATGGCTGTGGCTGGCAGTGTTCTGTACAGTAGAATACAAAATTAATGATCCTAGCTCTCTCTTATTGATCCTGTTGCACAATGTGCTTGTTTTAATAACATCCAAAAAGTCTAGTGAAATGTGGGCTCCATCCTAGTGGGTAATGGGGCAGATGTGGAACCAAAATGATGCTGGTTTTGTGGGAACTGTCTAATTGTTCATTTTAGCACTGAGGCTGATTTCAAAGCAAGGTTCTGCAAAGAATCAAACACCAACAGAATTTGCGGGGGTGTCTTTTAGGCATGTGGGTGGCTTGTAACAAATCATAGACTTGTTCTTTTATTTCTAAAGCAGCAGCTGGATGTTGTAGTTAGGCAGGTGTCTATAAGCCCCAATTTATCAGCTCCAAAGAGGATAGCAGTTTTCCTGAGGGGATGGGTAAACTCACTGCAAGACTTGGGAGAAATCAGGACTTTGGGTACCTTTAAGTTTCACATCTTAAATACTAAAGTCACTTCAGGTCCATTTTCCCTGGATACTTTCTATCAATGTTTAGATAGATAGTGTGAATAATTGGTTGTCGGAGAATACTGTCATAGCCTCTTCATGGATGCTGCTCTGAACAACTCAGTATTATGCTTGATCCTCATGAAAGCATGGCAAAGGAATAATATAAAGCTATTACTATGTGTCCAGTGAGGATGTTGTCACTGGACCACAAACTCTTGAAGTGAAATGACCACTTAACCAGGAAATCCTTATGTGTTTATAAATCACAGGTAGCAATAACACAGAAGGTTGGACTGTGGGATCAGTGAAAGAAGTGTGAGAAGAAATGGAAATGCCTTATTGATTCCAGCTGGAAAATAAGCTAAGAGTTGGAAAATAGTATTCTTCTCCTGAAATACTTGCTTTCTCTCCAGCTGTTTTGGAAGGTACAGATATTGATTAGCTGGGAATTTGAATGGGAATGTTCCTCTAGATAGATGGGAAACACAAAAACATTATTAATAGCACAAGGTTCTCTGTGCTTTTCTGTTTATGTTTATTTATGTTTATATTATTTATATTTATGACTGGGTGTATTAGGGTTGGGTGGGGGTCCATATGAAGGTTCGTTTGTGGGCTGGTACCAGAGAAAATAATTTTATTTTAATGGATGATTTCTGTGTATCATGGTATAGCACCTCATATCTGCAGGGAACTTTATTCTGTTCTATTTATACATTTACCACAAGATGTAGACTGTGTCATAATAGGAGAGTGATTCAGCCAGCATTGCCTTCAAGATGTCATCCATGAACAAGGGGAGATAAATTCCCCTCCTAAATGAGGTTGATTTACATGCCACAAGCGTAACAACACTGTTAAAAATCAAGGAACAAATTATGTTCTTCAGCTGCCAGGAGTGCCCAGTCCAATGCAGGTCCCCTTGTTCTCACTCCAGTGATCCTCCTTTGCTGTCCTGTAGCGCATCGGGATGAGTGGCTGCTCAACCTAGCTGATTATTTTCTTCTGCTTTCTTGTCCCTCTTTGTCCCTCACATCTGATTTCCCAGACCCACAATACTAACTTCCTCCTGCTCTCTTTGCCTCTCAGAATAACCTGTCTGTCTGGTTCTGCTCCACTGCTCTAGCATCCCACACAATTATTCACTCAGTTCCATGCAATACCCCCTGACTACCTCAGCCCTCTATGCAAATTTATCTTCTTATGTTTACTTGATTCTTCAGTGACTAGGATTATAAAAACAAAACAAAAATTCTCGTAAAATCTGTGCAAGATTCTTCATTTTTTTCCTACTGTGCTTAGTTTTAGGAACTAGGGCAACTATTTGCTCTTTGATCTTTGCTCAAGAGCAGTTTTAATTACATAGATTTTCTGTAGTACCAAACAAACCGTTTTTTTTCTGACCAACCTTCTACTTCCTGTTCCCTAAGGAATCCTGCATGTTTATACTGCCTTAAATTGTGCATATGAGCACAGTGAAAACTTCTTTTTTTTGAAGATAGGGTCCTTGATGGCCTCATCTATTATTCATCTTTTCTTCAGCCTTTCGTGGTAACTCTTTGGTGCCTATTCTGCACCTATAAGTCCTGTATAGAAATATATATCTAAATGTATTTTCATCTCATTTTTCTTCTATCAATTTGTCAAATGAGCAGAAACCTCTAAAATTAACTATGAATAACTGCCCTTTATAGAGGATATGAGTGACATCTTTTTGTCACATCTCATGATATAAGTTAATTCTGATGAGTGCTGCTCAGGAACAGTTTGAGTAACACTTCATACACTCATAATTGTTAATGCAAGCAAATCATAGTTAAAAATCTATGCAAATTCTTTAACATGTATTTTGTATGAACTTTCTGCCCACTGTCCTCTTATTTTGTGATCTTAGCTGGTGTTCGTGATGCTGAAAGATTATGTTCACACTGCATTTTTTTTTTCTTTTTACAACAATATACTTTTCAGGTCACATTTTAAAAAATATTCCTCCTCAGGAACCCCCACCCCCATAAGGCTGATAAAGAATAATGGGTGGCTTTAATTTATGATGCTAGAGCAATTTGGTGCAAAAATCTCACTTTCCTTGGTAACTTATTCGTAAGAATTATGAAATGAAATGTCCCAAAAGGTGTCTGTATACTAGCTTGCAAGGAGAATATGCTCTGTCATATAAAGAGAAGGAATCTCTCATTATAAAAGGACCAAGGTTTGGAACATCTGAGTGCTCTTTGATGTTATTTACTCACTGTTGGCTTGAAGCCAACAATAAAAACTTTAAATGTGACAGTGAAGAATTGGGCCCTGAGAGACATTGTAAAAACAAATTGTCCTTCTCTTTCCTTCTCAGTTATCTCCATCTGTGAAATGGGAATAGCCTGTTTGTCAGAGCACACTTGTGAGATATAATTCATTAATGTCTAAGAAACATTTTTAGAACATCAAATGGAAGTCTCTGTTCAAGTATCAGGTATTATTAGGTCTGAAATGAAAGCTATTATATATTGCTGCATCAGGAGCTACTTGAAGTCTCTTATTCTATACAAATAAGGAGTGGTACACGAGTGATTTTTATCTTGTCTTAATAGGATAGTCTATCCACAGTGCTGTAGGAGTGGTTTGTACTGTTGAAATGACATTAGGGAGCGCTGCTAACACACTGAGCAGAGTCACCCATTCCAGAAATGTTTTGATCTGGGGAGTCAGAGAACCAGGAAAGCAAGATGGTACATGAGAAAAGAGAGAAAGGTAAGACGAGGATGGCTGGGGCAGGAGGGAGGAGAAGGGTAAAAAGGAGGAAGTAAGGCAGAGCAGGGCAGATAATCTTTAAAAAAAAAAAAAAAAAAAAAAAAAAAGATGGAGAGGATGGAGAGAAAAAGGAAAGAAATGAAAATCTGATCTTTTAATTAAAATAAGAAGTCAGTTGGATGTGTTTATTGAAGAAAAAAAACACCACAACTTAGAAAAACAAGGCTGTAATGCCATCTTGGGGTTTCTGGTGACATCTCAATCCAGCAGAGCTTTGCTCATTTGGTTTGTGAATGTCAACAGAAACCCCTTGATGCCATTGAGGCTTGCAGTTGCCTCTCATTGATTCTGTATTATTTCAACAGTGGAAAAATAACACCTTTATTTTCACAGCCAAAGTACCTCACACTGTGATAGAAAAGTACATGTGCTTATTGAATATCATCTTTGTTCATTTTTACCTAACTTCTTTGTTATCACTATGGATTAGAAAGATATGTGTTCTTTTATGGCTATCACATGAAAGACTATTTGTCAAATATACTGTAGTCCAAGTCTTCATTAGCCTAAGGGATATAGACTACTCTGTCCAGCTGTCTTCTGCTGTTTATTATTTTAAATTCACTTCATTGGTGCAAAAATTACCCCAAACAAGCCTCTTATTGATTCTTCTGTGTTTATCCATTTTTCTCATATTTCACAGACAGAATAAAACCTACTTTGTGAAATGAGTGAGAATCTGCACCATTTATTCATGAGTATGTATAGAATTCTGAGCCCAACACTGTAACATGCAGTAAGTCTTCACATTTTGCTCAAACACAGGAGGTTCAAAGGTGAAATCGGTGACCAAGTAGTGTGTTGTCTCTCTCAGGCTTGATTTCTACAGAGTTCAGGTAAAGAGTGCCATTGTAAAATGCACAGCCTGAACTGTACTATCCTGTGCTTGTGTCAAAAAACCTGCATGAATTAATTGCATCAAAGGCATAGTGCAAGTTCACTGTCTACTATGATGACAGTGGGAAAGGTCAACATTTAAATTATAAAAAAAGTTGTCCTATATATAATGTTCATAAAATAGACAGTCTTATTATTGAGAAATATTCAAGTAATCACAACTTTCCAGTAGGATTTTTTTCTTTAGAAACAGCAAAAATTCTGAAGATGCATTCTATGGTAATTGAGCTGACATTTCTTTGTGACATGTAAAATAATTTTGTGACAGAGGTGATTTCACGTACACCTAAACGTTCCCTGACAATCTAGCCTGTCTACTCTGGGCCGAAATCTCTTTAGTGGTGGGAATTTCACCACCTCCTTGTTTAGGCTGACCATGTGTTTCTCTGTCCTTACAGCTAGGAAGCCTTTTCGCAATTTCTCAGTTAAATCTTCATAGCTTCAGGCTGAAATTATTGGGTTTTGTTCTGCTTGTGGTGGACATGGAGAAAACTGATCACTAACCTCATCTATTTTGTAACCATTATTTTTCAGTCTTTCCCCATTGGTCATGTTTTCATAATTGCTCTAGTTTTGTTGCTCTCCTATGAATTTTCTCTCAGTGGTCAATACAACTTTTGAACGGTGATGCCAAAAACTGGTCATCAGTTTTCATGCTGGAACCTTCTAAGTATTGCATGGATGACCTCTGGTGTCCTGCTCAGATCCTGCTGCTAAGACATCCTAAATTGACTGTTTTATATTTTTCCCAGTTCTGTCTCACTGATGACTTGCACTCTGCCTTTGGCATTCTTCACCTGATTCTAGGCTGCAGTGCTGCTGTCTGTTGTCCAGGTATTCTTTATTTTGTATTTGTGTATTTGATACTTGCTACCTAAGTAAAGGAATTAGTATCGATACTACAACCCCACAGCTTCTTGCACTGGGTAAGAATTTTGAATTTACAGGCACTACACGTTCTGGCTGAGGGAATGTATTCATTTCTGTGAATTGCCATGAAACCCTGTCATCAGTGCAGTAGAGGGTTCTTCTTCCTAATCCTAAATTAATTTGTATATATTACCTCTAATTTGGGGGGGAAAATTATTTCAGAACTTAAAAATTATTTTTCATTTTCTTTTTTCTTTTTTTTCTTTTTGGCTTAGTAATGAGACTTTATTCTAACAGTCTTTAATTATCAAAACTTTATTGAAAACATCAAGAGTTATATGAAGATACACTTGACCTGGAGTGAAGTATCAGGAGTTTTTAAACATTTAACTTATAGTGTATATTAGTATGAAACTAAGTTGAGCAGAACCCATTAATGTCACAGTGATCGGTTACCAATGGAAATAAATAATTCATGATGAAGGGAATTAGTCTAATTAGCAGGCAGTTTGAGTCCTTTGATAAAACCCAGCTCTAATTCCGTGAAGGGCAGGAAGTGCTGTCATCAGTCAGCCCTGAAAAGATTAGCATCTATTATGAATGAGGTTAGACACCCTAGTGAAGTCATGTGTGTCCTGGAGACAAACTTAATATGTTCCAGAATGGGACACAGTTTGTCTCACCAACACATCATGATTCCTACTGGGCTATTGTATGTAATAACAAGCAAAGATCAGTGCTCCTTCCTATCATTCTCCCCCTGTCCATCATTCTGACAACTGTGCAAATACATTTTCCATGCAAAGCAGGGAATGTGCCCTGAATACTTGTAAAATTGCATGAGATGTCAAAGAAAATGTGTTACCTTTTCTCAGCGACCTAAAACCAAAGCAACCAAAATACCAGTGAACAAAAGAGGGCTTAAAACACATCTGGCATATATATGGGTTATAGTGGGAGATGTATCAGTTCAGAAGTATGTTGATTCCATTTGAAAACGCTATTGTCATCTGTCATAAGATGTGTTGATAAAGCTATAGCTGTAGCTATGCATGATATCAAGTCTTAAAATAACTGGTGATGCTATAAGCTTATTGTATTGGATGGATATATAGAAGTAACATCCTGGAAAACTACCTAACGTTCTGGAAGGGAGGCAAAAAAAGGGAGAAGGTTCTTTGTGTTATGTATTTTCATTTAGAAATGTTAACTGGTTCATTTGAGGAGACTAGCTGTGAGCTGTGCAAGCTTCACAGTTTTGTACTACGTGCTGATGCAACATCAGCTGTGTTTCCATTTTTGCTTATGAGCCTTTTGAAATTATATGTTTCCATTTTGCAATTTGATGCAATAATGAAGAAACTCCACATTTGTATGTTATTGTATTGCCTGTTTTTATTGTAGGAAATTAATTGCTCCTTTTATTTATGTTATTAAGGGGGGAGAAAACAATTTTGCTGTATTTTATCATTTGCTGTAATAATTATCATACTAGTAATACAACGGAAGCCTTAGAAACAGAGTATATTATGTTCAAATGTCTGAACAGCACTTAATACACTGACACTTGTGGCTGGGGAATACTGGTATTCAAATGTACATCGAGAAAGGTAACAATAAGTTACTAATAATATCCCTGATGAGCATAAGTTGATTTATAATTTAGAAATGAAGAGGAAAAGGATAAGTATAGTCAATCCAAGAAATTATTTTCATAGAAACAGAATAATATAGTAACTAAGCTGGCCAAATACTAAATAACAATGGAGCATTGATATTGCAGAGAGTGTCAGAATCAAGTGCTACACTAACTTGAAGTAGATTCCTAGATGAGGTTAAAAAAAAATAGTGACCTTCTCTGAAGGGTTTATTACTCTGAGTACCTGGAAGAAAGAAGATATGCAGTTAGTCTGCCTTGCTTTGTTCATTTTTGTCTAGAACTTGCTGGCTAGTAAAAGTCTGGACAAAATTCAGTTGTATGAGACTTTTTGCTGATTATATCATATCTTATTCTGTGTGCCTCTCTAAAATGACCTATGTTGTGGGTGTGCCTTAGGCTAGTGAATGAGTTCATTCATCTCATTAGAATGGGTTTCTTTATACTTACATGTGAACAGGTAAGCACTGTAACTACTATTACTATTGCTGTGTTGGTGGGGCATGATCCTTAGAAGCAGAAAATTTATGTTCTGGAAAACTTCGAGTATTATGCATCAGTTCAGGCAATGGACCAATATACCCTGAAGTCACCTAAAACAGAGGAAACATGAAAAGATTGTAACAAAAATGTGTCACGATACAGAGGAACTTCCTGTATAATTCACTTTTATATGTTAAGTCTTCCATGCAATTTGATGCAATAATGAAGAAACTCCACATTTGTAGTTCACAGGCTGTTTGGTGTGCGTTTTTCAAGTTAAAAATACCACTGAGTATAGACATAAGAATTTATCAAAACATCATTTGTTCCATATACTCCAGTAACACCCGTCCCAGGTAATACTTTGGTAGCATCTGCCAAAGAGATAGAGCAATGAATTCCTTCTTCCTAAAGCTTATGTCAGGTTGTCTTCTGTCTGCCCTTTTCTGCCCTGTCTAAGGAAGGTTGAAGTGCCTCAACATAGATACTTTGCCTTATTTGACTGTGAAGAGCCGTGTACTTTTCAGCAGCTCACGTTTTTTCCAGATTATTCCCTACAGAATTCATATGGTGAAGCACCAGGGTAGGGATGAAGGTTAGCAGTTCCACCACTGGTTCCACCCAGCTTTGCTCTGTTGTTCTGTTTGAGGTTTCCACCAGGCACTGCTCGACATGATGTGGTGCATCACAGTGGGCCTGAGTCATGCGTCACAAACAAACCCAGCCCTTTCAGTCAATATCTACAGGTTACAGCTTAGTTGTATTCCCACTGAACAAAGATACATACTCCAAAAGCAACCATAGTTGCTCATAGCTGCTGATTTTCCTTGAAGAATGTGCTTAAGCAATACCCTGTCCTTTCACTGCCAGGTTGGTGACGGGGAACTGGCTAATGGCACAGCATGTCTGACTCTTAAGTGTACTTGCATTGCTGTATTCCCTTGACAAAATCTAAGTTCTTATCCACTGGGACAGGTGGACCTGCTGCTTCAGTAAGGAAAATGGGGGGGGGGGGGGGGGGGCGGGTCTCAGTATGTCCAAGTTGTGTGACAGAGGATGCATACTCCAGGCAGCCGTGCTGCTAGGGAGCTGCTCTTTCCCCTTCTCCTGAAAAAGGGAATTCTGCAGGACTTTGATATTCTAAAAACAAGCAAGCTGGAGGAAGAGGATCCTTTCACTGAGGCATTCTATCTCAGTATCTGTCTCACCTGTCCCTTCACTGAAGCATCCTTACAGGACGTCATCCATTAATCAATTCCTGTCCTTCCTGGCTATTTTGTAACTGGTGTTTACATGTGTCATCCCATGTCTCTGTTGTCCTTAATCCTCACTCACACCCTCCCACAACACCAATACAGTGAGATACTGCAGTGAAGGGCATGTCATCTGCATTCACAACTAGATCTATAACACACTGAACCATTTCAAGGCTTACAAAAATGGATGTTAGTCCATTCTCATTAACTACTGATCACACTTTTGATCTGTTCTTGCTGCATGTTTTATTCAGGGCCTGTGGTCATGCCCTCTTCTCATATCACTGTGAGCCGTCTCTTTGGTAACTATAAGACTGTTTAGATCTTTTTGTAAATAACACAGAGCTAAAATTGTCCTAATGAGTCTGGCATACTGGTGAAATGCCCGCTGTCAGGTGTGTCTTTGACTCACAATGCCTATAACGTACTGAGTGATCTAAACTAACCACTGCCTGTTGTCCCCATCTCAGACCAGCTTGTGTTCTCAAATACTTCCTATAGAACATTAGATATTGGCTGCTTCTACTGGACAGAAATACATAGCAGAAAAATGCATGTCCCTAAGTTTCCCAATTCACCATAAAATTACTCTCTTTTTTTTCTGCAGGTAAATTCAGCCACTGCAACTCTCACTCAAAAAGTTTTCTCCAACTCGTAGAGAGAAAGTAATGAAGAATAGTAGAGAAAGGGGAAAACATACAGATTAAAGTATATGTTATTGACCTAGTTTTACTGTATGTTTATCTGCATCCAAACCAATGTAATTAAGGCAACAGGATGGAGAGGGACTGAGATAAGGTTACAGAAACAGTGGTCGGGAAGGTGTTCAATTCTAAGGACATTGCTGGAAGCATGAAAGCATAGCAGCATGACAGGCAGGAGAAAGAAGGGATCATGCAGGCTAATATTGCAGGGACATAGAGGAAACAGTAGGCTATGAAGTCAGCAGTAAACACTGAAAAAGCAATCCTGAGCCCCATTAAAAAGAAGCTGGAACTTGACATAGGCAAAACAATGGTGAGGAAGCCAAGTCTTTGAAACAATACTGGAAAATAATATTTTTGGCATTAGAGACAAGTGAGCTTTTTGCCGCCCTAGTTTTAACTAGTTGTACTTCATATCATACCCTGCCTGCCATTAGTGGGCTTGTAGATGAAAAATGCAGCTCATGCTCTTTGTGTGAATCCAATCCGAAGCGGACATTATAGCAGCATTTCCTGTATTTTGAACAGAATAGAATCCCTGGTTAAATGGAGTGAGAAATGCAGACATTGTCCATACTGCAATCCTTGCGATGTGAGAAGAGGAAACAGGTTTAGCACCAATTTAAACATCCCAAGACACTGCTATGGCAAGTCTGCAGTCCTGGTCAATGGGAGGTTTTTGTTCATTTGATGTCATGAATTGTAGTGTAAGTAAGTGCAGTAAATTAAGCTCTTATGAAGTCTTCAATTAATTCAGCTTCTGTACTTATTTGTTGGAGATTGTCTCAATTTCTGATATTTCTTTTTCACTTCCATCTCTACCTGCAGTGCCTCAGGACGTCTTCTGTGCTGCTGCTTTTCTTGAGACTCATAGCATCGCCTGGAGCCTGCTGAGACTTCCTCCAAAAGAGGCAGCAAGGAGAACTCACCAGTATGCTCGTTCGGTTACTACACTCAAATACCTGATTCTTGTCTGCTTTTTCCATAAATAATTTTTAAAGGGGGGGGGGGGGGGGTGCATATGTTTATTAATTGAACTCAGATCCCACCTGGCTCAATTATAATGTGCAACCTCTGTGATGCACAACACACTGCAACATTTTGACAGAACTCTTGTTGTCGAGGCGTTTGTCTCTAAACCAAGTAACAACATGACCTTCTCCTGTTATATCATCTGTGTGAATGCAAATTGTATTTTACCAGTGCACCAAAATTTTGAAGCTAACAAACCTTCTTTGAGCAGTGTACTGTAACTTCTTTTGCATAATTAAACCAGAACCCCCCTTCTGGACAGGTTCACTCAGCTTTGCCTTCCCTTGAGTAATACACCTTCAGACCAGTGCCTTGTTTTGATGTATTACAATGATAGACTGAAGAGTTCATGTAATACATCATCACAGTCAGCTGTTGCTCGACGCCAAGGATTGAGAGACTGAGCCAGCTGTTTTTCTGATGTGTTCTGGTAATGCATCACCGGCCTATGGAAACTGATAATGTATTACTTCAAAATGACACTACCCAGAAAAGAAAGAGTCCAGAGGTGCAGACTCTGTATAATGAGGCATTCCAAGTACTAAACAGGGCTGCAAACTCCTGGAACAAGATGTTGGTAATAAATCAGCTTTCTACAGTATTACATTAGCAGTGTGGCTAGACGGGTACACACAGACACTGTTGTGTGTAATCTGATTTCCAGTGCCTCTTTGTGATTCTGCTTTTGTGCAGATCAAAGATAACCCTAGCAGCAGTTTTACCTTCATTTCTCTTACAACCAAACAATTCACAATGCAAGCGACCCAGAACCAGAGACAGGGCAGAGTTATGCTGTCTCAAGAAATTCAGTGAGTTGGGATTCTTCCTCAGTTTGGAGCACTGTTAGAGCCACTCAGATGCCACTTTTTCAGTAAACTGAGTCTATCTGCAGCAATGCCAGTGCTCTTTGCCTTTGCCCTTGACAGGATTATTATATCCCACAGGTGCAAAATAAGCTGGCCCAGCTGCAGTTGTGACTGACTTTTCCTGCAGGTTGACTGAAGGGGAGGAAGACTCCTTTGGCAGTCTCTTCATCCCCTCTCTGTTCCTTTTCCTCTGCCAAAGAGTCAAGCCAAGCAATAACTGGTTCCCAGTTATTCTCAATTAAAAAGAAAATTATCGGAACAGGTAGCAATTCTGAACATGTCTGCCTATAAAACTCTATCTCCCTGATAAAACAGGTTTGTGTATGCGTAAAAATAACATTTGCTGTGAATTTACTTTTAGCCTCAGGTCCATCAGCCACTTCACTGCCTTGGCATGTATGACTGTTAATGAAGTAAGCATCAAGTTCCAGCAGAATAAAATCACTTTCACTAAACAACACTCAAGAGCTTTCTGTAACAAATGAAAATCTATCAAACTCTGCTTGGGAGTAAGAGAAAGAATTGTAAAGACAAAAGCTAAGAAATGATTTTTTTTTTAAAGCTGTGAAGTACATTTCTACCAGTAGCTCTTCCAAATACTTCTGTTTGTTTTTTGTTTCTTTTTGTTTCTTGTCGTTGTCTTTGTAGAGTGCTCTATAACTTTATGTGTAAACCTCATTATATCAGTGGCAACCCCTGAAAATAAACAGATCCTGCCCTCAAACTTTACTCTCTAGTTATGGGAGGTTTACACGGCAAACAAAGGCTAAGTATATTTTCCTCAATGTAAGTATGCTTTTCTGTCCGTAGTCAGACATTATAAATCATGGTACTACAAGACATTAAATATAAAGACATTAAATATAGTTTTGTGGCATGAGATTCAGAGTCAAAAACATTCCAACCTCATTTACAGCATGGTCAATAACAGTAAAACTCACACTGCTGGCTCAAATGTAATCAAATATTTCTGAGAGACACTTTCCCTGGCAGGCTTTATATTGGATCAGGTAGTTCACAGCCTATCCTTTCACAGACGCCATAAGGACAGCATAAATATTGTGTCAAGTACTATGACTTACCCAGCAGAAGCATGGTTGTGTGCTCAGATCTCATCCCTTGCCAGTTCCCTTCATCCTCAGTACTCCAAAGAGCTGAGTATTATCAACCCCTGCCGTTTCATCTTAAAGCCAATGCATAGCACTTTGCAAGGGCAAATTCCAGTGAGTAACATCTGTAATTTATTTCCTGCAGTTGATTGTGGGTATAAAATTCCAAGTGCAAATGATCTCAGTAACCCACCAAAGATTTCTCCGTTATAAAAAAGAAACACGAGATTTTTCTGTTCTTGCTTTTTTCAGACCACCTCATTTCATCCCCAAGATTATATACATGATTGGCAATCAACCTTGAAGCATCACAGAAATATTTTACTCAGTCTTGGCTGCTTGTCTTTTATTTTACTCTTATTTTTAAGATATTTTTGCTTTTTCTTTAAACATTCTGGCTAAAGCGTATATAGAACAAAAGATCACATATTGGGAGTTTGGCTTTCATGGGACACATGGGAGTGTCAGGTGTACATTCCCTCTTTGACACCATTTTGTCACAGTTAAGTGATGATCATTAATATCTCCTTGAATGAGACTTCATGGAAATTGTAGTTCAGAACATGCAAGCAGCTCATTTATGGTCTAAGAAGTGTTGCCCTGAGACAGTAGTTGACTGACACTCAACCATTTTCGTAAAATGCAACTTACCTGCTACTATTAGACACTGAGATTTGACTTTCTCTTTTCATTTTTGGCACACAACAAACGTCCCAGCTCTATTCTATGCATGGATAATCACAAAATTTGTATTTAACTCTCGTTACAAACTTGGACTATAAGACAAGTTTCTAATCGAAATAATTGTTTAAGATTATTACAGTGATAATTATTGCACTGATAATAACAATTTTCATCTGACAATACATTAGCTCCATATGGAGATAAACTGCAAGGCCAATGGATTTATCATGATAACAAAATGGAATACTGTTAACTGACTGTAATTTTTCCATCCATGCACAAAGAAATCTCCCATTGATTTCATTGTCTTTTGACTGAGTGCTAGTAAGAGTTTCCTCTCCATATACATATATAACCAGATTGAATCCAAAGTTAGTTTGATATCTTTACTGTTGTTATTATGCAATTGTCTAAACAAGTACAAAAAGTGTGTACCTTTTCTTAGCACTGTAAGAGTAGCGCTTCTGGCTTTGAAAATGCCTTTTAGAAATAACAAACTGCAAGACAACTGTGAATCTATTAGGATTTTACAGGGTAGATAAATAAATGGGAGCAACAAGTCCTTACATAACTACTATTTCCTGTATGCAGCAACCCAGAAGAGATGGCTGTATGTCCATGAGATGGCTCTGTGTCCATGATCTTCCACCGTTAAACCAAAGTCTTTGCTACTGGTGATGCAAACTTTGGCTATTACAGCTCCAGCCTTTGATTATCATTTTGGGCTGTATCAACTAATGTCTTTTATCCCTGAGTTTTACTCTCATTCTGAAAAGTATCCAAGGACACTTGGTCAAAAGAAGGATTTTTCACAGTGATATGTTTTTGTAGGGAGGCAAATGTACAGAACTGAATTGTTAAAAATCTTCAGCCAAACTGTCTTCAAAGAGCTTTGCATCAGACCATAACCCTTTACTTAGCAGCCCAAAAACTGTTAAAAAGCCTTAAGGTTTTGTTTAGTTCATCTGCTTCATCTCTTTCCTGAGGTTTTAAGCTGTGTGTTTATCCCTGTGCTGTTTTTCTTACTTGTCTTCAGACCATATCTTTTTAAAAAATTAAATAATCCAGATCGAGAACACTATAAAATTCTTTAGACGTTTTGAAAATTGTAATGGACGTTTATTTGCTAAAAAGTACATTTGACACCACAAGACTAACATTAATATGCAAATCAGTGGACTATAAAATTCGTTTTGGTGCCTCCAGGGCTGTATTTTTATAAATACAGAAACGTAATTATGCATCCTCCAGAGAACTAAAAATAATTATACAAATTTATAACAAAGCCCAAGGCAGTGTCTCCTTTTAACTGTCTGTTTTTAATATCATTTAAATCTTGTTAAAACTTAATTACCAATTCTCTTCTGTAATAATTTAGGTGGAAGATCTGAGATCTAAGATCTAAGCTTGCTGTTTGAGAGAGAGAACTTCTTCAGAGAAACAAAGACACCAAGGCACAGATTGACAAAACAGGACAGTGCACAGAAAAACGTGGTAAAGGAAATGCCACTGTAGATGATGATGATAATAGATATATTTATTAACATCCACGTGAAGTGAAACTGAGCTATGTCTTTTATGATGGTAATATAAGTACACCAGCATATGTATACACCTAAATATACATATACACAAATATGTGTACATGTATGTGGTAATTTATTCATTCATACTGATGTAGCTCAAGCTGGTATCCACCCAGAGGGTACTCGAGGGACCAGTGCTTTCATTCTCAGTCCCTGTTTCCCAGCTGTTCTCAGTCTGGAAGGTGATGGCTGCTCGGGGCAGCTGTAAAAGTGAGTAGCTCTAGATTCAAAGCTGGCTTGGCCACAAAGTTTAGACAATGTTTGGAGTGGGCACGTTTAATGTTTTTCTACTGTTTGAATGCTAATAGATCCATGCTTATTTTTAAGGCTACATTTCAGAACAAGATAATCAATTCTCCATAACTGTTAGAAACAGGTACAGTGGCAACTGTATGTTTGAATTACAGGCATGAGGTCAGGGAGAGGGCCTTGGCTTTGTACCCCCAGTAAAGCACCTGGTAAGCAATGTAAAGCAAATGTTGGATAGTCAAAACCTATTTCTTTAGACTGATTTACTGAAGATTCTCCACCCATACTGTTGTATTTGTCCGTCCAAAGACCCCAGCAATGTCATCTCTCTTTGCATTAAAGGTAAGGCACAGAGTAGAGCATATGGCTTCTCTGCCTTGAGGTTCCACCTTCCCACCCATCTCCCCGCAGGTTTGCCTTTGCTGCCAAGATGAGGAATCTAGAAAACAGGGTAGCTTCTTGACTTCCTCCATCAGTGATAAAGGCCCCATCAACATGGAGACTGCTGCCTCGGGTCTTGTCTTTGTGTCATGTTTGCCAACCAGTGTTTAGTAACAAGTGTCACTGTCTGGTCCTCTGCTTTGAGCTAGAACACGTTTCTGTTAGCCTCCACATCCAACTGAAAGCAGCTTTGCGTTGATTTAATTCACCCCTTTTAGTATGACCATACTCACAATGAAGGATGTGCATCCAAACTTCCAGCTATTGCACAATTGCCACTGGGCATAAATTCAAGTGATTTGGCAGTGTGTCTGGTTGGGAACCAATTCTGCTTCATTCTATCCAGCGCATGCATTCCTTTTGATTGAAATGCCAGACGTTTGTTAGAATTACTGATGCTGGTGACAGCCATCTTCATAGCACTTCTCCATGCTTTCAGATTGTGTATTCATCGAGTGTTAATGGAAATAAGAGATGCAAAATATTAGAGAATGCAGTATGTTACAGATTTCACATACTTGCCTTATTGAATTAACAAATAACCTGTTCATTTGCAAATATATAAATTCATCATATTTGTGACTGACACTTTGTATGCCTCAATTTTTTCTAGAGTGTTAACACTTAAATTTTAGGATGCCAAAATTATGTTTTTATTTAACCACATAGACTACTCACAAATCTTGTAGCTTTCCTGTAGGAATGGTATCCTTCAGAGCTAGAAGTATGGAATATATAATAAGCTTATTTAATTTGTAAAACCTTGAAATTTAAATCAAGTGTTAAATAGGCTGTCATTTGCACCTGTGCAATTGAATTTGAAGTTGAGGGGTTTCCTGAGCTGGACTAGGTTGTAAATAGGTTAGTTTAATTGGGCTGTGAATACATTTGCTTCCAGTCATTGTTTGCCATGCAGCATGACCACAGTAGGTGTGAAAATGGAGGTGTGAAACTTTCCAGGGTGTTGCTAGTCAGGCAGAAATTGCCAAACAGCAACAAGAGTCTGAATATGACTTTGCCTAAACTGACCCTGCTCTTAATTTGATTTTTTTTTTCCCACAGGTTGTGAGTTCTGGATCTATACTTCTTACAACTGAGCTTTGTAGTTTTCTTGTCAGGCTTCAGGTAAACCTGACAGAATTGAGAACTGTCCTGAATTACTCAAGTTGTAACCAACGTGAGACAGCAGCGTGGGGCCTTGTGGGGCCAGGGGAATAAGTCCGGAGGACTGAGGCTGCAAAACTGCAAAGATATACCTGGAGAAGGTAATTGAAAAATTGGTGTGAGCACATTTAAGAAATCTGATTTATTTGAACGGTCCAAATAAATGAGATTTTATTGCTAGGCATAGGTTTTCTAGTGATATTTCAAGAAAATATCAAAGATCACAGAAATGGCAGGAGCTTGTAAAATTCCAAAAGTGTTCTCAAGTTAATTGCAAGCCCCTTTGCCATTTTATTTCTGCAAAATGTGACATATTTAAACATTGCCAAAGAATATGCTTCTTAAATGTCAGTATGTTTTTAGGAAACATAAAGACTCCAGGATGTATGACAAAAACTAAGATTCCCCAGATGAGTGCCGCAGAAAATCTTTCTCCTAAGAAGCCTGAGAAATTTCAGTCTGATACGTACTATTAATGCAATTCTGTGACAGCTCTTGAGGGCTGTCATTATCAGACTTGTTCCAACTGGACAATGTCAGACAACCCCAGGCAGGCAGTCATAGGAGGAGGCACTAACACCTAGCCAGCACGTACGCTGTTCTTGCTGTGCCTTGGAGGCTACAATTCACAAATAATGTCCATGTGTGAAAGGGGGAAAAAAAGCTCCTGTTTGCTCTGCTTGAGGCTTGGGAAATATTAACTTTCAGCATTCTGCTGAGCAGCGGGTGACAGCAGTGCTGACATCCCAAAGAGGTAGGTAGTGGGAGGTGTGCAGCATGCCTGTTTACATTGCCTCATCTCCTTCGTGCTGGATTCCTCTGTGGCACATCCAGTCCATTGGTCACCAAAAAATAAGATATAGTGACCAAGAGGAAGTTGCTTCAAGGGAAGGATTAATTTCATACCATGTAAGAAA
Organism: Cygnus atratus; assembly: GCF_013377495.2. Lineage (NCBI taxonomy): Eukaryota > Metazoa > Chordata > Aves > Anseriformes > Anatidae > Cygnus > Cygnus atratus. The sequence continues at coordinate 18,483,508 of NC_066367.1, forward strand.
GATGGCTATTGATACTGCATGAGGGGAACACTTATCATGCTGATGAATTTCATGTAGCTGATAGTGTCAGGCACAAAATGTTTAGTTTCAGCATTGCATCCTTTGCAACTCTTAAAGCTCTGAGGTCCAGTTGGATGGCATGGGTAGGTGGAATCCTACCTACTCTGTATCAGGTCCCACTCCCCAGTCAGTCTGTAGCATCTCTGATGAGACACAAATTAGAGTAAGGCCCCAAACCCTTACAGTTTATATATATATGTCAATAACTGCTAATTGTGGAGAGAAAGGGGGTTCTTTTTTCATTAATGCTAATTGGATCTTTAACATACAGGTACTAAATTTCCTGGAAGATAAATGATATTCTTTATGCCCCACATCCCTGAAGGGGAAAGTGCAAATGTTTCCAGAAGTTTTCCTGGGAGGAAAAATACTGTGCATTTCTTTTCTAATTGCCAGCAGTGGTGTAACTGCACAACCCCTGCAGACTGGTTAGGCTGAGAACAAGACTAGATGACACACTGGATGCCTTCAGGTGGGTGAAGGAACAGTTACTGTGAGTGGTGTTGTGACAGTCCTCAGTGGTAACACTGCAATCATAGTATAGCAGACTTACAATGTCAGGGCTGTGTTCCAGCCTCCAGTCTCTGCTCTCTTCTCCAGTTATGCACTGCCTAGCCCAGGTTATCTAAAGGTAAATGGCTGAAAAGTAAAAATAAAGAGAGTTCAAAGTACATGTCAGGAAAAAAAAAAGCTTCCTGTTATACTATACTACACACTTTAGTGCTAACTTAGGAAGTAAACATGACAGCTGTGCCTCTTTACTTTGGGAACTTGTAAAGGACAGAGCAATTACAAAAATATGCTTCACAATTCTAAGGTGAAGAAAATATTGATACTACATGCTTTGCAGATTGCTCTATCCCCCTTGATTCAGTGGAAAATCAGTCTTGTGATACTGGTCCTTACTGGTTTAAAATTGAGACTTAGGCTTGGGGGAACTCAAGTTTAGGTTTCAGCCTCTCCAGATATCACTCTGTATCTTCGAGAATATAACCCCAGTCTACCAGTAAAAAGAGTGACTGGAAATTTATTCATGGCCATACAAAGTAACATCATGCTGAAATTAAAGGTGAAATAACTGACCTTCTTATCTGACCATTCTGTAACAAAACTGCTGAAAGTCTTAAAAGGGTGTGAGCTTTTCAGCTCTCGGTCTTACATGCTTTAAGGCAGGGTCTCTGTAGGGCTGCAAACACATCTTTCTGCAGAATTCCCATGTGTGAAGCCAAGACATGCCAGGAAATCCTGTATGAATATCATATCTTGACTACTGCATATGTGGAGTTTTAGTTTATCCTGGGTTATTGATCATTAATGGTTTTGTACTCAGTTCTGTCACAGGGATTAGTCATGACAGTACTTGGAAGACACACTTTGATCCATCGATCAGTTAACAAAATAAGAAAAATCAAGTTGTTAGTTAAGCTAATGATCGACCTACTGGAGTTAATGCCCCATTTAGATTAAGCATTTAAAGGGTACATTTCTGCAAAGTAATGAATCTAAACTATTTTGTTACTTTGGTTTCTTACTGATCTGTTTAAGAAGAACAACAGTCCCTGGTGAATAAAAGAAAGAAATTATCGCATGTTTCAAGTGGAGTTCCTGTTAGTAAATCAGTCATTAGCCCAATTAAATAATGTTCATCTCCAGAGATGAAATGCTTCCCATATCCTGGAAGAGCTAGAATATCCCCAGGATCACAGACGTTTAAAACTATGATTGCAAAACACATTATTGAGATGTACAATATTTGCATAGTTTGCATGTACAATGAAAGCTTTGTGTTATTTTTCTTTATGAGGCTGTTGCTAGCAAATTGCTAGATTACCCAGAAGACTTGTTGAGATCAGAGAACAAGCCTGCATAAAAAGGTCATACCTAATACTAAAGATACTCAGCAGTGTGGGCTTAAAAAAGCAGCATTATCCATTTGAAAATAGCAATAGGAGCCATGGGAAAATAGTATCCTGCAGTCCATCTGAACATGCTGATGTTAGTGAGAGTTGCTTATGCAAAATAAAGGCCAGAATTGAGTATTATATGATATATATTTGCAGTTTTAATGAGGTAAAACTGTAATATACCCTCACATAGTCCTTTAAATTTTGTAATTCTTTTTCTTTTAACAAATATTAAAAATCATGAAATATGCAAAACTGTATTTTGCTTTCTATGTGAGTTCTTTTATTCATTTACTCCATATTAATGTATATTTAAGTTTCAGCAGTTAAACCTCTGCATACTGTACTTATATGAGGGAGATATGGAAAAAGCAGTAGGAGGCAGTTTATTGGTAAAGACCTGTATTTTCAGGTCACAAGGAACTTCAGTGAAGGGAAAGTTTGGAAAGAAGAACAGATAAGTGACAGAAAAACTATGCCAGTTAACATTTTGAATGGTTAATGAAAGTGGATTTGAACCATCTTTTACCACTGCTGGTATTTTGTGAATAAGAATTTCTGCTAAGTGCCCTTGAATAGTCCTCTTAAGTTTGTCATTAAATTCTATTTTGCTTCCCTTTGTAGCTGTAATGTGAACACAATACTGTCATCTTGCCTTCTCTAAATATTGAATACAGAAGAGAAAATGCTTTTCCACACTGAGCCACAACTTAACAGGCTGGTATTTTTTCTGGCGCATATTGAAATGCCTACAAGCTTCAAACTTGATTATATGATTAGTAAATCTAATACATTTCTTTTTTTTTCTTTAGGTAGATGAATTTCTCCAAAAGCATATTAATTTTGATAAGGAATACATTTCTGCCATTATTGTTAAAACTGTAAGATTATCTCAGTGACCCAGAGTTCAGTTCAAAGTTTGTGCAAGCAAAATTTCAGCTGCTGCTGGACACAGTGCTTGGGTTATTAACATCATTAGAGTGCAGCAGGTAGGAGTTAAACTGGTATAAATTTCTTCAGCTTTAGATTTAAAAATTTTTCTTCTTTCAGCTCTTCTTTTGTTAATGCAAAGAACTCACTTTAAGCTTATAGCCATTAAAAGGTACCAAAGAAAAAATGCTATAGATGTCGCAAATGATTCTTATACTGTTAAAATGGCTTGTGTATCAGGTCTGTGCTTCATTTGGAGGGTTCTGACCTTCCAAAAATAGCTCAGCAGAATGGTGTCTGCACAGGGACCCAGAAGGGCTGATGTTAATCCTGGTTCTCTCACTGATCTGCAGGGTGACCTTGCACAATGTGTGTGCCATTTTTCCTTCTTGCTAAAATGAAAATAATACTTACAGCCTTTGCAAAGCACTTTCAGAGCAGAGCATATGAATCGATAACTTCTTCTTCTTAAGTATGTGAAATGGCAGAGAGGAAACTTCCCACTTGCATTAGTGCACTTTCAGCATTTAGAAATTTGAAATTATAAAGATTATTGCATGGGAGGATGAAGCTCAGAAGTGTTCCCCTAATCAATAAGTTGCCAGCTGGAATGCAAAGGAAAACAGCACTAAGGTAATGTACCACTTAGTGTAATAAAGAAAGAGTAAAATATGTGTTTTCAATGTGAATATGGTGGCTACCAGTGCAGTCATACTGTATTGCAGTGCTGATTTGCTTGCTTGGGCTGGTGTGGAATAGTATAAAATGTATATACAGTCTGAAATCCCTACATTCATTTTAGTAGGAAATCATTTAGATTTTCTGGAGAGACCTGTCAGTTTAGACAGAATAGGAAAGCTGGAATGTTTTGGCCATGTGTGCTTGCCTTGTTCTGCATGTGGGGCCTTCCTTTCCCTTCAGATGTTACTGTAGCCTCCTCGTGTACAAATCCAGCATGGGTCATCTTGGCACAGTGTGGTTTACAAGGATGGCAATAGGCCTGATATTCAACTTTTCTCTGTATGGCTGCTGACCATCTGCAGAATCTTTTTATGGTCCAGACAAGTGAACGAATTGTGCCTGAGTAGCATACCTAACTTGTATAATGTCTCTCAGGATTCTGTAACAGGTACTGCACAGGCACAGCATCATCTACTGTGCAGCTTAGGTGAGTCCTAAATAAAGTATTTTAAGCCATCTGTTTCATTGCATTAAAAATACCCTGATGATCTTGCACTGTTTGGATGGTCTTCAGGAAACTGTTAGGCTAAAGCAATTCCCCCTTGGCAATGTTTAACTAATTCACAATGTTTGCACTGTGAATTACAGCAGGTCCTCATACCTTTTGTTAGTCCTCCATGTACCAGAGCCCTGCTTCCTACTACTGGGCTCACAGGTGCTTTGTTCTCTCTGCTTTCTCATCACTGCCTGCCGAGCTCTTCGTGAAGGCGGAGACTTCAGGACTAGCACATGAGAGAAGGAGCTGGGCTGGAAAATCCATCCCTCTTCTTTCCCAGACAAGCTTTGAGCTTCAGGTCTGGACAAGGAGGAAAGCTTGTGCCAGTTACTGCCTGTACACTCTGGCTTGGTGCCCAGCATAAATCACTTGTCAGTCAAAGGACCAAAGTCTCCTCTACCAGCAGAGAATGGTGAAACATTGTCTTGGGAATCCAGCTGGAGTAGCTTAACAAATCTTCACTTCCAGCTGCCTCTTCCATCACCTCAGCTGGCAACTTCTGATGTCCCTCATCTGAGACCCTGTAGCAGGGCATAAGCACTTACAAACACTGCTTGGAAATGATCTGTGGGTGCTTTTGACTTCTCTAGTGGGTGGTAAGAGTGACGAACTCTGGAAAATATGTGCTGTTGCTGCTGGGCATGTTTGGGGGCACAAGAGGATTCTTGCAGGAGGTGCCAATATTGATGTCCCTCTCTCTTCCTCTCTCTCTGACACTCCTTTTCTTCCCCTTATTTGATGATTAATATCTCAGTAAGCAAGACCCCAGTCTTATTCCCACCCCACCATCAGGATCTTTCTCCTCCCTTGCAGCTGAAGCTGTGGCATGGATCAGAAACTACTTAGTACCTTGCCAAAGCAGGCTCCCAGAAATCTCCGTGCCAGCTGAGATCCTGTAGCCCTGTTGCAAGGTGGCCTTCGCAGATAAACAGAAGTAGCTTCCAAGCCCAGATGCCTCAGGAACTGTTGGCCATTGAGCAGGGCAGTGGGTGAACAGGGAAATGTCTGTTAGGAGAGGACTGACCTTGGCCACCGCCAGGACCTTCCCTGTAAGGCTGCTGTGGCGGCACAGGGCACGGCCCAAAAGCTGCCTGTGCCAGTTCCTCTAAATGGGGAGGCTGCAGCTCCTTGGCTCTGTGCTCTGCAGGCACAGGAGGCAGTATTGGCCATTTGCTCTCCATGCCTGGCTCAATCACCCCTTTGCCTTTCTGCTGGGAAAGAGGCATTGGGAACACAGGAGAGAAAGGCTCCTAATGATACAGGTAAGCATTGAAGACTAGTGGCCTTTCTTTGATTTTTCATTAAGAGTAAATTAAAGCCAGTCTTTTAATAGGTGTTGAAGTTGGTCCGTCATGAAGATTGCTTGAATATTCCATCCCTGACTCATGGACAAGAGTCAGTGGGTAGTTTGTACTGAGATCTAGCCCCACCCTTTCTATTCAGAAGTTCCCCTTACAGTTCAGTTAAACTGACTGAATGTGTCCCAAAACACTCTGTAAGTATCTAAAAATCTGGACTGCAAATATTGGGTTAGTGTGGGGTCATACTGTTAGATTATCTCAGTATAAACTAAAACAAGATTGTAATGTTTATCCATTTTGCTTGATAAAAGCATAAAAGAAAATTTGCCGTTGGGTGTGGTACAGTGTTTATGATTAAATGCTTTATTCATACTTGTATGTCAATCTATTAGTGTGCTGTTAATTCAAATGTTACTATGATGTATTTTATCGCCATTAGCACATTTATCACAGGTAGATGTGAAACTTAGACAAAGGTGTACATTCTCATTAATGATGAGCAGCCTGTTCATCTTACTAGAGTGTAATTAATGTTAGTTATAATACTTAATTTTTCACTGTTTGTCATGGTGCATATTTAGCATTTCTTCTGTCCTTTATCAATCTGCTCTCCTATCATATGAGTACATCAAAAAGATATATGTACGTCTCTGACCTGTTTTGATGCCTAATTTTTATACTGTTCCAAGAACTGGAATATTTTTATTCTTACACTGTATCCAGTACAGTTAGTTAAAAAACAGACTGTATCATGTTGTTCACTGTTCTGGGTTAGTGTTTTTTTGCATTAAAAACATAACCAAACAATCAAGTAAATTAGGGATGCAGTGAAGACACTGAAGATCGCTTGATGTAGTATTGTGATGTGCTTGTGTGAGGTTTTAATGGTCCCAAATTTTCTCCTGAATTTTCAGTTACATTTTTCGTACTACTAAGAATGTTAGTGCTACTAAACTTGTTGTGTAAACAATACAGCTATGAAAAGAATGCAAGCATGGTGTATCTGAAAAGTACACATTATTAGCTAAAAATGTGTTAGAACAGTTTATTGTTATACATAGCTTTGTGAATAATGCTGTTAGCAGTCATAAAGTCAAACTACAGTCAGTGGTGCAAGAGTGGAAGAAGTTACGGCTGATGTGTCACACAGCAGGTGGAAAACACCCTGTGAAGAGTTAGGTAAAAGGGTGTGACAAATAAATCTGTCTGTGCTGGAATCCTAGAAGTCCATACTTATGTATGGGCCCCAGGAATATCGCAACCGCCTCAGCGGAACCCTGGGCACCAAAGCAGTTTTATTTCTTGCTCATCCAAAATTCCCATTAAGCTGGACTGATCCTTCAGTTAATACTTGGGAAAATATATTGGGAAAAAATACTTGAACTGAGTCAACCAAGTGTTTCAGGTTTAGCATTCTGCAAAAGCAGAATTTTTCTCCGAAATTTTAAAGAACTCCCTGTGAGAGAAAACACACCTATTAATCCATTAATCCATTTTCTTAATTGGTAGACTTTACATTTTTAAGCACTTTTGATAATAATCAAGGTTAGAGGAATTAGCCATTATTTTCTGTGAGTTTACCTCTTTTGTAACAACTGTTTGACACAGCCTACTCTTCATGCCAGACATGAGGCTGACCACTTCACATCTCCACCATAATGAAATAGGTCTTAAACTTCCATTCAAGTCAACGAGGGTTCACCTTTGCAGCTGAAAAACTTAGAGCTATTAGAAAAAGCTTAAAATAGTTTTTTTGTATTCCTTGGGTTAATCATAATTTCCTTGTAACCCACCATGAGTGAAGTATAATGCAACCAAACACAGAGATTTAGCATATTTCAGTATGAAAAGTCAATTTGTACACAATCACAAGTAGGTATAATTGTAGATTCATAGCAAACTAAGAATAAAAATACCAAGCTAGGTTTAGGCATTCTAAACGAAATGATAGTTGAAGGTGCTCCACAGTGCCTCAAGTACAATAATAACCTGTAATGTGAACAGAACTGAGTAAAGTTTTCCATGGTACCAAAGCAATACTCCACAACGAGTTTTATTTCTACGGCTGCACTAAAATCTTTTCATTAAAAAAGAAACTCCTTCCTTTGAATTCTCTGTTGCAAAAAAAGACCAGGACATTTTCCATAATATAGCAGTACTCCTGAAACAACAGACTCTGCAATTCTCTTTCTTCTACCTGTCCCTGAGTCACTTGAACATAGGGAATTGCTTAAACAAAAATATTATAGAACTGCAAACTTGAGCTTATGTCAATTTTAATTGATAGAGAAAAAATACAAAGAAATGATGGAGTTGCCTTTGCCCTTTACAGCATTGCAAAGTTAGTTATAAAAACAAGCTGTAAAATGCACCAAAAAGGTGAGCATTTCACTCCATTTTGATTTGGCCATTTTGCTTTCAAAAGGAATTTATAAGAACACCCAGGAACAACGAGCATTTGAACTTAAAATGATCCAGGTTTATTTTTACTCCAAAAGAAGAAGTCTCAATAGAGCTATTGATTTTCTACCATTCATCCAATATTGCACAGAAAATGGACCTGACCTTGCAATCCCTAACGGAGACAAGGAAGCAGTCATTACAGTCATGGGTTACCATTGATTTTAGTGGGATTACTTGCATAAGTAAGGGTTTTCAGGGTATGACCTATTGTCCCATTAGCAGTAAGATGAAGCGTACGTGGTTGTGAGTTCCACTCAGTTCAGAAGGATGCAGTTTACCTTCCTGTTGTATCTCCTATGATTTTATTCCTGTGCGGTTAGTCTACATTATTTTTGTTTTCTGACTGACAGAGCTTCATCATGTTGTGAAGTGTCCCTGTCCTCCTTCCATCTGGAGCAGTTTTTTACTGTATCATCAAATGTCATTCTGAGCTCTGAACTAATCCCTGCTCTTATGCCTCTTTCTTCCTCTGGTTCTGTTTTCTATGACAAAAGTCACACTTTGGACTAGAAACTGTGTCTCGCTGTATTTTTTAATTCATTGGTACATTTTGCAGCTCTCTAGGGCCAAATGAGAATGAGACATTCTGCAGTAAACAGAGTAGGGGACAGAAAGCTAAAGCCTATAATCCAATTCTGAACCAGAGCAAGTTTCTCCCTAACCCTGGGGAGGCATCTCGTGCCCTACAGCCGCTGTAGGAATGCATCTCCAGAACCTCGCTGCTGAGATAGATTAAAAACCTCCTAATTGTCAATCTGAATATATCCACAAACATGTTATACGTTTGTTCTTATGAAAACCTTATCCTTTAGCTCAAACAGTTCTTCTCCCTCTTCTGTATTTGCTCGCGAATGTGGCTGTAATAGGGAGTCATGTCTCCTCTCTGCCTTCATGTTGTTGCATTACACGTGAGGAGGGCAGAGGAAAGGTGTGCCAGAAACAGAGCGACTGCATGTTTGTGCAGCACCTTGCACAGTTGCCTTGTCATGATTCAGGGCTCCATAGGCTGACTTTTTTCCAGCAGTGAATAATAATGACCCTCCAGAGTATGATGCCTGCTTTATTCTGGACAGATGCCATTAATTCAGTCAATTTTCATTGAGTTGCAAAGCTTTAGTACGAGAATACTAGCAATTGATTATTTTTGTCAGTGGTATTTTCAAAGAAATGAAGTAATGAAATGTACAGTATATTTCAGTTTGCAATGATCATTCTGATGTTCCATTTGCAATGGAAATGAGCATATAACATATTCATGTGTACAGATAAGGAAAATGACAAACATTAACAACCCTTGTTCTATTCATTTATAATATTCAGAAAAAAAAAAATCCTTCCATTCCGTAGTTTTTAGTTTTGTTTCAGCAGCACAATGCAAAACAAAAAAATATGAATTAATGGATAAAATATGCTTAATTACTTTCTAAGTAAGTTTTGCCTGAAAATGACTATAATCTAAACCACAAATTCTTTGTAAATCTATCTACTAAAAATAGATAATTCCACGCCAATTTTATTTTATCTTAATATATAGCCTTATATCAAAGATAAAATTGCCTGTGAAATCAAATAAACCTGTGTGTGTGTGTATGCACACTTACATTCTTGAGACCAAGCAGCCTTTGATGTGCAGCTCTCGGTCTGTTTAAGCAGACTGCGGTGTGTGCCTTATCAGTGTCAGTCAGTTTCTGCACAATTTAATCACCACTAAAAAGAAATGTTTTGCTCTTACGGATATAAAGCAGTATGCTGAAGGTAAATCAGTAGTGCAGCTCACCTTCCTTAAAATTTTAGACACAACCTGACGCTGCAGCTCTTTTCTGCTCTCATCTCAATGGGATGCTAGCCTAACAATCGCAATTTTAAGATGGGGAAATTGGTTTTTTTTTTTGAGCAGAAATAAATTATCCTGCCGGTATCTTTTCATGAGGTAACATTATGGCACATTGGGCCTGGTGTTCACAGCTTATGATACCTGGGTTTAAAGGATCAGAGTGAGAGAATACTTGGAGAAAGAAGAGCAGGCATTAAATCTAAGTTCTAGATGGTCCAAGCAGGTTGAAGCAGTTCAGCAGTAGACATCCCAGCAACCTCCAAAGAGGCTTATTGTCCATCTACCTTCCCTGGTGCAACACCGTCTCCTGCAAGAGGCCCGGAGGAATTATCCTCTGTGACAGTGAAGGTTCCCTTTTATTCCTCTTTTGTCGAGGTATCTAGAGAGACTGGGCTTACGGTTGCTGAACAGAAAAGGAAAATAATACCTGTTTTTCTGTTATCTGCAGCTGACGGGAGCAGGAAAGGAGAGCTCTTTTGCTTGCTGCTGCCTTGGGCACGGAGAGGAGGCTGCTGCTGGTGGGGAAGGCAAGAGCAGGCACTGCTGCTCCCTGCTCCGTGGATTCCCAGGGAGGCCTGCAGGCGAGGCCGATCTGTGCTTGGCCTCCATGTGCTGCTGACCTGATCCCGGGCACTAAAAAGCTCACGCAACAGGGAGAAAATGAGCCACCCTGCAGGAGCGGGGATTTGAGGGGAGCTTGGTTCACCATGCTCCTGGCCACACTGCCCAGGGCGCCCGCTGGCCCCTGCCCAGCTCTGCGAATGCAGCTGCTTTTGCAGTGCCACAGGGGGAAACCTCGCCTGATCGGGCACTGCCCGTTGTGACCCTGAACACGTCAATCGCATCACTCATCTTGCAGGTTCATGCTGCCACGGGGTAATTTATGTGGGCCCTGAAAGATAGATGGAGACATCACTTATTGATCACAGGGAATCGCTGCCAGTCAGGCTTTCTGTTGGCTCCCATCTCTGTGATGTGTTTTAAAAAATATCGTGTGATTCAAAATTATACCTGTAAAACCTACAAGTAGAAAATTACTGTGTGCATTTATCTTTAATAACAACTTTGTGCATATTTATAGTACTAGTTTAGTTGAATGTGTTATACTAGTTTATTTCCCAGTCTGTTTTAAATTATATTATTCATTAGTAGTCATGAAGTGGTATGACATTTTGTATGCTGCTTGTTTGTAACAAAGGTTCTTAATACCTTTTCATAATGAAAGGGGATAAATGCTCACATAGAATATGTGAAATTGTGCTTGTACGAGCAAGGAGCCTTGTCTTAGGGTATTAAATTAACATTTGGTGCTGCTCTGTTTTGTATGCTTTTGTAGCAACTGTTTCAGCTAGAAATCACTATAATACACCTGTATTCTGGTTCCTCAATTCATACAGCATTTAGATCCTGCCAATACTGTGTCTTATAAATATAAATATGCAATTTAATTTAATTTTAAGCATGCAACACATTGTTTTCCTTCTAATTAAAGTATGATATTGCAATACGGTAGCTACCTAGGGCAAACAGGACACATCACATTGCCAAACTGAAGGGAATGCAGGTGCAGGCTGAAGGCTGGCAGGAGGCAGGGGCCAGCCCTTGGAGCCCACGTTGTGGTGGCTCTGGTGTCTGCGGGCTGGCCCCAGCTCTGCTAGAGCAGGGACCCAGTGCCTGTGGGTGCCCACACCCTGCTGTCTCCTCGTCCTTCCATTCCTGTGCGAGGCAGCCGGAGCGCGACCGCTGCTCGTTTTCCCGCTGCCTGGCCGTGCGCTGAAGTTGGCTGACGTGCAGCAAAACTCAGAGAGTTCTGCAAAGGAGAGGATGACTGGCGGCAGCTCAGGGGGCTCCTATCGCGTGCTCCCAGAGTCAAACAAAACAACACAAGTCGGCCTTCTGCATAATGACTCAAAAAACTGTTAATGGCCATCTTCAGTAATGTAGCAACAGCCAAACCCTTGAAAAGAGGAAGTTTTCATTGAGAAAGCATTTCATTTTAAACGTTGAAATTTGGTATAGTGTAAAGGATGAAATAAGTTTTGAAAGGAAGCTGATGATTAAGAAGAAATGCAGTGGGCATTTAATAAATGGAGGAACCGCAAGATAATTAACTGGCATGCATAAAGATTCATGCTTTATACCAAAATTTTAATTTTGCACATAAATGTGCCTGATGTAGGCAGCATTTAATCACCTAGCTGACAGGAGTAACTACTTTCATTTAACCTTGACTGAAGATCATGAATTCTAACAGGTTTAATTGGATACATCATTTAACAGAATGAACAGAGCAAATTTTTCTCAATTCATAGGTTCTGATTGACATGCACCAGCAATAAGGCGTTGCACAATTAAAGCTGATCTGTATTCCTGGCCTGGGCAGCAATTGCCATAGTGATGTGACACTGTTTGATCACTGTGGCACTGAAACTATACTGAATTTCCCCTTGTTTTGAAAAGGGCAATGCTTTAAAAAAAGAGAGAGAGAGAAAGAGATTTTTGGCACTTTCTTTTTTTTTCTTTTTTTTTTTTTTTAACATTAATCACATTTATATGCACAAACTGTAAGGGAAGGAACTTGTCTTGTTATCAGTAACTCAGGGAAAAGAAGGAAAAATGGTATCTCCTTTTTTCCATTTAGCACATTATTTACGGAAAGTCAAAAATGTGGCTAGGCAAATGGGTTGTAGCACATTAAGGGCCTGATTGTTCTGGGTTTCGATCCGAGCAGGGAGTGGTGCTGCGCAGTGCCCAAGCCTCGCTGCGGCTTGGCCCCCATATCCTTGCCCAAATCCACTGCACACCACAGACGCTTTGCCAGATGAGAAGGGGGGCTGAGGCGGGGTGCTCATATTGCAAATGAGGTAGAAAAAGATGAAAGGCAAGAAGTGGTAGCCAACGGTGAGCTGCACACCTTTCCTGGCACGCAGTGTTTCCTATGATAAAACCTTGAAATACTCGCGGAGGAGCTGGCAGCTTTGTTCCCCAGGCGCAGCTCCTGTCCAGCCACACTCCTCTGCCTCTGCCAGCTTCCATGGGTCGTGTTTTTGCCCTGTGTGAACTGGAAATGTTCTTCCACTGCTTAACCACAAATATATGGGTTTTTATGTCTCTCTTGTCCACTTCTATTTCATTTCAGATACCTCCTCCTTATTTCATTCTTTTGCAAGAAGAAAAGTTGCCAAGCATTGAACCGAGGGCAGGGCAGTGTGCAGTGTGTTTCAGCCCGGCTCAGTAAAAAATCATTCCTGGTTGCTGAAGGACCTGCTCAAACAGCTCCAAGCAAGTTCTGCCACCTGTTTGAGATCCGCAGCACCACGCTTAGCACAGCAGGTAGCTTTCCTTCTTTTTTCTCTCTCCATCCCCTCAGGTTCAGTGCCAGGCCCTTGATCTGACTTGCAGACCTATTGCTACCCATTTGTCAGCTGTCATTTGTGTGTGGGCAACGTATGTGGGCAGCAAGCGACGAGCTCTGTGGGAGCACACAGCTGTGGGAGACAGATCTCAGGGAAAGCTGGGATCCTGCTTAGCCCGAGGACCTGAACTTTAAAACCAGGACCACTGGATGTATGTAAAAAGCTTTTGGGTCATTTTAGAGAACTTTTAAATTCAGTTATTTATAATACCTTTCTCTGTCTGAGGTCTTTCCAGTGTGATTCATTGTATGAAGCAGAGGAATTTGCCAGTGTAATTTATCACACTAACATTTTTAATAGTTTCAGGTAAATGCCTGGGCCACATCCACAGCCTCTGCAGCCACGTTGTGTGCCTCGGCACCACAGCTGCCACTTACCTCACGCATGGCAAGCTCCTGCTCGGAGTCAGCACCCACCCTGTGCAGGGCCAGGGTTCGGCCGCGCTGCCGGGTGTGTTTCTGACACACACAGGGACTGCCGGTGCGCACCTTGCACTGAGGCGACTAAAGGCAGGAGACAATGTGCCTGCACTGCTCCCTCGGGAGCGCCCACAGGCAGGGAGGGTGCTCAACCCTCCTGCTGGGCCATTCTGCAAAGGACATCTGTGGGCCCCCTTTAGAAAAATTTGTTCTGTAATTTACTCTGTTCTTCCAAACCACTCCAGTAAAATACCTGTCCATCTGCCCCATCACCCAGCTCCTTCTTGTGTCCTGTGGTACACACGCGTGCTGCCTCGCACTGTTCCTCCTCGCATTGAGAGGAGGCCGAGGCTGAGGTCGGTGGAGGGACACAGGCACCCACGTGCTGAGCCGAGGGGCCTCTCAGGACGACGCCTGTCCCTGTCTGTTTTGTTGGCTGCTCGCCCTGCCCAAGCTCCCAATGGCACATCGGCCACACACCTCACTACGCGGGGTCTTTGCAGTACCCTTCTGGTGTTGGGTTTGTCAGCTCCCAGCCCGTTCCTCTTCTGCGCTTAGAAACACTTGGGTCCTTTCCTGCAACTCTCCCGAGCTGCATTGCTCTTGCCCTGTCCTCGTGCTCAGCCATGCGTGCTGAATTACCTTCCGCTCCACCCCCTGGGGATAGCTCAGGCTTTGACCCGGTGGGACAGCATGTGCGCTTAAACGCTGCGATGGGCCGGGCACTGAGCTGCTTGCTCCCAGGCCTGAGGTGGCTGGGGATTTCAGGCTCTGTTTTCAGAAGGGCTTTCTGCGCTTGGAAGCGTGGTCTATTGAAAGTCAGCAAAGGACATTGACTTGTGCATTTTCAAGTATTTTATCTATCAATCAATCATCTTTGACATTCCTATTCCCTTTAGTTTCCAAACAGAGATCTTTGAAATTTTTTATCACCTACAGAATGTATACAGCTGTCATAAGAAATGTCCTATATTTTGGTACATTTCAAAGTCCTGTGGGAGAAGGTGGCATTCCTGTTGTACTGATATAAGATCACGTTTGAGGCTTCATTTTTAATGCTGTTGTGAACAAGTGGGGAGCATTAAAAACCAGCTATATTTTCCCCAAGCTTTTCCCAAATCCGCCTTTCAAGTGTGACCTAGACAAAGGCTCAAAGAGCAGTAGATGTTTACACCTTTCTTGCACTGTATAATTTAACTTTCAGAAATATAAAATGGGACAGCAGAAATATTTTTACGTGTTCTCACAATGTCCAAGTTGTTTCTTACTGTTTTTATTTGAAGGAACTAGACACAATCCTGGCTGCCTTAACCACTTCCTTTGAGAGGAGAGAGCTACAGCTGAGAAAAGCCGCTGCCAGGAAGAAGTGAATAGAACTAACAAGGCTATTGAGCTGGCCAACAGATTAGTGAAAGGTCTGAGGTGAGGTCCTACAGGGCAGGCTAATGAAGCAGTCCACAGAAAGCACTTCTTTGTTATACACTACTGATCTGGCAATAACAGAGGCACTTAGCAAAGAACCTGATGAGCTGAAAAAATTATGTCATTATCATTCATTTTTTTCATAATAGAAACATGTTTTTGACCTTTGCATTTTCTTACATTTTGCCTCATTGTGGTATATATTAACTGTAAGATTACCTGGTAACTAACCTATCCAGGAACATTAAGAGAAGAGAAATAGTCAATCGTAGATATTGACAATGAAGACAATTTATTAAAATGCAATGACTATATTTGCAACAATTAAACGATGCTAATGATACTGCCCTGCGTTGGGATACATAGAATATAATACAATTTGCACTACTTAGTTAAGCAATATGATAATTCTCTAATTATCTCTCTGAGATTTGCAATGGGTATTTCAGGAGAGAATAAATAATGGCAAAGCCATGAATTATCAAAAATCCATATCGTCTGTTGATCCAAGCTGGCTCAAGGGAATCCATACTCACTGATGGATTTTTCATTTATCATTCATCTACTGATGAGGCTGCTTCTTACACATATACATACACACACACTTTTTTTTTTTTTTTAATACTTTATTTTGTTGTAACATTCATTTAGGAAATCTCTTGTGGTGCCTCTCTGCCTTTATAAGTGTTGTGCTTTGCTACCCAGTACATTCAAACTGAGTTTGATAACCAAACACATAGTAACCAGCAAAACTAGAATATCCACTTGTTATTAAGCAAAATTATATGGCTGAGCCTGGCTAGTAGAACTTAAAATATAAAACAGTGCTTAGAGTTATTTCCTGAATCAATAGAAAGGATTTATTGACTAAAGGGGAGGGAGGGCACTGCAGAAGGCCCATTGTTTCTGTTTAAAGAAGCAAGATGAATGCATTTAAAATGTTAACATCCTGGCTGAAAGTGTAATGTATTTCAGTGATTAATAATGCCTGTAAAATTAAACCATGTACCTAATACAGAATAATAAAATAAATAACATAGCAGACCTCTTTAAAGTGTGACAATAAATGATTGTTCTGAGGCGTCTGATAATAATATTTTCTTCCACCTAACATATCATATTGTTTGGTTCTACCATGTCCCTCCTGCTGTGGCTGACAAGTGCTGGAATAGCATACATATAGAGATGAAAGGAAAAGTGTCTGTACGTTGGGGGGGAGGCATAATGAAAAATAATCTAAAGGAGGAAACAGAGATGAAAGAAGGAAAGTTGAGCCATTCGCTAGATGAAGACAGTAAAATGAATTTTAATGGAAAGCCCTTCAGCTGGCACCTCCCAGAGCAGCAGCTCCATGAAGAAGGTGGCCAGCTCGACAGATTGGTGACGGGAAATTGAATTCATTCCTGTTGTTAGCTGTACCAGACTCGGTCAAAGGCAGTAACAACCATATGACAGCTATTTGGTGACCTGTAGGAAAAAAATCAGTTTTATTCCAGTCAGTGGTAAACAATGGGTTGCTCTTTACCATTAGCAAACAGTTAGTACTGACTGCTGCACTGTCAGTAGTGGTGGTTTCTTTGCCATATTTTTTTCTGATAAGACTTTCTCTTATTTCCCTAGTTGTATGGTTGTCATTGCTATGAGGAAAATTGCTCAAGATGTAGGAAAATAAAATTCTTCACGGCATTTCTTTTAGTAAGTAAATACATTAAAAAAAAGTCTTTATAAATACACCCTTACCATGACGATATTAACAAATATATAAATGTATGTGCTTTCCTCTGATTCTTAGGGAAAGTGTTGCCCAAGCAGCAGGGAGCTGACTGGATAGTCTCTAGCCAAGAAAAACCTTGCACCAAGTGTCATGTCAAATCTCTTACCAATTTTATGGCATAAAAGATTCTGCCCAAAAGTAGAAACTATTTTTTGCCTGCCTTCCCTCCGAGCCCTGGCACGCAAGGACTATTTTGGGGTGGCTGCCTGAGTAGTTGTTACTCTGTACCAAGGAATTCTTTGCTTCTGACAGGTGCCAATTACGCTGTGGACATCTGCCCTGGAGGCATTGAAGCAAGCTGACAACTCATTTTATATCAATCAAACAACAACCATTTTCAATAATTTCCCATCCAGCTGGGACTGAATTTGCACAAGTGATCTATGTATTAGAGACATTACCAATCCGCAGAGACATTCAGAACCATGATTATGTTCTGTTTTTCCCACAGAAACTCTTGCATCTGCACAAGAAAGCAACAACTTTTCCTACTATGCAAGAGGCTGCTGACAACTCAATTTTGGTCACTTACTGCCAAATTCAACTTGCAACAGGCAACTCTTGTCAGAATAGAAGATATTTTTTATGTCTGGGCTTGCCATGCATAAATTCTGAAGTGCTGATTAGTCTTTAGCCACAGTGGTGGACAGTTTTTTATTAGCAGTAAGTGAATGCTTCTTTAATATTGTTTTCTGGGCAGAAAATATGAGACAGACTTCTCACCAGAGCAGTATTAGGAGCAAGAGAAAAAGCAGTGCAGAAAGGTGTTCCAGATCGTACTTTAGTTCTTGTGAAAGTTCACTTTCAAAGTGGTATTGGCATGAGCCGAAATCTGGGGGTGCTTCACTTGAAAAGCAGGAAGGTAAGCGAGGGCTTGCACGTAATGCCTTCTTCACAGCTCTGTATTTTTTAACATACACAGTTAATCAGAAAAAATCTAGCAGCTGTTCCACTCCCTTTTTGACCTGTTAAACCACCGTGTTGCTTATATGAACTTCCTTCAAATACTTTATTTAACAGAACAGTGTATTTGGAGGCAAAGAATTGGTACAATGTTCTTCTGGAAAGGCCCAAAATGTGCCCCTTGCTATTGTTTGAAGTACATTTGCTAGCTGACTGGAGCTAGGGGTGACAACTAACCCACAGACCTCAGGAATATGGTTAGCAAGCCAGAACAGTAGGCAGGCTCACCTTCTTCTTGTATTCTGTTGAGAGCTATGCCCTGCTGTTTGCATAAGGGGACCGGCTTTTATTATTCTATTCTCTCCCCACTACTGTGCACCAGGGCAGCACAAAGCAAGATTTAGTGCTTGGATATAGTATTTGCTTGCTAGCAATTGTTATAGCTAAGGCTGCACTGAGCCTTCCATCTTAACCTGCTGTTCGCCCATGCTCATAATATTCTTTAAAAAATTTCCCTTTCATCTGAAATTTCTCATGCTTGTTATCAGCTGAAATATGATTTTTTTATTTTTTTATTTTTTGTAAGCCTGAATAAAATTCATTCATTCATATTTGAATTATGCAAGGAAGGGGGTGTGGGGAGAAAGGTCTCTTTTTTTGCACATTCATAATTCACAAAAAAGCTGCATATTACAAGCTGAAACTTTCCAGGTGGCTAGTTTTGACTGAAGGATAGTCTTCATGCTAATTACAAAGAGAGAATGACTGAAAGAGAAATGAAAGAGAAAAATTAAAAATGACACGTATTGTGATTAACTCATTTGTTTTGTAGGTGTGTCGTACAAAAGTTTCATTGTGAGCCACTTAGACCATATTTAAAGTAACAATTTCATTTAAGTTGCTATGAACTACTATAATTACATAATATCAATGTTTTGTACTGCAATTTTACTAAGAATCTCCACACAGAAGCTGCATAAGCTTTTACTTATGCAAATGTGAAGCTCACAGTGAAATCAGTGCAGAGTCTTATGAATCATTAACTTTGACCAGAAAGCTAGTCTAGGGAAGTGGGGAATTGGCATGTAGTAGCATTTACTGCCTCCATGCCCTGGGTCTCTGAATGCTGGGCTGCTACATAAAGTAACTCGAAGCTTTCGGAGTTTGGATTCCAAGCAGGAATCCTCGTCTGTTTTTCCCTGAGTTCTGAGCAAAGTGAGAAAAATAATGTTTTCCACTGATGCTGCTTATTACTACAAAAACGAGTGAATACTGAGACATACCAGCTACTGTCACTAGGAATTTAAAACTCACCCTTTGTTATTTCAGGTCCCCATTCCAGTGACAGAAGTTCCCGAACCATCACTGTGCAATGGATGCTACAACAGTTGCTAAATAGAACAGTGAAGGCAGTGCCTGGCAATACCAAGACCACACAAAAAGCCATTGGTCTTACATACAGTCATCACTGGCATATATTGGTCAAGCCATAGCTCCAAGGGATCAAACAGATGAAAGTTAAACCTGGTTCAGATTTGAAAGTTATCTGTTATTTCAGTCAAAATGGGAAAGAGCCAGTTGGCAGCGACAGGTAGTAGTGAGAGTAAAAACATCTGCTAAGCTATTGAGAAAACATGGCAACTATTTTTCCAGAGCTCCTAATGTCACACAATTTTCCTAATGCCCCAGGAACTGTTGCAGCTCTACTAAAACCTTTTCCTACCAAAAGCTCACTGAAGGATAATGCATGGATACATGACACTGGCGTTGTATCACTTGTTTTTCTCCAGCCCTATACTGATATGATTTTTATAGGTGCATGTTATACAGCGGGTATTTCTTGCTAGAGGCCTTGCTTTGGTAGACAACTTGAAAGAAATCATTGGTCTTGTACTTGACCCAGCACTTGCAAGTTACTTGTTCTCAGTATTTTTTTATAGTCTTTGCTGTTTACCCAGCAGCTATTTGATTATGCTCTGCCAGTATTCAAACTATCTTCCTCTGAAAGCTCTCCTACGCCTGTATGATAGTTGTCTTAACTCCTGAAGACTGCAGTGCCCCAGATATGTTGAATCCAGCTGGATTTTCTCTTCGCTGACCTTTTCTTATCTTATTTACACCCTTGCACGCACTATAGTTCAATGATTGCAATTTGAGCACTCCTTTCTCTCTAGCTGAATAGTCCTCCCCAACACACCACCACCCCGATGTGTAATCACCCAGGAGACATAATCATTCACTCAGAATAAAAATAATTCTCCTACCGTTTGCTCCTTGCCTCCTTTCTGCCCTTTTCTCTGATTTATTACACTATATTCTTTATGGAAACATTTTGACATCCATCCCCTCTGTTCAAGTCTTGTACCCACCCTTTGAGGGAGTGCTTTGAACAGAGAAAGGCCAGGATGAGTGGGTATCTCATATACTCACTCACCCTTTCATTCCCGTGTCATTTCCCCCACCTCCTCATTATATCCCTGAGCCCTTCCCCTCCTTCCAATTCAGCCGTACCTACTGCCCCTCCTACAGCGACCAGCGTCCTCCCTTCCCTCCCTGCCCCTCTAGGAAATGACAGAAAATATTTCCCACAGCCTGTGCTGCCTGGGACTGTGTCTGAGTACACGTGGGTCCTGAGTGCCAGCCAGGGACAGTACCGGCCCTGTCTGAGCTTTCCACACTCTGTAAGCCCAAGAAGGCTGCCACAGGACAGCACCGACCTGCAGCGTAGGCTGGAAAGGAGTTGCTGTTAATGCAGTGGAGCTGAAGGAATTCAGCTCCCATCTCTGTCACTGCTTAGTTAGACTGCAAGAAATATTTAGTGAGTGAGAGCACTGAAATGATTGCTCTTTAAACATAGTTGAAATTACTGTGAAATTCCTTAATTAAAAAGTTCAAGCTGAGAGGCAAAATGCTTTCCAATTCAGGCATCGCAGGGCCCCTCACTACTGTACTTTCCTCCTGGTCTTCATCACCACTGTCATTTTCTCATGTTACTTGGTATGTCGCCTGTTGGTTTGCTTGTTACAAGGAGCGTCCGCCCCGACTGCCACCCCTACCCTGCACTGACAAGCAGAAAGCTCTTTATGCCGAGCATTGATCTAGTGGCATGCCCCAGCCCAGAGTGGAAGAGGATCTTTAATTTCTCACTCCCCCGGGGGCATTTGATTCAAGAAGGATTTTCATAGTGTGCTGAGACTCAGAAAGTGGCTGCTATTCACTAAGTGCTGGTTGCAGTTCTGAATCTGAATGCGTGCTGAGGCTCCACTCTGCCTGTGGCAATAAGCTGTGCCCTGGACAATAAATTCTGCACATTTTTACCAGTGGGCTGAGCTGAAGGCAGGGAGTGCACTCGCATGGACTGCCAGGCTCTTGGTCCTGCACTTGGGGCTGTATGTCACCACATCGTTTGCTGATTCTCCACAGAAAGTGTCCGAATCTAAGTTCTCTAAGTGGCACTTTTAGACCTAAAGAATTTCAATCAGTTTTATTGTTACTCAGGAAGCATTACGTCAGTTCAGAAACATTCAGACCAAGGATGTTTCATGAGCACCTGTGCTGCTCACAACCGTCACAGGCTGCAGGCACAATGGGGGTGCGAGCCACAGAGCCCAGGCCTCGCCCAGGCCTGGCAAACCACTGCGCACTCACGCGCCTCACGCTACTCAGAGGAACACGCAACCCAGCCTCATTTATGCTATTACAAATCCAGAGAAACTTTTCTACAACCCAGGCGATCACTCTGGGTTCACAGCATAGCTAGAACGTAAATATATCTGTGTCCCCAGAGGCCATTTGTCAGCAGACATGATAACACTTGTAAGCAAATCTTTCCATTTTGAATATTTTTAATCTGGTTGTTATCAGTGGATAGATACAGCTGACCTGTGGAAACAAGCACATTAATACACCCATGACGGGTATCCAAGACTTGTGCAGAACATCCCCAGGCTCTGGAGGACACCAGAACACCAGTTCACGTTCAGTTTTAGAGCTCACGAATGACCTTTATAATTACAACCAATTTCAGCACAATCCCACGCCTGAAGTTATCAAATTTTAAGGTACTGAAGCAGTGCAAAACAAGTTCCTTCTCCAGGCTCTAGGCCCTCTGCAGGCCAGGTGAGATGGACACACCTGCTGCTGCCATAGGGCATTGCCTTCAGAGAAGCAGGTGGGGGCTGTGAGCTGCTGGGTATTGTTAAACAAATGAAATGGCCCAGTAAAGGCAGGTGCCATTTCCAAGGTACCATTTCATGCTACCATTATGGATGTTCGATGTGTACTTATTAGGGTTGAGTAGGCAGTAGTTATTTAGCTTTTCTATTTTAAACCTTCCTGTGATGTACAAAACAGTTCACAATTTTCTCTTTTTTTTTTCTAGTAATCGAAGATCCAATTACTAAAATCTATGCTTACCATGAAGTTTTAGGAAAACAGAGTGTTTGAAAAAGAGATATATATTTCCTTTACTGATGTGGTTTGATTTATGGATTTGTAAACTCACCGCTTCAGCCTGAACTTGTAAAGCAGCGACATCACTTTAGAATTAAGTTGACGGTGCTTGAGGATGAATTACTGATACTCTTTTTGGCTGCTGACAGTAATTTCCTTTGGGATAGTCTTCTGGCTGAAAAGCTATAAACAACAAGACTCACAGCAGCAGAAATAGAAATGAAGATAAACAAAGGATTAAATCAGCTACAATAATAATAATTTTAATGCTGAATTTGGCTCCTTCTGGTCTAAAACAAATACATTTATTTTTTAAAATTGTGTTTATTTTATAACCTGTATTTTTCAAATAGCTTGTCCATGGGAAAACTGCATGTGTCTACTCACCAAGAACCATAGCTTTTCCACCACAAGAAAAAATAAATGAGACTTTTTAAAAATCACCATAAAACCAGCAACAACAGAAAGATAAATGCAGCAATGTTCAGGTGAGCAGTATGGACAACAGGCAGTCTTTGCTGGCATGGGGTGGCCGCAACTGATGGCAGTCACACCTGACCGCTGAATGTCCACTTCTCCACATGAAAGACGGGGACATTAAAAGTTAATAAAAGCTTTTTCCAACTTCAGAACTGCTTTGCAGGGGGTATGATATTCCTTTCTGCTATGGTGATGCACATGATTATGTATCTTGTGCAAGCAGTTACTGAACATGCAAACTGGGAAATGGATGTTAAAAGTCATTGCATTATTAACTAAGGCATCATATCTAATTTAATTAAGAGATAAATATACCCTTAATAGTAAGCGAATGTTGTCAGGTGACATCAGCTGCACTTGCATATCTTTTGCATCTTCAGAGCGCTTCATAAACATTGTCACTTATGCTCAATATGTCTCTGAAATAGAAAAACAAGGCTTCGTTCAGCTAGGAGATGAAGCAGAGTTCAAAGGACTCGACCAAAGAATATAGCAAGTCAGAGTACTCAAAATGTATGCTATCAATAAAATCATTACATCTCTCTCAAGGCTTGTGTTTTTGCAGTCAGGTTGCAGGAATTCAATGGGCACCGAGCTGAAAATTATGACCCAGCTGGATGACTCTTCCAGCTTCAGGCTTGCCCTGCAGTCTGCATAAAGTACGTGGAAATATTCTTGGGGCTTCAGGTAGTTATCAGGCCTGAACTGCCCTTACGACTGGAAATAAGATGTTTCCTAAGAAATGAGTTAATGATGATCCAGGTATTAATGACATGTATTTGCCTTGTCATGACATTACCATCACAGTCTTTAGACAACCTCAGACTTACAAAAAAAATAGTGCTTGTGTTGCCGTTATAATATTCCTTACTTTAATAGATCTAAAGATTGCAAAGAAAGTATGTCAGGGAGAAAATTGCAGAATATGTAGAAAAAGGAAGCTAACATTTTGTTAAAACCACTTTGGGGAGAATAAAAGACTTCAAGGGTTTTGAAAAATGCACACACCTTCATTAGGGCAACGTGGAGCTTTTACTGAACTCCACAATAGCAGCATTCTTTGAATGTGAAGATGTAGGAATGCACAAAATCCCAGGCAAGGAATTTCCCCTTACTTTAGCAATCCATGCATTTTTTTCCATATTTTTTCCTATAACTGCACTTTGTGCAGGCATTTACATCGGTGAAGTAAAGGCTGGTAGCAATCCTGCTGCTCACTTTGAACTGACCAACTGCACAAGAGACAGAGACACAGGAAATCACCCCTTGATTTCTGAAGAGTTAAATTGCAGCTGCAAACCCAGTCAAGTTCCACTTGGAGTAGGCTCTGGTGTCTAATGCATTTCTGCTGCTGGTTATTCTTTCTTAACTTTCTGTTTCTCCAGGAAAGGCATAATTGCATTCTAGCAGTTAATGAAAAAAGGGGACAATCCCAAAATGCTTAGTCACTTTTATATTGTGATTTTTACTAATGCCATGTAGGAGTGACAGAATCCTTCAGTTAACATAATTCAACAGAGAAGGGGGAGGAGAAGGTGGAGAAAGACTATATAAAACAGATTTATATTGCTTTTACAACTGAATTGTTTTCAGTATAATGTCACGTTCTTAGTGTGGGGGATTCTGCATGTGTCATGAGTCTACAGATGTTCTTGCACACTACGTGCAGCTGCACTATTTGTCATGGGCAAATTTAATAGCAAGATGCTTGTTACATGTTCCCTCTATTCTTAGTCCACAAAAACCGCTGAGGGGAAAAATGCTGCCTGCTAGTTTGCTTGCTTCCCCTCTTTACACACTTTGAAAATATTTAAGAAACAAATTTTGGAAACACCACCTCTCACACTAAATTCTGTGACACCTGCAATTACAGCTCCGTTGCCTTTGCTAGAATAATTTTTTGGGCTGTGTTGTTTCTAATGCTTCTAATGCTACTACGATCATTTTAAGTTCATGAATTGGAATGGGGGAGATGAAGGGAAGAGGTAATTTTCCTAATGGAGGGAGGGGGTTCTTCAAGAGCCCTTCAAAAGGGAGAATGCTTTCTACCAAGTCCTGAGTATCCTCTGTTCTCACTGACTGCAGGGGAAACTCAGGTGCCCTCCATACTGGCTTACTGCAGAGCCAAATGCTGCCAGGACTTCTGCAGAGGAAAACTCAGAGGAGCTCTGCTGCTCTCCTGATTTTCAAATCATCTCGCTATTTTCCTTGGAAGTGTCCTCCTTATTATTACGCTCATTCTGAGGGGACCATACCTTTAGGGTCCAGCTTTTTGCAGAATTATCCAGGAAGAAGAGCAAGATTTTGCAAAATTAAAAGAAAAAAAAAAGTTAAATTCTTCTCTCAGAAAGCCTATAATATGCTGAAGCATATGCTTGCTGTCTGGTTAGTGGCAAGAGAGGTAAATGTAGAACAGGCAGCGTAAGCGGAAATTTGAGCTTCAGAGAAGGGAAACTGAAAGCTGAAACAGAAGCGCATCCAACTGAAATGGCTCAGGCTAAAACTTGAGAAGAGGGTACAGCTGAGAGGGTACAGCAGACCAAGTTAAAATTGTTACACTCTCAGTAAGTATGTGAACAAAAGTAGATACCATAAATGAAAATCACGGATTTAATTATGGTGTCTCCCACAGTACAAGACACTGACATTCGGCACTAGAGCCGTGGAGGCTGGAGCAGGCAGCATGCCAGGAGAGGCCAAGGGAGCTGCGATTCCTCAGCCTTGAAAAGGCCAAGGGGGTGGCGGGGATTTATTGCTGCCTAAAAATACTTCATGAGAGGCTATAGAGAAGATAGAGACAGATTTTTCTCAGAGGTTTACAAGGGCAGGTACTTAAAAAACATAGGAGCAAAGATGGGTCAACAAGGTTTAAAATTTTTTTGTCATGGAAAACTATATTTCTTTGAATAAATTCTGAATTTGTGTACTATTGTATTGGAGATATATTAAAACATCCTGAATTTAGCACATGGAAACACCACAGATATGTAAGCTATATCATCATGTATCAAGTTGATAGAAAAGTTCTTTTTCTTACCAAAAAGCTGTTCGGATAACTTTGGAGATATAAAACAGTCGCGTCTCTGTTATTAAAGGTGTGCATCTGTGAACACTGACTATCAAAGAAAATGGAATATTCCAGTGAGTCTCTTCAGAAGAATGCCAGAAAATAGCATTGAAATATGCAATATAAATGTGAAGATATTAGTTTCCAGTCTTCACATGATTGCTTAGCTAAAAAGTTAACCAGATGTGATTATGACATTTCTCCTTCTGTTTCTAATCAATCTATAATCATATATGTGGGAATCTAGTTGTGTTTGTGCACATACCCAATTCCAGAAATTGTGAACTACTTCATTGTGTAAAACCTGCCTGAACGAGTGTGTGTGTGTGTGTGGGGGTGTGTGATGCATCATAGATTGAAGCATATGATTTTAATTATCCTATACCCTTATAAGTTACACTATGGTCTCCTACACATACAGGAATTTTTAACTTAGCTCCACAAGCTACAGCTCTCATTTTAATAATCACAGTATTTCTGTTGATTGTGCAAATTATGTAGACAACAGAAATCAAACACTTTTTGTAAGCTTGCCTCCTTATGGCAATGAAGCAATACAGGTCAGTCAGATCTATACAGCTCTCCATGATGCAGCAGATAGCAAGCAGTGTGAACACTCCCAAGGTCTGCTGCTCAGCTGGGAATCTGCAGTCAGAGGAGGGTTTGCAAATCCCTGCTGAACTCTGCAATTCATAGACTAACCAAAGGGACTTTATAGCCAAGTAAATGTGACTTTGCCACTATTAGTAAATAGCAAGGGGGGTTGTATTGACATGATGGTGCAAGGCCTCAGCAATTCCCTGGGTTTGTCTTGGCCTAAGTAGGTTTTAACTTCTTTTAGCTACGTCTAGTTGTGAGGTACTCTCAACTAATTTAACTTTAGTTTGTAGTAGAAACAAGTGGATTTTCATTGTGGACTGAACTGCATATGGCTCTGGAGTAAGTCACAGGGAAGAGTGCAGACACAGAGGACACATCACAGTGATTTAATTACAGTAAGCTGCTAGTGTTAAGAAAACATATAAAATCAAATCCAAGCAGACACCAGACTGAGGAGAAAGCATCCCCCTGCCCCCTGAATATCACACTCCTCCTGGTGATGACTCACCACAATACTCCCCCATTCCTTCTGAGAAATACCAAAGTGTCAATCTTCCGACCCAAAGGCACCCTGGAGGAGTAAGCACAACACAAGCGAACAGGGAAATTCTGTCTAATACCTTTAACTCTATTTTTAATGAGGCCTTCCTGTATTAATTTGGTAATTTTGACTCTTAGACTATTTAAAACATTTATTAGACTAACAATACATTCTTAGGTCCATACATGCAGTGTGTTCCCTTTTGTCAATAAGAAGTCTTTGACTGTAGTATCACCTCTTAACACCTCCAGTATTTCAGGTCTTGGAAGCCAAAATAAAAACAGTAAAGAGGCTGAGGGTGAAGGACCCGACCACCTGCCTAACACCCCCAGGCACCGTTCATGTTGGTCTGTCTGAAAGAGAAAAGGTCACTTCCACAGCCCAGTACAGCACGGACCCTGCACAAACTCCCATTTACGACTGTGTGTGCATACACGTGTACGTGCAGCCATGCGGTCCTCAGGACAGTCCTTTCCCTAATGACTTTCAGGCCTCACGTCAGAGAGGGAGGGGACATGTGCCTCGCTGCCTCATCTTCACAGGTAGAGGGAATGTGGACGGTTTTGTCTGTGTACTTCTGCTGGGTCTCCTTGCTGTAGCTTGGGCTGTTTATGATGCTGACCGTCTCTGCCCAGCCTCTGGAAACCTTCTCAGGCAGTGGATGTTGGTCTGAAATGCTTCTTGCAAACTGAGCTTACTCTGAGCCATTCCAGGTTGCATTCTCATTAAGGACACAAAAGCAGGTCTTCACAGAAGCCATTCCTGCTGGGGGCACCTCTGCAGGGACAGCCGTTTTTCTTACTCTCCATCCACACCTCAAACACTGGGAAACGCATCTACTTTCAAAGTAGCTCTTCATGTCCCAAGTGCTGCCGCTGCACATACATATTCCTGCTAGAGCAAGCTGAATGGGAAAAGTATTGTATAATGATGTCTGATTTAGCTTAAAGTGTCATCTTTCCCTTCATTGCATTTTGTCTATAAGAAGTGTGCTGAGTCTTGTGCAGCTGTGTTCTTGCTCTTATTCGGCACAGACCTCTTCTGAGTTTTGCACCCATACCAAAAGTTGCCTTCTTCCCTTTGAAAAAAAGTGATAAATGGATACAGAGCAGAGGAACCCAAAGCCTGCAGGGATGTGAGTCAGGACTAGGAGAAAAATTCTAACCTAATAAAAAAAGCTGATCTGGCTTCCAGTGCATGTGCTGTGAGCTAGGAGATGAAATCCCAAATGGAGAAGAGAAAGGGAGGACAAAAATTCAGATTCAAGTGCTGACCCTACTTGTTTTCAGAGCACAAAGTATCTATTGTACCGAACCATAAATCAGACGAACACTGAATTCCTGCCCAGTCTCCTTGAAGTCACCTGGAAGTCACCTACAAGGACCTCACGGGAGGACATGTACAAGGGCTGGCTCCAGGAAGGTGCTGAGCCCCTTCTGCTTCTGCCTAGGCTGGGATGCTCAGCGTGCTCACCGCCATACCCAGCTGGGCCCTGTCCTTGTTTGATATATTTCTGACTGAGCTGTGTAAACAAAATCCCATCCTGACTCTGAAAAACACACCACATTTATTATCTAGAAATTAACTGGGGTTAAACCAATTTCCATTGTCAGACATGCCAACCTTTAGAACAGATCTAGCGTTAAATCATGGATGTCTATAGGGAGTTCCCTTGGATCATTTGA
The DNA here is from genome assembly GCF_013377495.2 of Cygnus atratus. Lineage (NCBI taxonomy): Eukaryota > Metazoa > Chordata > Aves > Anseriformes > Anatidae > Cygnus > Cygnus atratus. The sequence continues at coordinate 18,511,996 of NC_066367.1, forward strand.
TCAAATTATGCTCTTTAAAGTATGCTTCAAAATGTCATCCCGGTGTGGGAGGAAAAGAAAGAAAATAAGGCAATGAAATGAATGGAAATTTGGAGAAATGAAATGTTGTCTCATGTATTTTGACAACGTAGACATCAGTAGGTTTGCCAGACAGATCAGCTTCAGATTTCAGATGCAGCTTAAGCAAAGTATGACTTGCGCAAAATAATCCAGCCTGAAGCACAAACTACTTGCTAGCCGTTTTCATGACTTTGTCCTCTTAGATCATCTTCTGAGTTTATTTACAGTCCATGCTTCTCCCATGGCTGAGATCCTTCCCCAGTCCTTGAGTAGAAAGCTGGGATCTGACAACATGGACATCAAAGTTCTGGTCATCAAAGTGCTTTAAGTAACAAGGTGGGCTAGGCAGCACCAGAAAAGGGGGAAAAGATAAGAAGATGAAAAGAGAGACATAAAATGATCTGGTATAGAGATCAAGAGGTAATAGCATTGAAATGGCTGAGGAGCTAGGACAGAGAAGTCTCACTGAACCTATTGGTTAATCATTACCTTGCTCTGCAAACATCACATTGTAGTTGCTTTTCCTTCACTGACATCTACTGCTCCACCCCATTACTTTCATCAACAATACACCAGGCATAACTGGGCGTAAGTGGGGGATCTACAGCATCTTTGGCACCTGCACTGAGTTAGGAAGGCAAGAAGTTCTCATTGTTTTTTGGATCTCAAGCTGAGTTTGCTGGATTGTGTTTGGGGGATTTGCTGGTGTTGTGCTTTTAATTTGAGAATGCAAAAAATTTTACTGTGAAGCATAAGAAACTTTTTACAGATTCCTTTGAAAGAGGCTTATACTTTAATACTGACTGTCTAGCCTCACACATCAAACAGAAACTCAATTTTGCATTATTCTGATGAGATACCACAGCACCAAGTAATAGGGACTGGTTTACTGAATTCACGTTGAAGTATCTAAACATCCTTCCTCTCGTCTGGTCTTCCTAAATCTCTTTCTAACCCCAGTACCTAAATATCCTTAGTCTGGTCATGTTCCACACCTTGACCATATGGCCCTCTACCAGAGAGCAGAATAATTCCAGGCAATTAAGGCACTTGCCTGTATCCATTTTATCTACAGATCTTTGGAGGTGCAAACAAAACATGCTGGATGGGGAAGACTCGCTAATGCTGATAGTGCTTTAGATCACTTGATAATCTTTTTCCTGTGTGTTAGTTATTATGGAATGGAAATCAAATGCATGGATGTTAGGGCTAGGAACAGATGGTACTTCTGTTCTGCAAGGAAGAAATAGGGGCAAAAGGGCAGCAGACCTCCCCCCTTCCCTGTCTTACCGGGATTCATTGTGTTGCCCTCCTGTTACAGTTGGCTGTGACTCTTTCTTGTTATAAAGAGATGTCAGAAGTTAGGGAGAGACAGATGATGACCTTAAATCCTTCACTGCATTTTACCAGGATTCCTAAAAAATAAAATAAAAAAATAAAAGCCAGCTAAGGCAGTTGGAAAATGTCAGTGAAGCATTACACAAAGAACTTGATACATTTGTTGACCTTTCTTTTTCCTCCACCCTTCTCCTGTAAGATGGATTTAGTAGTAGTGGGTGCTTTAGTGCTATGAGTGCTTTCTTAAAAATAATTTAGATGCTATTGTCTGTCTGCCACTTGGAAAACATAGCTGTTTCAATGAGCCCCTGCTGAATCTGAAAAAAGAGGGCTTATTGAAATGCCTCCAAAAATGCACCAAAATTTCATTCTATTCCTTGTCGTCTGAAATGCATCTTGTTCTTGCCTTTACAGTCTTTTGTTTTATTTTTTTAATTGTACTTTTGTATTCAGGGTCTTTTCATTCTTATCCCCTATTTTACGAATGGCGTGTGTGGTATTAAGAGCTGAAGGCAGAGATGAGAAGAGAAGTGTTTTGAACTGACTAATTTGCAGGCAAGAAATAAAGCTCTTGTACGGTGGTCCCAGGGGTATCTTCGCCATGAACACCATTTGAAATGACATGTAATCTCGTACATTTCAAAGGCAAAACATTTCCTATTCTAAAGTATCTTCATGAGCCAGGGTTGGTTTACCTGTTTCCAGAGAATAATAAACCACCAGAGACAAGGAAACTCCTTCCCTCCCCTCTCAAAATTCCTGTTCCTTTTCAAAGGGGCAATTGCAGTCAATAGTTTATTTCTGTCCTATCTTTTGCTGCTCTGATGGCTTATAACTCAGTGGCCGCTACTAATACAAAGCTGAATGCACTTCTGAATTAAATACCAACTAACAGTACATAGCACATCCCTCTACAACACCATAAATAATGGTGTAGAGCTCCCCCTTTCCCCCTTTTATTATTAGTTTTTTTTACAACAGTAGAAAATTTACAGCTGGGTCTTACAATCTTCTAAGATTTTAAGCATTTCACCATATATCTCTGACCTGGCAATTTCTTAATGTAAACCGTTCTTCTAGAGAAATTTGGGTTCAGCTGACCTTGGAATATTGTATTAATACTCTTTCTCAACACAATTTACTGTTTACAGCCTTGTTGACATACTAAAAGGCTTGCACACAAAAGTCCACATTTAATTTGTGAAGGCAGATATTTCAGAAAAGTCTTACATTTAGAATTTCTCCCTGTTTTGGTGGAGGCTCAGTTGGTCTTGCAAACCAAGGTACTTAATCACCATCTGATATGGAAACTGATTCGTGTACTATGAGAAATGTTTCTATATGTCTATCATTTAAGCTTATGATAACCGTAGCCTGTACTCCACGGTTTTAAAAGCTTTAAAAATGTTCTGAACAGGGAATTTGGTTACAAATAAAATCTAAAGCTTTTGCAAAAATAAACACTGATAAGTATTACAAGTCTTTCAAGTCTTTTCCGTTAATTTCATGGCTGTTCTGTCCTGAAGCCTTTAGATAAGTGAAAAGGAATGGATGCTTTATGAACTTTCTAAATGTACATTGACTACTAACTCAACAGTTACCTGATTTTGTAACTCCGCATGGAGAGAATTTAACAAATGGCATGCCTTTGGTCACCTAGGCATGACTATAATAAAGATCCTGCAACTTAAAAAGAAAAAATCAAGATCTTTAGTTATACAGATTTTTGAAATCCACATGCTTATGTTCAAACGTGCTGGCTCTCCGTATTAATTCTTCAATTGCAGACAAGGAATAAATTTTGTGGCTCGGACAGAAGTACTGAAGGCTCCTGGAAAGGACAAGCAGAAGCGCTGGAGTTGTAACACACAGAAAAAAGAAATTTCTAAAAGAATGAAAAGCAAAAAGTTCTCCCCTGAACCTGATAATGATGTGAGACGGCCGACCTGCCGGTATGACTTGTGCTGTCAGTTTGCATTACTAGCCTCAGCCCTTTGAAGGACAGGTTTTTACACTGTGAGTGACCCTAACCTGTGTTGTACTTGGATCTCTACCAAATTTAAGTCATGATAAAATATTATGCCCCGTAGATGGGTCTTACACCTTAACTGTTGTTCTCCCTGAGGCTCTGTCAACTGTAATTCTTAACTTACGGGATCTTTGTCCAAACATTAACTTCGAACAAATTGTGCGGAGAGGTGTAAGGCAGCATTCACAGAAACTTTACAGAAGGTAGTGCTGTTCCCCAGTACTGTTTCTCCTGGTGTGGTCCCCTTATGGATTCTGAACCACGGGACTAGACCCTATCACTAACAACCACAAGGAAACACAGCATTTTCCATTAGAGAAATCTCTACCAAATGACCTAGTAGTATGACCGGTCTTTATTTTAACTACCACAGGCAGAGAAATAAAAGAGGTGGCTCCATTAGCAAGTGCTGAGCGCTGTCACATGTTAATGCACAAACAGTGTTACAGCTGGAGCACATACTAACTATCTGATGAAAGTTACAGTGCTTGACTCAGACAGCTGCCTGGGTGAATGCCGGCTGCTCTCTGAAATAAGAGGTAACTGTCTGCTCTTCTCCATTTTACTAGTGCAAGTCATCCACCTTGCATAAGGATACCTGAGCAACAACCCCACTACCTAAACAGGCTGAGAACTTGCTAACCCTCCTCATAGCAAACTAACTCCTGGAGTCAGCATCAGGACTTTGTCTACCCCCTTGTATTGCCAGCGTGCAGTGTTACCTTAGAGACTCACTAAATTCATTTATTCTTTATTTTTTTCTTTAATCAGCCGTCCATGTACACCATATCCACTTTTGCATGCATGGAAATATTTATATAGGCAATGGGTAGGGATCCATTAGCACGAATCAATTGCTCCGCTTCTGGGTTGCTTTTCAGACAATATTCAGACAGTATTTTGCTAACACAGAATACCTAGCTAGAAAGCAATACAATATCCTAGCTCAGCTGGTTAATTGAAACTATATTTTTAAAGGCTGTTTTTTCACTTTAGTGACTCATGTGATGTGTGCCATTTAAACGCTGTGTGTAGAACACATGCTTGTTTGAACACTTCATTATTTGGCTCAAAGTAGTACAGTGTATTGTTCTGTTTAGTGGACAAGTTTGAATTTACCACTGACTCAGGAGAACTTCACAATGTATCTTTGGGTCAAGGACAGGAAGCAGCAGCAGAAATAGCTATGGAAAAAGCATCAAAAGAGGGCCACTGGGTTATACTTCAAGTAAGTCAAAGCTCTTCATTACATCAGTGCTGCATTGCAGTGTTACAAACTGAAGCTTTTCAAAATAACATGTGCCTAGATGAAAGAGTACTAAATAGTGATTTAGAACTTCCTTTGTCTTCTCCACAAGGGAAGCACGTAACTTCATAGCGAGGTCTGTATATGCAAGTATCACTGAATATCACATAAAATATGAATTGCAACTATCTTGTGTGCAGGGAGTCAACTAACGTATTTTCCCAAGCACATGGTATTTGATTTACTAATTTATTATCCATTAAAAAAAATTCCTTAGTAAATAAATATGTAGCAAAAAGAATTGTTACGCTGTATAATCAGATGAATAGATACAAACAGGGAAGATTGCTGTCATTATGCAGTATATTGTGCTAAACAGATGCACATGATTTTTTTCAAATATTGTGCAATATCAAACCGCTTCCTTATGTCTGGGTTTTTCTTGTATCAATAAAATGTTTCATATTTCAAATCAATAGCTCACTGGGAAGCCTATTTTTTCCTCCCTTCTCCCCCTCCTCCCTCCCCATCCCTGAATATTCATTTTGCAGCAAAGTGGCTTGACACATTAGAGAAATTACTGAAGAAACCCAGCGAAGGAAGTCACCGGGGTGATCGCAGTTGAGTGTAGGGAACCTGCCCCTTCTCCTAAAGAATGCCTCACTCCAGAGGGGATTTTGGAAACCTCTTATTACAATAACTGATAAGCAACTACCTGAAACGCTCCCTGATCTTTGTGCTGCATTGGGTAATTTTGACCAGGCAAGTAAAACATCACAGAAAAAAAACCCTATAAAAATGTGATTATTAAACTTCTTGATGTAAAGCCATTTGAAATGGTGAAGTCACCAGCAGCCTTTTCAGGACACGCAATAATAAAGCGGAGTGCATTTCATTTCTTAAGGATTTGTTCACATATCCTAGGATGAAATAACTACATATCAACCACAAAGCAAATAAAGGCATAAAATAAAAATTAGTTCTTTTCGTTCTAAAGCATCAAATACAGCTCCTGGTTGAACATGTGCCTCTGTGCATGGGATACAAAGTATGTGCAGTCATTACAGATAATTACTGTAGCACAGAATAAGATTTTATTTTGGTTTAGTCTAGCTTAGTTTGATTTTTCTTGAAATGCGAGACCGTGCCTTTTTGCGCCTCTGGAACCTGCTCCGTATTGTGTGTACGTAGTCCCCCGGAATGAGACCTTTAGCTGAGGTGAACCGGGGAGGTTCACTGCGCCAGTTCACGGTGCTAAGGATTTGGTCCAAAATGTTTGGATCATCACGTAAGAGGAAGGACTGCTTCAGCTGCGAGGCTAGCACATTCTCCTCTGTCCTTTATAATCTTTGTTTTGTAAGGTTTTTAATAAAAATAGTTTTTGTTACTGAGTCCTAAAAGACACATAAAGCCGCAGGGGTATGTAAATGGCAGTGAGCAGCCAGGTTACACAGATGCGGTGAAAGAAAGCACGTATCTCCTCAGCGCACATACCTGCACTGCCGGCAGCATCACCCTGAATTTCCACAAACTCACCAACTAGCAAGAGAAAAACTGCTTTTCGCTCGTCACTTAAACACTACGTTCTGAAAACCTTTGCAACAATTACTAAGGCTTTTCTTCTTTTCCTCTTGTTCAGAGTAAATTCTTCGAGCAATAAAAAAAAAAAAAAAAAAAAAAGGGAAAACAAACTGCACGGAGGGCAGAACGCGGCGGGAAGCGCCGCGAGCGCACAAAGAAACCCCTGGGCTGCAAACACGGACACGATATTTTTGTTCCCAACTTCCTCCGGCTCCAGCCGGGACGCGGCTGCCGGCGCTGCCCGCCTGGGGCCGCCCCGAGCCGGGCGGGGCCGGGCCCCCGCTGCCCGCGGCGGTGCAGCCTCCGCCGGCGGGCGCCGCCACGGGCCGGGCTGGGCCTCCCGGGGGGTCCCTCCGAGGCTTCTGCCCGGCCGCGGTCGCCTCCTCGCCCCCCCGCGCTGCGGTGCGAGCCCGCGGTACCTGCCGGGCGCCCGGGGCCGCCGCCCGTCCCGTCCCGTTCCGTCCCCGCTCGGAGGAGGGAGCGGGGCGGCACCGCCGCCCCAGGCCGCCCGCGGAGGGGCCGGGGCCCGGTACGCGGCCGGAGCGGCGGCGGCTCCGCGTTCCCGGAGCCAGAGCGCCCCCTGCCGGCCCCGCGGGCTGAGGCGGGCGCCGCCCGGCCTGGGCACCGGGGGACAGCGGCCGGGCCTGCCCGTCTGGGGACCGCCGCTGCCCTGCGGGGGGCTCGGGGCGTGCAGGTGTCAAGGCCCGGCCCGTGTGTGGAGGCGCTAAGGGCGGCTGCGGCCCTCCTCAAGCGTCTCCGTCCCTTCCCGTGCTGATACTCAGCGCAGCACACGCGAGGTTGGCCCCGCTGGGGCGAACCCCTGGCTCGGTTTCACCTAGCTCAGTGTCACTGCCCATCCAAAAGGCACGAGCAGGGACCAGCTCCGCAGATCTGTCATGTCTCAGGAGCTGGAGGCGACCCGTCGGTCTGCAACAACCTGCATCCACACATTAAGCCCCGGTTTTGTGGCTCGGGAAAGTAGAGAGGGACATCAGCCAACATACTTTCTTATTCATTTGAACGGCCTCGAGTACACCACTCTTTTTGAGAAATTATGTCTTAAATGGATTTAGCTATTTAATAAATCAGCCCTCGGTCCCCTGCAGCGGTGACCTCTGATCTCTTCTCAAAGCACTGAGGTTTCGTGTTAACGCCATGCCAGCAAGGTTGCGGCCAAGCTGCAGTACTTACAAAGTGCCCATGGGTGGTAAAAGTATTTTGGTAAAAGTGAGGCAAAAAAGCCGTCTCCCTTCCAGCTCTGCGGGGCAAGTCGTGGTTACCTCTGCCACGTGCCTGGAGGAGCCTGTGCTGAACTCAGAGTTTTGCCAGATGGGGATGGGAGACAGGGTCAGCAGCAGGCAGCACCTGCATCCCCGCTTCCCAGCCCGCGTGCGGCACAGCTGAGGGGTGGGTTATAGCCCCCCGTCCTCGCCAGAGGACATATTTGCCATGTCATCTCCTCCTCCTCCATTTGTCCCTCCTCCCTCTTCCTCCACCGCCCTGAGCAAGGCAGGTGCGGGAAGCCACGAACGCCACACGCGAGTTCTTCATATACCCACCCTGTCCTCAGGAGAGTCAGCGCAGCAGGCAGGAGGGAGCAGCAGGCCTTGTGCCCACATGGCCACAGACTGCAGCAGCAACAGCCGGTGGGCTGCCGCCTGCCTTCTCCTCGGCCACCGGTTCCCCCAGCCTGCAGCAGCTCACCTGCCGGCGAGCCCCTCGCCATCCCGCGGGCCGCAGTTCTCCATCCCCAGCTGCTGGGAGCCTCCCGCTGTGAGGAAGAGAATCATCTGAGGAGGGAAAGGGAACAAAAGAACGAGATGAGAAAGAGGAATAAAAGAAGGAAATGTGGTGAATAATAAAAACAAAAGGAGGAATTTTCCCCAGGGGGACGGAAGTGCCTTTTATAAGAGCTTTTTCTTTTTTTTCTCCAGTTTTTGCAAAAATTCTGACAATGCACATGCTCATTTTCCCTTTCCCATCCCACACAAACCTGTTGTTATTTTACTTTCATTATTTCACTTTGCTGCATCAGAAATGCTGAATCATAAAACGGGGGTTAGTGAAAATGGTATTTATCTTAGAGGAATGAGCCCCGCATTATTTTAAAGATCCCTGCACTGCCGCTGTTATTATTATTATCATCATCATCATCATGCATCTTGGCAGGTTGAAAGGTATCTCAGAACAGTACGAATTCAGCAGTAATTTAACATCCCACAGCAGTACTTTAAAAGCATCAAATAACATTTTGAATTTTAAGTCAGTACAACTGTAAATAAATGGATGTACTCCCACGTCTGTTGTTTTTAAACTTGTGATGATCCTAAAATATTTGCCTAACAACTTTGAGCTGCAACAGAATTTCAGCTCATATATACATGTGCGTGTGATATTGAATTAAACCATTTGTCATTCTTTTCCATAAAAGACACAATTTGGCTCTCAGCAAACCATTTGAAATAGAAATTATGATGATGATACTACAGCCCCATTTTATTTTATGGTAGTGTATTGATTGTCAAATAGACAATACGTGTATTTTTGTAATGGTCTAAAAGAAGATATTCTGCCTTTTTATTTTACAGTCTTTATGCTATTACTCGCTTTCATTTCGATAAAGGATGGCATCTTTCAGAGATGCTACCATAAATTGCTTCATTTAATAAATTGCTACACAGAATAATAATGTTACACCAGAGAGCAGCACTTTGTAATTTGGAAGAAATAACATTTTTCTTTTAAAACATTTCTGTCTCTTTATTTTTAAATTAAAATTCTCTTTCTGCTGTTTTCTATCTAAAGAATAACCTGATTATTAGCAAATTCTTTTTTTTTCTTGCAAGCATCAGAACTTGGTTGTGACATAAAGAGGTTAATTAAAACAGGGAACAAATTAGATTAATTTCCACGGATGTAAGAGCGTTATAAAAGTCTTGTTCTCAACAATGACTCCATAACAGAACAATTTGATTTATGCCTAAGCAGGTTCCTTATTCTGTCTAGCAAGGACTGCCACTGGTGTCTCGGTGACAGGGTTTTTATTATTTCTTTGACAGTTTGATAGGAAGTGCTTGCTTCTGGGTTTGCAGTCTCTTCAAACCTGGATTATGAAGGTTACCATAAAGATATGGATGAAACACTGCCTCCCCAAAGCCCCATCCATATGGCCCACACCCCAACGTGGAGATTGCTTTTGCAATAACAACTGCAGACAACCTGCTCCATATGCTATTAGAGCTGCAATTCAAATAGCCACTGGAGAAGGAGTCTCCCAAGCTGTGGAAAACAAGGTCAGTAAAAACATAGAGCAGGCTGCAAATTTGTCACAGGATGGTGTGATGTCTCTGGTTTTATGGTTTTTTGTTTGTTTTTGTGTTTTTTTTTCTTTCCCTGAGGCCACCAATTTCAACAGAATTAGATATTTTCATACTTGTTTTTTACAGTGATTTGATTTGAAATTTGTAATGTGGGAAAATGATCTCTATGAGAGACATAAATATATGTATTATTTTGTACCACACAAGAAGAAGATCTTGCTGGTGTGTTACAATACATTAACAGGGTTGAGTCACTTAGTATCTTTTGTCAGGTTGCAAAATGACATTATTTGCAAACTACAATGCAGAATTTGCTTTTCTTCATAGCAGCATGAAATGTTGCTGCAAAGGTCTTCCACTCTTTCTCCATTTCTCAGAATAAAACTTCCATATCCTTCATACTATGATATGAAGGCAGTAGAATTACTTACACTGCATAAAGTTAAGATACATAGAACTTTAGACTTTCCTTTATGTTATCACAGAATTGGGTGCTTAAGACACTTGCCTCATGACAGCTTGGTATCTCTTCAAGGAGAAAGCAGACCTATATGATATAAAGAAAAAAAAAACATTAAGAAGAAAATAACACCAGATATTTTATCCAAACAGCAGCAGCATGCTTCTCAAAATAAAGTGATTTGTTTTCAAGAATATGAGAGACTGGATCTGCTAATATATGAGGCTGTCTCTTCAACAACTTAATTTACGTCTGAAGATATGTTACTAACCTCAGGGGATGAATGGTTTTAAACATAGCATCAGTGTAGATGCCTGTAATGGAAGATGTGAGTGATTATTTGGGGAGCTTTTTTCTTATTTCATTGACTTAAAAACTGTGCCTTCTTACATTGCCTGTTCCAAACATGTAACTTGTCTCTATATATCAAATCATTTAATTTGTGTGAGAGAAGTTATCAGGAAACTGCTTAGGAGATTGAAACCCTCTATTTCTCTGGAAATTAGGAAGCAAAATGCAAGGTCTCTGATTATTGTGTTACCCTGGTGTTTCAGTGCAGAACAGGACATAAGATAGTGACATTCTTCTCTTCTGCCATTGCAGATATTTGGGTGCTCTGTTACAACTGCTAACACATATGGTTGCTAGCTATGGTGTGCGCATACGTGTGTTTTAGGCAATCCATAGGACAGAAGGTTTGGCACCTCAGAGACCCTCTGATGCAAAAAACAAACTCTACTTCATACAGATTCCCACTGGACAAGGCACATGGTCCAGATCCTGTTAAATAGCAGACATGTTCAGAGCCATCGGCATGTGGTGTTTGACCATCGCTAGGGGATAAACATTAATGGTGAGCACAAATGCAGTAACAGCAACACCCATGTCCTCACCTCACTACGCATGCAATAAGTGCAGTAAGCTAGGTAAAGACATGAACAACTCATCACAAATCTTTGGCCTTTTTTTTTGTAGATAATACCTGTCTCTGAATGCCTAAAAGTGCTGAATAGCAACATGTAATATTCTTAATCACACAGGGCCAAATCTCCATGATATCTAGCAATCTCGAACAGCAATGTACCTGCTGCTCTAAAATTTAATATATGTTCAAATCAGGGAATTGGGCAACCACATAGCTTCTTATGCATCACTGGCAATTTGCACAATTGTGGTATATCCATGCACAGCTATGGTTAATGCATATGACTCTAGACTACATACAGAAAATCTGTTGTTTTTTTTTTTAAGGGCTGTATTTTTTTAAGAGCTATATTTTTTTTAAAGGAACCTCCTTTTTTGCCACCTAGAATTACCTTCTTTTTGATCTTTAATTCAGAGTAACAAAACATGGACGCTCAAATAGCCATTAGTGCAAGCAAGCCAGCAGAATGGTAGCTTGATTGCATGTACGATTTTCTGTGGGATATCTGAAAGCAAGTTAGTAATTTGGCCCTTTATCATTTTCTCCTTGAACATGTGCGTAGGTGGGTGCTTCTGTGCATATGTATATCAATTAATATAGCATACAATTACTTAATGCAATTAGAGTGAATTTAAGAAATACAGAAAGCCCAGAACCTACACTCTTGTTTTTTCTGACCATTTCCCCCTTTTAAAAAATAAATGACTCGCTCCAGTTGCAAGAGCCAAGATATTCTTTACACTTGACGATTTAGCTACCTTATGTGTTTTTACTGGAGAAAAAAAAGCCCTCTATCATTTATCATGTCATCTTATCACAGTCTCTTTGTGAGACGCAAATAGCACACTAATGTTTTCTTTTGTTAGGGTGAGTTGGCAATCTCCTCAGAGATGTAGCAACTACAGACAGCTCTTTTTTCTGATAATCTTCCTGACACTTGGATGAGACTGGCTTATCCATCAACATACAGTTGCTCAGTGGTAAGTCGCATGCCAACAGTCAATCAGTATGGATGACGCTTCTTGTCCATCCTAAAAAACAGAACAGAAACTAAAGATTTTTTGGCAAATATCTTGCCATCTTGTGTATAGCTTTTCAGAATAGCTTTTTATCATAAACTGATATTACCAGTGCTTTGAAAAGCAGAAAGAGCCTTGCATTTACCTTGCCAATTACTGCAGACTTGGAAAGATTTTTCTAAAATCTGCATTCCCACTTCTACCTTGCTTGCTTGCTTTTTCTCAAGCTGTATGTGCTGACCAAATAGGTTTGGTAAGTTCCGTAGTACCTTGTATCTCCTACTCAGAAGACTAAGCTTAAATTCTTGTGTTTTTTGGGGGGCTCAGTATTTATATCAACAAATGGTACTGCTCTGAGCTCAAGGGTCACCAGCAGGAGCAGCAATTGGCAAAGCAGCTTGCATTAGGAACTGAGAACAAAGTTTCAGAGCAAATAGTGAAGCCATCATGTTCTATTTGTCTTGAACTCATTTTATGATGTGCTCATTTATCTACTCTCCAAGGCAGTCTTGTAATACCAAAAGTGAAAGTCAGAACAAAAAGTGAAAAGCCATCCAATGCTGACAAATTATTTGCTGACATACATTCGGCTCACCTCAGGAGCCTACTGAGTGAGGCCAAGAGCCCCTGACTGATGGAGCTGACCAGGACTGAAGAGCTGACCAAAGGACGGGAAAGCTCTGCCTAGCACAAAGACAGGTAGTGCTAGAAGGCAAAGCAAGCCCACACTTCTGAGATCAGTTCAGACTTCTGAGAGATCAAGAGAGGAAGAAGAAATCTTGGTCAGCAGAAGAGACATTGTGAGAAGCACCAAAGGTACATTGTGAAGAAGATCAATCAGAGCTTTATGGAATTAAATGCTCTTTTAGCTTCCCTTGATGGAAAACTAAAATACCATAGAGATACTGTGATGTCTGTGATAAATATATGTCCTGAAGACAGAAAGCGTTGCCTAGGGGATATAATGCAGTAATGCTAAATTACAAGCTGTTTTCATGAAGGACAACACAGCTGCTTTCTTTAAAAAAATTTATGGGGGAGTCAAGCTGGACCTTATATTCATGTTTGGAAAAGAGAGGGGGAAAGTACCCACTGATTATATAAAAGCTATCTCACAGAACTAGTAGGATTTGAGGTGACAGATTATCTTGCACCATCAGGTGCAAAACGCAGTGAGTCACTACGGAGCAAAACATTGCCAGGAGATGTTGTGTTATGCAGCTGGCCTCCAAGACAGCCTCCTGCTGGAACAGAGTGCGTATGAGGAGGTACAGGGAAGCAGGCAAACAGGAGGTCTGTTAGGGACATCAGAGGGGTTACATACAGCTGTGGCCAGTGGGATGGCCAGTTCTGCTTGGCCATCAGTCCCTTGTGTCTGGGAGATGAAAAAACAACAGAGAACTAAACCAAAACTTGAATCACTGTCACATCTAAAAAGACTGATGGAATTGTCATTGTGAGCTTCCTGCAGCGAAGGATGTCCTGTGTCACCCCGTTACACACACTGCAAAGCACAAGGTGGCCACAGTCATCCTGATAGTCTCACCCTGCTTTTCAAATATCGCTGTCTCTTATATACCCACCTGACACACCACTGGCTGAGACGACAGATAAAAATCTTTGATTTCTAAGCAGATGCCATTTCAAAGTAAGGCAAGATGGGGTGAGGAGGTGAAGGGAAAAAATCTGAATACACTCACAGTTTAAGCACTGTGGGCTCTGCAAGTGTGTCAGAAACAGCAAAAGTGAGCAATTAAATGAAGGAGATAATGTCAGATCACTTACTTCAGTTTGCCTTCAGGATCCTATTCTAGGTCTCTGAAATGAGCATGGATTCTACTAATGCTTCTCTTTATAACCTGGCCCCATATGTCACACCAGTGTTTCACATTTCTGTGTAAGTGTTGCCTCCTGCCCCTGAGCCAGCAGTCTTGCATTTCTGGGTTAGAGACAGTCAACTATCCCCAGGGCAGAAGATGTGTCTGGCATTTCTTAATAGCGTCTTGTTAGAAACCAAGAAGCAACATTGAATAACACCAAAAAAAAAAATAAAAGACCTCAGCTAGAAAGGTGGTGATACGATACCAGTGACGTTAAATGGGGTAAAAGAAAAGAAAAATATGCGCTGATGCTTTTACTTTCAGACCAGCAAAATGTAGAGAGAAATCCAACAGACAAGGAAGAAGTCAGTGGATGGAAGAGGATTGGAAGCTTATGTCACAGGTCATCTAGCTTTCTGGAAATCTGCAAAAGCCCAACAGTGGAATGTCTTAACAGTGGCAAAAATTTGGGGGTTCAGGCCTGTTTCTGCATTGCCAGGCAATGGCTGGAGCAGGCTGAGGTGACAGCAACAATGTTGAAGGATTCGAAGGGAGACATTACATGCAGAGGGGAAGAAGTGCTGCGGCTTGTAAGGAGCGGAGGGGGAGAGGGGGAGGGCAGGAAGTCACAAAATGTATGAGCTGCCAGAAGAGAGGATGTTCGTTCCCCCTTTGGAAGATATTCATAATGCACAGAAACAGGCTTAGAAACTATTCCATGAAAGCTCAGGGTTATGGCTCTGACTCCCTTACAGGCTAGAAAAATGCACGCATGAAAGGGAAAGGCCTTCAGGGTAGGAGGGTTTGTTATTTGTTTTTTTTAACTGACAGAATCCACTACTGACTTGTAAGGTGGGGAGGTATTAACTGCCGAGAAGGAGGAACAAAAGGCAGGGATTGCAATCCTGGTAGAAAAAGCAAGGAACATTGCAAGTAGAGGTGGGCTGGTCCAGAGAGGGGGTAAGGATATTCACTGAGTGCTCTGAGATGAAACATGCTGTGTGTTCGTAAAGGTGCCTGTCAGTCAAGAGGGAGAGCAACATTATGACAACCTCTCTTGCCCCAGCAGCCAAGACCAAGATTTCTTTTCCCTGCAAAGCCAGCCAAGAAATTACTGAAGTGGTTGTTTTAACAACCAAAGCTAACCGGGAGGGAACAAAAGAACTCCAGATGCATGTACACACACATCCATCAACTGTCCATCCATCTGTCCATGTCCTCCAACAGCCTCCAATGGCCCAACTTCCACTTAAAGAAAGCCTCTTGAATTGGTCAGAAAACGGGTAGCAAATTATTTTGCCATTGTACAACTAGAAATGATCTAGGATTCAGGGAGAAGTATGAAATGGATGCAACCTGCATGAAATTTTCTGAGAGTAACATAAGTCTAATCTCTGTGCAACAGCAGAAAAGAGGTTACATTTCTTACGGAAGCGCCGCTCCTGTTTTCTGAATCCCCACTTGTCACCTTCCTGGATACCTCCTGAAGCATGTGCTGTGTGTCTGTCCTGAGACAGACGGGCTCAGGCTCCAAAGGGGCTTCTGTCCGCAAACATGATATTGCTGCACTTGCTGCTACTCACTTGTCAGTACTTAATTAACAAATACAAATGCAGAGCTGTGCTGAAATCAAAAAAAATACTTTGGTATGGAAAAAACTTAATATGAGGAAGTTGCTTATTAAACAGAGAGAAATTTGTTGTTCAGCTGCACTCAAAACACAAGAAAAGGGAAAAAAAAACATTACTGTGTGCCAGGGCAAAAGTACCACTGTCTTGGCAAGAAAAAGAAACATTTGCAAGCTTCTGAGTTGATATTTGAACAATGGGGAAGAAAATGAACCAGAAAAACTGCTTGATGGGCTGCTGCGAAGAATCCTCCTCCCTCTCTATGCACACTGATTTTTGTGTTTTCTTACACCCAGATAAGATGGACTGATGGCAGAACAAATAATATTTGACACACAAGTTATATAAAAAAACAAGGATCAAGAACAGATTTCAAAATGGGCTGAACTCCTTGAATTCAAAGACAATCAGGTAAGTGGCAAAAATATAATCAACTACCATCATTAATTTCTACCAGAAGATACTAGATATTGAAAATAAATCTCTGTAAGCTTTTTCACACAGTTTCTATCCCAGTGTAGGCTGACACAAAGTCAAAATAAACAAACAAAAAATGAAAAACAAAAACCTCAGGCTGAAGATCCAAGTGAGAGGAAACCCTCAGAAATCTGTCTGTCACACATTTGAAGTAACACATTTTCCTCTGCTTGCTTAGGTCATTTTCTCTGCAGATCTGATCTTTAGTAAATTGTCCCTAATCAGAAGTCTGCCCTTCTTCAGTTTTATCCCAAGTACCTATCTGGAAACTTCTGAAGTTGCCATTAATGTTTTGGAGCTTTCCTCGCATATTGCAGATGAGGGTCAGAATACTCCTTTGCTAAGCTATTTTTTTTAAATTTCTTTTAATCCTTCTACACGAGACAAATGTTTAAATATTGCCTGCATCAAGTAAATATTTTAAAACATATCCTCAACTATGGGGAGGAGTGGGAGCTGCAATGGTTTGCAGTCCAGGAGCTTCACATCACTGGATCGTTCCTGGCATGGCAGATGTCAGGTAAGCGAGCGTGTACTCACAGACAGTGTCCCCAGGTACACCACACGTCCAGGTCCTTCCCAGCGCTTGTGATTCCTGACCTTCCACTTTCAGTTTGCTTCTAAGCACTTTTAAAGCAAGAGTGCTCTGTTGAAATCCTCAGTGTTTCGGCATTTGCTAAGCAGCACATTCTATTAGCGAACACTTTCCCTGCAGGTTAACGTTCTCAGACACAGATCGTACAATGCACTGAGAAGTATTGGCTGGGGGAAAAAAAGCCTGTCATACATAGCAGGACTAGTGATAATGCACAGTGTATTACACTCCAGCAAAAATGACTAATATCAAAGCTAAACAGGAATGATTTGTATGGTTGATACAAGTAGAATAAAATATGTATTTTAACTAAATCAGTTTTTAGGAATACCAGGCACAGGTTAATCCTTTATAAATATGTTCAGAGAGTACATTAGACACCAGTCCGCCTACACAAAATGAATGCAGCACACACTCTGATGTATTACAGAGGCAGGATAAATGAGGGAACTCTTCTGTGTTTGATCTGGTTCTGCTCTGTAATTCAGAGATACTGGAGATGGGTGGTGAGTTTCTCATTGATCCCAAAAGAACCAATACTGTTGAAACCTGTGAAATGTAAGCTTTGTAGAGGATTGGAGGCTATGCACGAAGGACATTGTAGCTTTAGGGGCATATTCTCTTCTCAGGAATGTATGTAACCGGCATTCACAAGTCATACACATCCTGGGGAAACAAGACCCTGTAGCTTAACAATAGGAAAAAACGCATACCTAGCTCCGCAGGCAATTATATCACACTCATTGCTACATCTGCATCCAGTTATCAAAGGATAGATTTTCAGCAGATAATAAATGAACCTGGTAATAAATGTCTTGAGAATTTTGAAACAATGCTAAATTTGGCAAACATCAGCATTTAAAAATGCAGCGAAGTGCAGTTATAGCATCAATCCAAGTCTAAAACATTTTAGATAGAAAGCACAGGGCTAGCACATAGATGGGGGAATAATCAATTCCAGGTTTCTCCCCCCCCCATTCTTTACAGCTTTTTAAACCACTTACACCAGCCTTACTTCTCTGAACTGTATTTTGCTTATGGTGGAGGTGTTAATGCACAGTTACTGCACAACGGGGTTGTGAATTTTAGTTAATGAAAGCTTTTAAAGGCACAATGAAATCTTGTGATGAAAGGCAACAAAGAAGTGCAAAGTATTATTATAGCCTAGTCTAAGTTTTACGGAGAGCATTCTTATACACGATGGACAGAGCGTAAATATGTATTATGGATGATAACCTCCCTGTAAAGGCTAAGTCCCACTCCTGAGTCTGCCAGAGGCAAGGGGTGGCAGTCTTACAAGGTTTAATAATGTCTCATGTTTTCATCCTTCTCCTGCCCCCAGGAGCTAGAAGAGGACCCCTGTATAAATTCTGAATCCTTAATGAATAGTATGGCCATTCTATTGCCATGCTATTCATTAAGCATGGATATTGCATGCACAATTAGACTACAAGTTCTGAACACCAAGGTGGTACAGTGTATACTTAAAGGCAATGGCAAATTGAGGAAGTATAGTAAATGTCACAGTAGTGTGGCATACGTCTACAGCAGGCATTTTTGTGATATCCCTCGGAGATGCAAGCAAAGGGTCAGAAGTCTGCTTGATTTTTTTCTCAATAATTTTTGCTAAAATCCAAGTATTTGTTCCTGATAATAAAAAGGAACAGTTAAGACTGTCTCTATTTTACAAAAGCGAGGAAGGGCTATCTGTACAACAGGATGTGCATGTATGCTACAGCAACCCATTTAGAAGAGATCTCACACCAAAATAAATGTACAACATCTTACCAGGCTGAGAGAGGATGGGAACTGCTGGTCCAAATGATGGTTTGATCTGTTACAATGGAAGCAAAATCTTCAGTTTGAAAAATACTATTCTGCTTCCTGGGTCTGCAAGAGCTAACATTGTTCTAAAGGCTGCATCCCTCTGATCAGCTGCCCTGTTATACTGATCATAGTCTAAGTGATCTGTAGCCTCCTTCTTTTTCTGGCTCTGTTTAAAGAAAAGATTGCAGCTTCATTTCAGTTATTTGCATGTTTTTCTTAACAGTTTACTCTCAGCAGCTTCTGATTTAACCTTATGTGTTCTGAATTTCAGGAAAAAAAAAGTTTAGATTGGCACCTAATATTTTCAAAGTAATAACAGGCACCTCACACACACGTCATGTTCCAACCTTTTAGTAAATGTATTCTAACACTCTTAGCTTACCTGCTTTAAAAGGACTGGCATGTTGAACCAGCTGGCCTTTTTCTACTGCTACAGCTTTTCATGTTATATTCTGCTGCTCCAATTTCTGTATTTTCCCTGCAGTTTGCAAGACAAAATGCAGAAGTTTAAAGTCTCATAATGTTTATGTGACAAAATCTTACTGCTAAGTACAGTATTACTGACGGATTAAGTTTAATGCAATAGCATAATGTAATTTAATTATAGTAATAGCGCACAGCAACAGTGTTACTGCTTATGTCAGATTGTGAGACGTTCTCTTTTAAAAGCTTCATCGTTGTTACCTGGTTTTGGGGCTTAGTTCCACAGCATTCCCCCCCCCCAGTTAAATTATTTTCATAGGTGTGGAAGAAGAAACATTAGGCAAATTGCTTCCATTTTGCCACTATAAGATTACGTAAGAATTCACAATACCAACTAAAAACCTATTTTGCATTATGAGACAATAGTCAGCCAGCCTGGGGGAAAGCTTGTAGCCTTCTGGGCATAAGTCCTCAGACCTACATGTCACACTTTACAAAAGAAAAAAAAAGCCCCCTCCCCTGCCCCCCCCCCAAAAAAAAAAAAATCCCCCACATCTACCTTTTGTATTTATCTGAGTGTTTTTTATCACAGATTGATCTGGATTCCTATGCCACCAATGCAAAACCACATTCATGTAAATTATTGTAGTGCATGGCTCTGTCTTTTTCACTGATTTTAGCTGTAGCTGTGGCTGACAGCAATTCCAAAAATCCAACCTACAATATCTTCTATTTCTAAAGTGTTTTCTATCTGAAGACCACAGAATTTTCTGTCAGTGTTAATTTTGCCTCACAACAGCTCCAGAAAGACAGAAAAATGCATCTTCAGCCAGCACAGCTGTATGCAAAGTGAACATCTGTCCATCGCCAAATTCAGTTTAGCTAATAATAAAAAAAAGAAAAAACAACTTTTTTTTTCCTCCTCCAGACAGGACCAGACTGCAAGGGAAAGCCTGTAGAGGATTTCCATGCTTTAAAAAGGGAAACAGGGAGAGACTGAATTTCCTTAGGTCACTGAGAAAACATGTGGCAGTACTAGGAAAAGAACCCAGCACTTCAGCAGCCAAGATATCATCTTCACAGCCAAAATTGGTTGTTTTTTCCTCTGCAGCAATACTGCATTAGCTCTGTCATGGTGACATAACAGCACAGGCAGAGCAGCCTCTGTGTTTTTTGTGTGAATGCTGTTAGATAAGGTTAATTTCTGGTTGGCAGCGAGATGCTGGCTTTTTCTAATCACATCAAAGCAAAATCGCCCCTAGCCTTATTTTAATAACAAGATAGGTGAGGTGAACTAGCCAAAGTACTGCAGCTCTTCTAAGAATTTTTTAGACCCAGCTGTACATATTCTTAAGCATACATATTTATCAACGTGCAAGGCTAATGCCACGAGGTCTTGGGCTCGGTACAGCAATACTCGACTCTTTGTAGCCCTTTAAGCTTGAGGAACCTGTAGCTTCAGAAAAGTGAGCACCTCTGCACAGAAGTTGGCAGTAGGTTATATATGATGGACCTGAATTTCTGCTTCTTTAAGGGGAGGATGGAGATGACTAAAGGGCAGAGGGACATGTCTCTCTCCCCTTGGGCTTCACATGTACAAGCTTGTGAAAGAATCTTTGCCCCATTAGTCCCTTTTTTTGCGACATACCAGCATCGGGAAGAGACTAATTGTGCTAGACTTTCCACCCACTGCTCTTTAAGCCTCTATATATGCATATATAAGAGCTATGAGAGATTAGAATTCATAACCTTTTTCTACTTGATTTTGGGTAGATGTTTGAACTCAGGGCCAATCTTTTGCAGCAGAAATTTGCTAAAAGCCAGCCTATTCACTGCTTTACAACACTGAAGGCCCCATGTCAAATCCACGGCACCTTTTCAAGTTACAGAAACATAATTATATGCCAGTTCACTTGTGCATTAATTTTAGCATGCTGCAGAACTGCTCTCTCTAGCTATGCTCTCCTGTTGCAGCAACACCTTGTACTCAGCAGAAACCTGGATGCTTTACAGAAGTAGCACCATTTCTACACCTTTATGCCTTCATACTGTGGACCATTTGCTACCAAAAGCCTCTGCATTCCTTAAAGCTTTGTCTCAGAAGAAGAAAGAAATCTGGGTCAAACTCCCTGCATCAAAGCAAACTGGTGGGGGATTTCAACCTTTGTCTTAGCTCCACATCTTGGGTGACTGTTCTGAAGATTTAAGGGCACTAAGAACACATCATCTTTTTTGCGGTGTTTTCCATGAAACTTTCTAACAACAAGAAAGCAAGAAATTATCCCTAGCCCAAGATCTACCTGAGTAAATTAGGTCACCTCAGCTGCTTTTGTAGACAGGACAATGCACATACAGCAAAGAAGTCTCTTCCTCCCATTGATGACATTGTTCCCTTGTCTATATGTGTTGGTTCGG
Source organism: Cygnus atratus (assembly GCF_013377495.2). NCBI lineage: Eukaryota > Metazoa > Chordata > Aves > Anseriformes > Anatidae > Cygnus > Cygnus atratus. The sequence goes on from NC_066367.1 coordinate 18,533,159, forward strand.
AAATAAACCTAGAGTTCAGTGCCTGTTTAAAGTGAAACTCCTGATTGTGAGTCTCTGCTTTTTTTTTTTCTTTTTTCCTTCCTACCATTCAGGTGCAGTGAACAACTTCCGCGCTGCTGTGAGCATGACTCCTAGCCTCAAGATCTCACCCTCCCTAGTGTTGTCTGGATATCAGGTTTTTCAACCCCCAGTCCTTCCTCACAGGTAGGAAGCACATCACAACTCATTAGTAATTTACTGCTACAGTAATTTTTATAATTACTGCCAGGAGGCCTCATTAAATTTGATCTAATGAATAAATATTGTATTTTTCAACGTGATTACCAGAACAGCTTAAGCTGAGTGCCATAAACAATTATTTTCTTCAATACGCAGTATGTCAGTATTGATTTTTATTTTATAAAGAATTTACTGTATTCCTATCTATGTCTAGGGAGTAATAAATAGCCAACCCTCTGAAGTGTCAATTGCCATGGAGCAGAGCAGATGGCAAAAAAATTGGGGTATCTGTTGCAAAAAGTAAAATAATGCACATTAGCAAAGATAAGGGTTTGTCTGGAGGTCAAGGAATAGCCAGGGTGTGTATGTCTCCTAGCCCTCAAGAAAGCAGCCTGATTTAGGCTACAGTCTTTCTGCTTTGTTTGCAAATCAGTGACACAAAAAGATTCAGGCTGTATTAGTAGGATATAACAAAGCATTTTATCTCAGAGAAGTGACCTGTGAACAAATGGTGATGCCTTATGTTTCATTTGCTTTTAGATGCAATAATCAGAAGAAACGGGTTAAAGAAAAATACAGAAATATGCGATATGCTGAATGTGAACCTACAAACGAAAGCTGCAAATTATCTTTACTTCCCAGCATCATTTATTCCTATTTCAGCAGTTGCAGATTTTAACACATAAACCTCTTAAAACTGCAACAAAAGACACACATTGGCAATATCTTAGGATATAAATCAGAGGAGCTAAGCATCAGGACAAAAACCTTGAAATATCGATCATCTAAATATGTTTTTGCACCTCCAGCTATACGGTACCATGTTATATAGCTCTGATTCTATAGCTCCTGCACTACTTCAATATCGTCTTTAAGTAAATTTATCTACATTAGCAAATAGCACTGCTGTACTGTGCAGTTTTGTTTTTTTTAAGTGAGTCTTTCACTTAAGGTAAGAGCAAAAGGTGTGTGGGCAAACCCAAAGTCACTGAGGGCAATTGGTATGACTGAAAGAGCTATTTTTTTCTTTTTAATAGACATTTTTGAATTAGCTGTATTTTCTCCCTTTGTTGCTTAGTTTATGGAAACCTGGGAAGTCGTGAGATTTTTAGCTCCATTTCTTCCACTGTCTCTTCACTGTGGCTGAACTCTGATCTGGCCTCCACCAAATTTCAATGGAAGGAGAACAGTGCAGTTACCGATTTATAACTGTATGTCACCAAAACAGCCTCACTATCACTAACACACTCCCCACACACCACCTCTGAATAAATTGCAGGCAATTAACTCTGCACAGGACCTTATGACTAGATCCACCTTAGTTGCTGCTTTAGTCCAGAGTATCTGTATTTCATGACGTAAACAAATTTTCATGATGTATTTCATGACCTTTGCTCTTATGAAGTCCCATTGGTACCCAGGTTTCCGTTGCAACAGGTGTGGAGAAACCTCAGTCTCATCAACACTAGCTGATGAGTATCTGTGCTTCCAGGTAGGCTGCTGAACACAATGCAACTTCACCTGTCTCACCAGATGAGGTTGGTGGCACTTGCTCAATGAGCCTTGCACAAAGGGCAGCTACAAGACAGCTTCCCTTCCTTTGCATTTTTGGTATTCCATGTCTCAGAAACATGCTAAACACAGTATTGCAGAACTCAGTATGACTACAGGGAAAAGTAATAGTAAGGTGCCCTGTGCTACTGTGGTGAGACAACTCAAGCATCTTTCCTACTCTAACTGCTTGTATTTTCTGAGGGATAAGGTTGACATGGATTAGATGGCTAGCAAACAACAGGAAAATAGTGCTCAGAAACTGAGGCACAAAAAGATTTTAGGTGTTTTTAACTACAGGGAAGAGGTTGAGTTGTTTGTCATAGACATGTCTAAGAATCCTTTTTACAAAATCCACACATCTCCTTGCATACTGTATAGCAGGCCATGGCATACGGGAAACAAGGGTACTCCAGCAAGGCTGATAGCTTTCCATGGCAGGGAACCCTAAGAACTTGCAAGAATCAAGTCTCTTTATAGATCCCAGAATGCTAAAAGTATAATGTGATATGTATACAGGGAAAACCAGACGCTAAATTTCAGGCAGCCTTAGTTAGCAAGTTAGCTAAGCATGATATCAGACAAACTGTCCATCTCATCAGCAGAATTTTTCCTCAGAACTGGGGAAAAAAAAATCACATGCTAGACATTGCATTTTAGACCTTTTGGAAAAAAGATGTAAGAAAGAAAACAGCACCTGATTGCTTGCAATATTTTCAACTACTTTGTCTCAGCTATAATGCAAAATTTAGCCCATTAAAATTTACCTCGTACTTATTAAGACTAAGAAATAGACTTACTCTGCTTGCAAGGAGAAAGGCTGTCTACCATCCATGCCTGTAAGGTAAGCAAGGAAAAAAAGAGCATTACTCCTTGCTATGGAAAATCTGCATGTCTTGATAAAAAGTAAGTTATGATCACATTAGGAACATTCAATTTTTTTAAACTTTTTATTTTTTTTTTTAACAGCCTTCAGGTATGTGGATGAAGGGTGTTTTGGTCTAGCAGCTGCAGAAAAGGTGACTTGTTTAAACTGATAGCAGAAGGCTTTGACAGAACGCTGCATCTGTATGCTGTATTGGACATACAGCTACCATAGATACTGGTATTTACTTATTTACTGGAGCTACTTTCAAGAGGTCTGTAGCACAGTTGCTATTCTCTAGCCCCAGCAACTCTTTGAAAACTAGAAGTTGTTCTCCTAGAGAAAATTGGGATTATGTCAAAGCAGGTCAGTTCCTCACAACAAAACTCTGTGCTTGATTTCCAATACCAAAAATGTAACATCGAAACTTTATCATAAGAATTAAATGAAAACAGAAATAAAGGGGGAAGAAAAAGCCTTTAGAGTGTTAACTCTCCACGGCAGGAGGAAGCCAGCATGGGCATTGAGCTCAGCACACTCATCCCCTTCTCCCTGCTGAAAGGGACACAAAAAGAACTCTGGCTAAGCATTTATTTTTCTGCTAATGTGAAAGTTTTCTTTTAAAGAGGAAGCAGATTGAACAGAGCACGAGAAAAGAATTTGACTCTGGCTTATTTCCAAAGGGCTTTTTTTTCCCTGATGATTCACTGTTATCACTTGTATTCGCATTATAACCAGGCTCAAAAAGAAATACCCAAAACCCAAACCAACCCCACCCCCTACACCTAACAACAAAAAACCCACACCACAAAAGCACTAGGAAATAGGATCTTTCCTACTGCTAAATTCTGCTAATAAGCTATATAAAAAGAGAATCGTGCAAGAGTGCTTAAGTTCATTCACATTTGAGTAGTAACATAACCAGGCTTCTAGATCTGGAACCTCAGAGCACATCTAAAGATAGTGGATCTTCATGTTACCAAACCAAATGGTTGACGCTGATTGGACTTGTTTTACCTCAGCTATACAATGTAATAGAATATGTCTACATAACTCTGAATTCTAAAATTGTTAATTTCCAATATAGTCTTACAGTTGTTTTGTTTTCAAACAGGTGCTTGCTTGGATATTCAGGAAGGATATATGAATTTTAATATTGGTAGGAGCCTTCTCATCCCCAGCCCTTGTGGCAGTCAGTTGTGCGTGCCCAGTTTATATAACGATTCGCAAACATACCACTTTCATGTGGGCATTCAAATTAAAAGGAAGTAAAACAAGGCCAACAGAAGTGGTGCTGGTAGGATTGCTTTGTTACTGTGTATGTGATTACAACAGTATGAGGATGCTTACCATAGGCTTCTGTTACTTAAACCTCTTCACACAGCCTAGGACACAATTTCACTCTCCCTGCCTGCAATGATATTAACATACAGATAAGGATATAAAGCTAACTTGAGCCCAAACACAAAGCTATAATTTTAGCAACATTTTGTTTCCATTTTCAGGAGCAGGTAAGTTGTACCTGCAGACACACTCCAGGGGAAAGATTGTATGAGAAGGGCTCAACACAGCAGGATCTACAGTTCAACTGATTTAAGCTTTTCTACTTTAAGCAATCAGAACTGAGAAATACTGTTGAAGTACTACTAATAAAAGGCAGACTGACTCGATACCTTTCTACTCCATCCTGACCATACCACATCTTCTGGTTGTGCAGGTTTTTGTTTGTTTGTTTGTTTTTAAATGCAACAGAACTGTTTGTCACCCTTGCAACTAGAGCAGGTTCAATTCCAGTCAGAAGGAAGCCTGTACTGGTGGTAGCAAGCAGATCTTTAACATGCCTGTAGTTCTGTCCTCTAGGCATTTTCATACAAATTCAGTATCCACAGCTTCTTAAAAATACCAGTCACCATAGGGTTCCTGTCCTGCCCTCCCCCTTTCAAGACCCTTACCACTAGCACTGACCATTACACCTTTGCGTTCACAGCTTGCACCCACCTTTCACTCCTCTTCACTCCAAAGGGTGGGTGGCTGTTTTTCTTTGTTTGAGACACCCACCTAGGGGTCCCAGGCTTATTTGGTAAAAGGGTGAGAACTAAGCACGAAGATGTGATGATGCCCTCACGTAACACTTGGAGCTGACGCGCTCATGTATTTCTCTGACACTGCACGGCACTACATGGTGCTGGAGTTCAGGACCCCACAGACTAGTCAGCCTACACTTGACAGAGGAAGCCATGTCCTTCTAATCACTTTGTTCTAGCTGCATGGCCAAGAATATTAGCGAACGGCAGGTGGTGTTTCCAAAATCTCCATACTAGCTTATGCCATTAGCCATGCAAGAGCTGCACTCGCAGAACGCCGTAAGAGAACAGGCTGGTTTATGCCAGCAGAGGTCAGTGGGTGACTCTCTTGCCAAATGCATCAGATGTGGAGAACTACGCCTTCACATTGCCTCTTACAGGTGAGGTTTCAAAGCTAGCTGTACTCCCTTAACCTACAGCACAAAGCTCTTCTCCAACTAGATGCAATTGCTTTGCCCTTTTTGATCCCTTTAACCTACCTGAGCAAATGCTGCTATGTATGCTTTGTATTATCACATCCTTCCTTTTCTTTATATATAAGATTTTTTAAACACACAAATAAAAGATATCTTAGCCCATGAAGCTGGGAAGGCAGAGGGAGTCGTTTCCAAAGCTAATGTGTATTTTTTAAATTTGCATTGCACCTCCCTACATTAATGTAGCTGTTGTTAAGCAGCAGAACGTGCTGCTCTGGAATGTGCAGCGCCTGTTACTTTCTGTGAAAGAATTCTTTAATGCTACTTTTGTAGCTTACACACAAGGAAAAATACATTTTGCTTCATAGGTTAAGAGACAAAAATCCTTATTTCAAGGGAATACACTTGAGGAGACCTAACACTTCAACATATGGTTAAATTAAAAAGAAAGAGAGACGGGGAAGAACCAAAAATATATATTAATATATATTGCTTTAAGAGAATCTTCTGATATTAAGGAGAAAATTGTCCATCTCTAGATACTGTATCAATGTGAAAAAACAGTTGACTCATAAGCAGGCTTTAGGTTATATTTACATATTTAACATTAAAAAAGAGTTATTGGTCACCCTTCCAGTACTATCACTTCGCGGACTGTTTCATAGGCACAAATGCCCTTTCCATCCACCCCTAAGAACGCACAAGGAACAAAGGTCCAAGAAATTTAAGAGTGCAATTTGCCTATTAATTCTTTCCAGCAATTATAAATGATTATAACAGGTTTTAGAAAAAAGTTGGAAGTTTTATCAGACCTAGATGCAAGATTGCCTGCCCTAGAGCTGGAAGTAGTGAGGGAATCATCAACTCATGCAGCCTTTTTCAATAATAAGTTAAGTCATTCTACCTCATGCATGAGCTTCATTCTTCTGTTCTTCCTTTTCCAGTGATTTTGTTTCCATGCATCTTTGTTTTCAAAACTACACAATAGTTAGACTTTTCTCCACATGAAGCATCTTAAATTGCCACTGACTTGCTGCAGATATAAAGCATGAGTCCTTTGACAGGTTAACATCAACAATACTTAAGCAGCTGTGGTGCAGAGGCTTGGGGGGAAGAGTTGGATTGAGATACCTCAGCATCATGTAAACCTTAAAACTAACACACTACATAAATACAAATTTTCTCTCATGTCACCAGTGGCGATGAAAGGTAAGCATCTGTACAAAGCTTTTGGTGATAGTAATGAAATGAGGATTTTACCATTAGAGAGTATTTATGGGCAGCTCAGACACTCTGCTCGATCACTTTCCTGTTTCCACCATCTCAGTACAATTTTCGTGGAATCTTCTGCCATAGCCTCATTTAACTGCTCTCTTAGACAAAGCTACAGTGACTCCAGCAAGAAGTATCAGAAACAGTCTTGTGCACTACCAGCCTGCAAACAAGGTTCCTGGTTAATTCTCTGCTTTAACACACAGCTCCAAACTTAATGGGGGGAAGTAGCAGGCATCTGACTTCTACTTGTGTCAAACTATATCGTCCTCTCCATCTCATGATGAATGTAGGCATCTAGCTTGAAGAAAAAAGGCTGAAGGTTCTGAACATCTGCATCTTGCCTGAACTCAGTAACTGTATTTCCATCATCCCAAGTTAGTCATTAACTATCAGACAATTCAATTCAAACAGCACGACTATCAAAGCTAGCCCAGTTCAGGTACACAGGACTAGGGAGAGAAAGACGTAGTCACGCTGCTCCTCCATGTATGATGAGAGTAACCGACTCCTGTACTTCTCAACTGTACATGCAATAGTTTATCTGAAAAGTGGTAAAAACTAAGTGCAGCTGTAATGGGCTTTTTAAGAACAATTAAGAGGCAAGAAATTCTAACCCAGAAAATTTTTATTTTCAAAATAAAAACCTTCATACAGCTTTGCAGACGAAAAAAATCTTAATACAGCAGGCTCCAGGATACAAAGCAAGGGTTTGCTTTTAGCACAGTCCTTTCAAGCTCTAGCAATCAGAAGGGAAGACCAGCAATTAGAAAAATCACTCTTTATCTGTCAGAACATGTACTTCTAGAGTTCCTTCTTCATGAAATGTACCTAGAGGGTAGATCACACTCCACCTTAGATTGCACAGCTCTTCACGCTACAAAAACAGAGGACAGGAGATTTTCAATAGCACAGATGATTTATGAAACAGATCTTCAAGTCTGAGACATAAGTATCTTGTGTCCGAATTCTTCTCTCTTCCCCCTCCCACACACACTGATCTAGTTCCCAGAAAGGTATAAATCATGGGTCATTATATACACACACAGTACACATACTGTGCAAGCAGAGGGGTCAAAAGCCATGTTTTGTTCTAGTGCTCAATAAATCCAAGCTGATTCTCCCTACTATTCAACTGTACATTATGCATAACATTGCATTCTAAACCTTATACAAAGCTTATACAGTAGTTTCCATTACCAAACTAAGCGCAATTATACACTGTGGTTCTCCAGATACAATTTTTGTGGCACCTTATGCACTCACTGCTGTAGACTAGAAGACGCTGTCCATGCAACACCAGATACTCTTCAGCTCAGTTTTTGCTGTACTCATGCTTCATTAACAACATCACGCAAAATACCCTTCTGCGATCACAGGGAGCCAGATACAAATAGAAGTATGGATGGACTGTTAAGGAGACCACAGCACTAATCACATTTATAAGTGCTCACAAACTGTACGCAACCTTTACATCTCCCTTCTTATTCATTTTTAAAAGCATTTTGATCAAGTGTTCTTTATCTGTTACCACAGCCAGGGTATGTCTTTTGAGAACATTATCTATTTATGTTTGCGAAGCTCTATGGAAGTGAAAGAGTAATTCACTTTAAGCTGGACTGTAGCTTACGAAGTCCTTACTTTTTCATTTTGTTCATAGGTAAAAGAAAACTAAGGCTTCTGATTCCAATGACTGTTTGTCATTGCCCCTTTTCCTGACAGAGTTCAACAAGTTGCCACCTTTAATACGCTTGTAGTTGGTCAACGGCCAAACAAACCACTACTCCTCTACTTAGCCAAACATCCTCCTTTGCCAGGACCTGGGCTGATTCTGCACAGAAGCAAGTCTTCAGTTGGCAGCAAGAGCAGGGAAAAGAGAACCCAAAAAAACAACAGTAATTTAAGTGGTCACTGTGATGCATACCAGCACTTTCAGATTACTGTCATCACTAGACAACTCTAGTGCAGTGCTACGGAAGCTTTCAGCAGTGGCCTCCTCTCATCTGAGAAAACACAGAACAAAAGTGCCTACCCCCAGTTGCTTCTGCTACAATTTAAGTCACTCGCTAAAGAATCTCCTTCAAAATGGCCAATGTGCACTTTAAGTACTCTATAAAACCAAATGTTAATGATTGGAGACTGCTCGACCGCAACCTTTAGGGCTTCCTTTTTGAACTTAAAAATGAGTTGCTGTTTTAGAGAATTGTTAGCTTCCATTTGATCATTTATGTTCAGTAAGAGTCTACTGCAGCAGAAGTTGGCCAGGAGTTAAGCACACACCTTTCCCTGCTTGGTTCTGTGGGGAACAATGCCCTGAAATGTTCAGAGCATCTCTGTCTTTTTGTGATCAACTTCAAAGCATAAATAAACCTGCAGCACAGATTACTGCATGAATAGAACTCCAATGGCTTAAAGTCCCATCTTCTTTCAGAAAAAAAAAATGTTGTTGGCATGAAAGCAAGAACTGATGCTATCCGGTTTTCTGTTTTGCAAAAGTTGTTTAAAAAGAAAACAATGGCCTGTGGGCAAAGCCCCTCATTAAACAGTTTCTCCAAGTGTGATTTGCACTGAGATACACTATTTTTGCCCCAAAGGGGAGGGAACAAAGGCACTGGCTTTGTAATCTCATTTGATTAAATGATTCACTGTAGGCAATAATATGGCATTGGTGAAAGAGTACGTAATTTAAAGGCAATCACAGCTTCAGTCTTCCATTCCAAGTTCTTGTTTCAGACTGAAAGACAAGTAGAAACTTGAGTTAGTTTATAGCAAACCACTGCTTGGAAAGCCTCTAGACACATTAGTGGAGGTCATGACAATAAACACAGGTCATGTTAAAAGCAAAAAGACAGAGTGAATATACCACTTGTTTCGGTTAAGAACAAACATGTCAGAAAAGTGTTGTTGGAAAAATCCTCGATTCCAAAGACAATGTGGACTAGTCTTGTGACATCTACCTGACAAACAGATGTGAACGGAAAGTTCTCCCCTAGCTTTCAGCTGCTTATCCCACTTAGAGTAGAGCCACGCCACTGACACAATAGCATGCTTACCTTTTCAAGTAGGCATGGACGTTGTCATAGCCATGGTACTTGGCCAGATAGACCAGCACACCTGTAGCACATCGGCCATCTCTCTGTCTGCAGAAGCTACAGTTGCAGATTCCACGACACGGTGGGCACCTCCAGGTCTAGACGAAAGACAGACATCCTTTTTAACTGAGCTGGAATGCCAGACATGATTCACAACTGTGACTTAAAAGATGATCCTGCTCTCCACTTAGTTTTACACTGACCATCAGTGCTGCAGGAGTCACCAGTACAGAAGAGTCCAAACTCTTCAGTCTCTAAGGTATTAAACTCTCCTTTGCCTTCTTTGCACATAACCACAGGCAGCATTCTGCTCTGCTCAACTCCTGCACCATTTCCATAGCCCACAGTAGCAATGAAATTTGTCCACAATACAATTCTCTGTACTACATTAAGTGCTAATGCAAGGTAAAATAGAGAACACTATTCTGATGCTCAAATATAAGAATATTTTGTCAGCTTCTCTGCTCTCATAGTTTATTCCTGTAATTAGAACCACGTAACTAGTAACTTTTTCTGTCATTCAGTTTGAAGCAAATTAAGAACACATTATGTATCACAGCACTGCAAACAACTCTTGAGCAGAGAAGTACATTCGTTACACTCATAGCTAAAGTTAAGCACAATAAGGCCAACGTTAAAAATTGTCTTACCGGATCCAGCAACGCTGTTCTGACGTCTTCCCCATACCTATTGCGGAGGCATGGCCCACAGAACTGGCCCCGTACCCCTATGCAATCGGGGTTACGGCAATTTGTCTTGGTATCTATGGTTTTTTGGCGACACTGATGACAGGTGGATCCCTACAATATGGTGAAAGCAATTCAGGAAACAAAACATTAAAAATAACTCCTTAGTTAGGGAAAGAGAGCATTTAATAAGCAGTCTTTGGCAGTTAGCAGTGCTTATCCTGGAACAGAAAGCCACCTCACAAGTTTGAATAGAGACTATTTTAACATTACATCTTAGGTACCTGTTAACAAACACTTTCACAGGCTGGTATTGCCTATGTATTATGGTTGTTCCAGGGTTAAAGCAAACCAACTGGCTTGGTAAAGGCCATTCTATAAATTCAGGGAAAGATAGAAGATGACGTTTTAAGACCTCAGGCATTTTTCTCCCCAAAATCACATCCCTCCTATCAGTGAGGAGGGGAGTCTGCTCTATTTGATGCTAAACCACAAGCAGGGAATAACAAATGATTTCACAGAAGTATGCATTTCACAAAGTCGGAATATACTTACCATGGCCCTGTTATACACTTTCTCTCTTGCAGATCCACAAATGTTATTCAGCTCCTCCTCTGTTATCTCCTCAACCGGGCGCACAATGTGTGGAAGAGCCATGGCACCACGGTGACCCCTCCTGGGAGTTTGGGCATCATGCTGAATAATGAAGACACAAAATTGTCAGGATTAGATTCAGCAAACATTCTACACAAAAAAGAAGGGAATCTTCAAATCAGTGCTAAAGTTTCAAATAATCTTTCTATATAAAAATGAGAGAGAGAGAGAGATTTGCAAAGACATTCAATATCTATGCTGCTTTAGCATCTGAAGGGTGACAGATCAAGTGAAATGCCACTGGAGCATGCTTAATTTCTGCTGGAGTACAAAGGAAGCAATTCATCCAGGATAAGGTGCTCTGAATGAATTTCTATTTTCTTGAAGGGATAGAAAACCACCTTCAATAGCAACCTGCAGCTGGAGAACTAGAACCTCAACTTACCTCCATGTATTCATCAGACATTGTCCTTCTTCTCACTAGGAAGTACCGGTCATCATCGTCCTCTTCTGGTAAAGGAGTAGGAGGACCTTCAGTCAGAGACCTGGATCTTGTGTGAGGCCGAGAACTTCGATCTGGGTTCCTCCTCAACGCACTTCTGGGTAATGAACGTCTTGGAAGTCGCTTTGGCCCCTGGTAAAATTTAAAAGCCCCTAATTAAGCAACAGCTCCTGTCCCCACTACGCATTCGGCCTCCAAAAGACATGCCTGCTTTCTTTCTTTCCCAAAAAAAGAATTCTTCCCCCAACCATCAGAAAACACAAGGTAAAAAACATCCTAGGTAAATTCATCTTGAATGTACTGCTAGCTGTGGAGAACAAGACAAAAGCAGCTTTTTGTGTCCATGCAGATAGATATACAGTAATTCGCACACACAGCAGCAGAACCCATACCCATGAGAAGTTTCCACTTTTATCGTTACTCCCATCCTCACACAACTCACAGATAAATTAGCAATGAAATCCATTTCATTGCTGATTCACAACCCTATTACTTTAAGGACAAAACATTTTTTTTCCAATGCTTCAAAGTCACAGAATATTCAGACTTGAGCTTCAAGGCTTTGGCCACCCCCCTTATCTCCAGCCTTTCTATAAACAGGCATTTATACAGCATCTCATTTGGTTTTATTGGCCAGTGGAGTCACCTTGGCCTTTATAAAATTGAATGGATTAATTCATACAGTGCCAAATCAACAGAGAATTGCACAATGAGTATTGTTTACTAAAGCAGACGTGCAATTCTGATCTGGACTTTGATGTCCAGGGTTTATTAAGCCTTTTAAAGAAGAGTCCTTTTTTGTAATTCAAGAATTTGAGACCCAGAAACCTGAAAGCAAATACACTAAGTTAATACTTACTTGACTGGCAGTTGGCAATGACCTTCTCCCACCAAAGATACCAGAAACACTTTGCAACTCCGCCACTAGTTTTGCAAGCTAACAATAGAAGGAAAAAAGAAGAGGAAACAGAGCCTTAAAAGGGAGTTTATGTGCTACTACAGACTGTTAGATTAGGGCAATTGGCTCGAAGTACAATTACTTGCAGGAAGCATAGCCATTCAACTTTTTTACTTTTACGTCTCCTTTTTATGTTCTAGAGACTGCAGGTAATTTGAAAACACTTGAACTTAATAGGCTGCAAGCCTAAATAGGAATAGGCCTTCAATATTAGGATTTTTACTAAAGGACTTAGCCTATGGATTATCATGTGCCAGCAAACATAAAGTATCAGATTTAAATAATAGGAATACAAATTCCTCTAATGGGAATTATGTGAATACATTATGAGTTAATTTGAATAACCAAAGAGGTCTCCAAGAATCAAGGCAGGGGGTGAATGCGCGAAAGGGGGGGGGAGACAATGAGTACTTGCCATTGCTTTGTTTTCCTTGATGTTTAAAGCTCTTTTTTCTAAAAACACAGAGCCCTTTTCTTCAGAATCAGAGTCTGAATCCGGAGCAGGCATCAGCTTTTCAGGAAGACTTTCCATCTCAGCCTTCCTCCTTTCTGATCTTCGAGGTGGAAACTTCATAGCTACTTTTAGAGGAGCAGGGTATTTCCGCACTCCTTGAGCTACCTCACTTTCAGCACTTCCATCATTCTCCTCTGAATCTGGTTCCAGTTTCTGTTAACAAATCAAAATAGAAGCGTACAAATCCAAGTGAGCTGGTCTGCAATTACGTAGTTTGACCGTTTTTTGTTTAGGGGCAGTAAAAGAGGAAATCTGGCTGAAATACACACTTTTGTTTTTAAGCTTTTGGTCCTATGCTCTAGTGTATTTTAATTTTTAAAAAGGCAAAAAACTGTAAAGGAGAGCCATGCTGTACTACATCAGAAAAAAAGCCTTGCTTCACTTGCAGCAATTTTAAGCTGTCACTTGCAGGCCTAGCAGTGAAAATAATTTGTGTGCGAGTTTGAGAAAGAATAGCATTTTAAGGGCTCAATTTCTCAAGATACTGTATTTGGTTGTAAAAAAAAAAAAAAAAAAAAAAACCATTACTCAGCTCTCATCACAGGTCAAAACCAAGTTTGTAAACTGTGAAGGATATCTATCACTGATACTGTGAGATTGCTAGCAAGTGAAAACTTCCTCCTAACACTAGTCAATTAAATAATGATGAATAAAACTCCAACAATTTCTTATCTTTGAGTTCTGATACCTTGACAAGAACTTCTACAAGAATCAAGGGCCCGATGAAGACAAGAAATAGTTTCTTTAGTTAACAGCCTATTTTCCAATAGGCTTTTAGTTTTAGACTCGGTAAGACAGTCATATTTTGGTCCTACACATAAACATCCTGCTTCAGTGTAAAGGTCTTCACTGGTCTCAAGTGTCAATTCTTATTTACACGGGGTTTTATTAAACCACATATTTGGTCCCAGTTGTTCATTTAAGTGTAGCTATTGATTCCTTTTTCACACATATTTATTCTAGTGTTGTCTCCTACTTGTTCTCCTTACTGCTGTGCATTAACTCAAGTACACATCTTCTTTCAATCAGATGCTAACCTAGTTATTCCTCAGTAGGTTCTAAAGTTACAACAGAAACTTATTTTATGCCAAACATGGTAACATTTACAAACCTGATCTTGTACTTAAGTCAGGATGTCACCACCTATGACTATTTCTACAGTGCTCTCAAGCAGTACAGCATTTCCTGTTACACTGTAAGAGTGCAGGTCTGAATGCATGCCAGTGTACACAGAGATTTTTCTCAGGTTTGCTGGAGTCCGTGAGCTAGCATAACATTTTGCATTGAAGAACAAAAAGAAAATGCAACTATGGCTACTTAGACTGATGGTATATTACATTAAATGAAACAATGGTTCTTTCTGACAATAATTGAAGTTGCCATTATTTTTCGATTAAGAATGTGAAAGGATTCAAATTTAAAATTGCCAAACAAAATCAACTGTCTTACCAATGCATCTTCAATCTCATTTTCTGAAAAGCCGCAGAAGGATTCATCATCAGAGGCTTCATAAAAGATTTTTGCCAGTTCTTCTGTAATATCCGACCTAAACTTGCATTTCTATGAAAAATAAAGTATCCTTTAACTTTAGTTGTACATAAAATAATTCACACTTACAAGTGCAATACAAGCAAACAGCTTTCTCAATAAAAAAAATAGTTAGGGGATTTATAAGTGGTTTCAAAACTGCAGTTGCAAATTATCAGGCATGTTAGGTTAGGTGACATTTCAAAGGCTAGAATAAATAGCTAACCTACTTCCAACAATCACCACCTAGACGCACTAGCGAACAGTGAAATGAAATTACAGCACATAGCATAGATTTATAACTACCATACAAAACTGTAAGCAGAGCAAACAGCTTTAATCATGCACAAAACATGCGGGTCTTTACCAGCACCGCACACTCAGTTTTATTTGTTCTTGTACCATACTTACTGTGTTTGCAAAATTATCAGAACCAAAACTGTCACAACTGTCATCAGAGGATGAGGACGTTTCCATGGGGATCAGCTTTGTATTTCGGAACGCCGTGAAGTTTCTCCTTCCCCAGCAACCTCGGCGCTGTAAAGAACAGTGACAACACCATTAATAGGGCAGCCAGCTGTAAGCTTTTAGACACGTCGTTAAACTGAAGCTTAGGAGGCTTAAACATTTTACAATTCTTAACACGCTTGGACATGATACAAAACATCTCACACCAGCATAATCATCGTCATCATAATCACAAGAAGTATTCCCAAAGCTAGACATGGGAATAGGTTCTGCTCTCACACATTTCTGATTATTGTTATGGATGAGTTTTGTTTGGTATCCAAAAATATTTTTTATGACTGCAATGAGGTGGAAACGCACACAAAAATCATATTGTTCTCCACTTGTTACGCACATGTTTCCAGCATGGTCTAAACACACTCATTATAGACAATGATGGAAAGATGTACAAGTACACAAGCAGCCTCTCTAGAAAGCTGCTGTGATCTACCACACCGAAGGTAAGGCACACACCAAGCACGCTGTAGCTGTTAAGGAATTAGCTAAGACCCTTTAATTAAGGGCTTAACACGACTCTTGCAGACAGCTTCGTCAATTTCCACCAGCAGGACGGCACACCCCGTCTGTCGGGCTTTAGCCACTTCCCGGGGCCCCCTACACCCCGCTCACCCCTCCCGGGTACCCAAACCCCCACCAGCCGTCCCGAGGCCCAGCCCGCACGTTACCACCGCAGGAACCAGCCACCCGAAGCCACCCGCCCCGCTCCCGGTGCCGTCCCCCCGTGCCGGGGAGCGGCGGGACGCCCCCCACGGCCTCCCCCCCCAGGCCCGTGCCCCACCCGCGGCCCCCCGGCCGCCCCCATCCCGTCCCGCCCGGTCCCGTCCCGGCGCCCACCTGCGGGCGCGGCGGAGCCATGTTGGCGGCAGGGCGCGTGGCGGGAACTCAACGTTCGCGCCAAAGCGGCGGGGACGGGGAGGGCGGGGCCTGCCGGCGCCTTTCCCGCCTCGGCGCCCGCGTCCTGACAGATGCAGCCCGCACCGCCGCGGCACCGCGCGCCCCGCGCCCGACCCCGCACCCCTACGGGGGGGAAACCACCGCCTTTCTAAGGTGTTCTCCCCGAGGGATCGGTGCGGGGATCCCCCCCCCCCTTTTTATTTTTTCCCCTGGAGGTGTGGGATTTGTGGAGCTGCAAGGACCGGGCCGTGTGGCGCGAAAATTTCCCGGGCTGGGGGCGGTGTGTGCCAGAGGGGAGGTGCCGGGCAGCCCGCGTGGTCCCCGCGCCTCTTTTTTTCTTTTTTTTTCCATTTACATGCCAAACCAGTACTTTTTGTCCACCGCTGTATGAAAAAAATAATAATAATTAATAAAAAACAACACCATAATAATAATATAATACCATAATAAAATGATTATGATGATGATGATGATAAAATAATAATAATAGTAATAATAATAAACTACCACACAACTGCCAGGCTTGTTCTCACCACGTGTCCCCCACATCCCCACCCAAGCAAGGATGGGGCCCACGTCCCCGCAGCCCCCAGGCCCTCTGCGTACCCCTCGTGCCCCATGGGCCCCTCCAGCCGCAGCCTCTGCCCAGCAGGCAAACACGTGTGCAGGCTGTGCAGAATCCCACCATGCAGCACGCAGGCTTTCCTGCATTGCCGTCGTAGCTGCTGGGTTATTTGCTGGTTCACCAGTGCCATGCAGCATTCGGAGCAAAGTGACGGTGACAGCAGTGCGATAGGATTTTAGGGGAAAAAAAAGTTGGCTGTGTTACTCTGCGAACAAGATGTTACTGTAAGGCAGGCTGGAGGAAAATAAATCTCCAGTCACTGTAAACCATTTTATGTGACATTTGCAGTATCACATTAAATCCAATACAGCCGCTACGCACAGCACAACAAGGCCTGCACAGCCGGTACTTGGCAGCAATAGGAACGGGAGAGGCCCAAAGAAGCTGTTTGGGATTTGTGGCTCTGCTGTTTGCCATAATCCTCCCTTTATCCTTGTCTGGAGTGGGGCTGCCGCTCTCAGTGTTTCCAGGAGCCCTCCTGGCAGCAGGCGAATCTCCTGTCAGTGGGCACAAGGGAAGGAGGCCCCGCACGTGTGGCCCGCACGCAGACCTGTGCCCGTGTAAAGCGAACCACGTATCGGCCCCCAGGCCCGAGCCTGTCATTAGGATGCAACACAATGGGGCGCACGAGCACTCGACGAGGTTTTATATTTTCTGTGGGCGTGCTGCAAGCTGCCATGTGAAAGCGTCTCCATTTTCAGTAAGCCCCTAATTACACACTTACCTGCACGGCACACAAAAGGCTGTGAGGGACAGCCAGTGAGAACCAGACACCAGCCCGCAAACGATCCCACACACAGTGCTCCCGGAGCTTTGCCTCCCAGGTGGTGTCCTGCCAAGACCCCTCGGGAGCAGAGGGGTGCCTCCCGAGCCTGGAGTTACTTCTTCAAGGAAAAAAAAAATTACAAATACTAGACTATGTACACAGAAAAAGAGATCCCGTTTCTCAATGATGGCAGCTCTTATCAACATTTTGTGTCAGGGTTTTAGTAGAAAATAACCAACCTCTGCAGCTTTTAAGAGCATCATATAAAATGTTATGGAGTACTGATGGGCTAGCTGAGTCCATGCTTTAGACTGCAGCTAATTTTCCATTTAATGCTTAATGGAAACAGCATTCTCCAAGCAACATATGTAATCAATTGGCTTTAAAATTTATCAACCAGAGCAGGGACTTAGTGAGGAAACTGGCCAGGACATTTGAAATCCATTTGGCAGGGCAGGCAAAGGGGATCAATGAGGGGCTGTTGACTTTCTTGCTAAGGCAGGAAAATAAATCTGTGTTGAGCCCCAGGTTGATTGCAACCCCAAAAGGACACTCACTGCCACAAAGCAAAAAGGAGGATGGCCACTTTTGCAGATTTATACTTAGACCTCTGTCTGCATGCTTGCTGGACACCTGTGTCCCCTTGGCAGGTCTGTTCTACCCTGGACTGCCTGGCTAGCTCGCCCCTGGGGTGCTGCCAAGAAAAAGTCTGCTTTAAAATCTCGCCTTTCCTTGAAATGAGTTATCAGTACATGGAAGCAGCACTTGGAAGATCTGCTAAGGAAATCGGCTGAAATTACGGAGGGGTGTGCAGTAGGTTCAGTGTGCAATGCTTTCTGCATCTGCCCAGGGAAATCGAAAGCGGTGACATATTAGGAACTTCAAGCAGTAGCTAGAGCACGGGCCTCCAGCAACAATAGCTCCATTGTCAGAAAGAGCAAATGTGACCTTTGGTCCCTCAGGGAGCTGTCTTCCACATCGCCCTGCAGCTTTTGGCTGTCGGCATTGCAGTGATGTTCTTCCCTCTGCCCACAGCGCTCCCGGTGCCGCATCCATGGCTACACACTGCCAGTCTTAACTATGGACAGTGCACTTTATGCTCCTTGTTTGGTTGGTTTTTAATTTCTTTTAGGCACGAGTATTTCAGCAGAAAGGGAGAGTACAGTTTCTCATGACCGCAGAGTACCTGTGGCACAAAGCAGTAACGTATCTCAGCTCCGCAGAAAAGAATAAGATTGCAGCCACTAATGACAGTAATTAAAAATTTCTGTAAGAGCTGTCCAATCACCTCTTCATCTGAGCAAATTATAGTGTGTTATTAAAACCGTTAGTGCAATAAAATGAAGCTAAAAACATTTTGCATTAAAATAATCAGACATTGATTTATGATGTAAATTGTAAATCGGTAACCTATAACACACTAATTGTTTTTCTCTCTCGTGAAAGGTGTGTTTCTGTAAAAGATCTGATCAGGCATACGTATTTGTTCAGATGTCACCCTCCAGTGGCTAACACTACCATACAAGATGTAATAAGGTACATAATCAGGTAGCCTGCTATTGATTGCAATACAGAAACCTTTTTCTTGTTGTTACACAGATGTTGTTACATCTGCCACTTTTGCAGATTTAATTTGTAGTTGGACCTCTACGTGTCTGCTGGACAAAAATTTTTATGAAGTGCTTTCTTAGCTTGACGTTGTGCTCTGATATGTAGAACCAGGATCTGTAAAAAAAAAAAAAAAGTGAATTTAAATACTTAGTGCGTATAACCAATTCATAGCCAAGACCACCTGTACCAGCTCCACAAAATACCTTTGCAATGCAATTAGTACATTTTCCACTTTTCCTCTCTCCAAAGAAAAAAAATATATATTTTTTGCTTTTTAATTTAATGGATTTGTATCTCCTTGTGCTTTGCTGCAATTTCCTTATTAGTAAAAGCTGGGTGCAAACATCTTGCATGCTGAATTGAAGGTGGTTGTGTCTGGTCCTATTTGATACCGTGTTTTTTCAACCTAAACTGGCAAGGCCATAAAAATTGAAAGAATAAGAGAAGGAAAACCAAAGGAATAAATACAGCCCAGGGAGAGAAGAAGTGTGAGTTGATAAACGCCTCTAGGAGCCTGCATTCATCAGCACCCTCAAAGAATGGCTGAAATGTGGTCAGTTTTGATAGAAATCTTAATGATTATTCCAAGTACACGTCGCAACAGATCATTCGGAGCCCAGGGCATTGTGATGCACATTATGGAGTGTAATTACAATGCTCATTTGAGTATCCTGTAGCCATTCCACAAAATACATAGCAAAAAATTGTTGATCAAAAGTGGCTGCTGTTAATATGCACTAGCCACTTTTAAAAGCTCAAGATCCCAGCCCTTTCACTCTTGGGCTTCGATTTATATTTCCCTTTGAAAACACAAAATAGATTAAGTCACATCATAAAGAAATTGCTTACAAAATGTTCTGCAAATGCATAACTGTGGGAAACAAGAGGCTATCAGAAAATAATCAAAATTGCTTACTGCACTCTGTTTTTTTGCCCTTTTTATATAAGCTTTACTGTGAGTGTTGATTTGTGTCGCCTCCGCCAGCCTCCAGCAAAAGGTGGCTGCTGGGAGAGGATGGGGGCCGGGGGGGGACAGGTGGTGGCATCGCCTTCTCCCTGGGACTGCTTGCCTGGCAGCTCCCTCGGGATAGGGGGCGAGGGAGATGAGGAGGAAGCCCCCCCAGGGCACACCTCAAGGTTTCAGGCCCTTCATGTGCTTCTTCACAGCATGAGGAAAATGCTCTGTCTCTGCTGCAGGTAGCCCTGACCTTTCTTGCCGAGGCAGAAAAATAAATCTGTTATGTTGAGCCCCAGGTGTATTAAGCCACTTTGTGCTGCACCGTGTCCTTGTGTGTAGTTCAGCCATCGTCACCTGCACAAACATTTCATCAAGTTTCTCAGAGGAAGCACCGACCCCTGGGGCTCTCAGCCACCCCGTGCTGCCGCTGTCCTCTGAGAGGTACATCTAAAATGCACTGTGTTTGCACCTACTAAAACACGATCTTGGCAGACCCTTATTAGTGTTATTGCCATAATAGACTTCTCCTCCATAACCTCTAACTTTTTGCAACAGACTGGCTTGAACTGCTAAGCTTTGGCACTTCATTAGATAAGAAAATTATGTAAAAATCCCTTCTATGGTGGACACATATACAGAAAATAATGTTGTCAGATGTAATTTTCAGAGGTAGAACAGCTATTTGGCTCCATTTTAAGTGAAGTGAGATGTCAGGAGGTCTCTCGGTTTGGGTTTTTTCCACAATTACAGAAGCAACTGCCTGTCTTTCCCAGCCTAAAGTAATAATAATAATAATAATTAGGTCAAAGTGCGTTCACTACCACAATCAAAAAAATCAAGTGTTCATCTTTGACACAAGGCCCAGTATTCTTGGCAGCAGGTTCACAGAAGACCCTAAAATACTTGATATTTGCTCCTCAGCAAATATCAAGGGCTGAGGGTTTGCTCCTCAGCAGCATTGGCTGAGGAGGAGGAGCATGGTATGGGGAGCCCCAGCAGGGGATTGTTGCTTCAAGCAAGGATGGAGGAGGACACAGAGGCTTTGGGCAACTTCTGCTCCTTAAATCAGCTTAGCAGGCTCATGGTGAGTGCATGGGGTCTTGGTGCATACCACAGAGGGTAGCATTGCTGTCAGATGCCCATTGACAGAAAACATTCAGTGGCAGTGCGTTAGGAAGAGCAAAATTGTAATAGACAATATTTTCTATAAAAAACAAACAATACTGGGTTTGAAGGGCATCAGATGAGACCAAACCTATCCTGTTGGCCTGCCCAAATTTGTCAGGACTCAGGGAATCAGTCCTGGTGTGTTACAATTCTGCTCAAACAGGTGGGGAGAGGTGGTCCATGGAATGGGGTGTGCTGAGTACCTGGTGCCAGAGCGAGGACCACTGCAAACATTTGCAGTGACTACTGACTTCCAAGTAGATACTCTCTGAGACAGCAGCAATTAATGTCAGGAAGAAAAGGAAATGGTATAGTGAGATTGCTGTGCTCTCAGGTTGCATGGCATGGTCCAGAAAGGCTAAATATCACATAAGTTTTTTTGTTTTTCTCATATCCTTAGGTATATGGGAAACACAAAAAGTTAAAAATAGACATGCTTAAAAAATTGAACGATACTGTTTGTTGGCAGAGAGCAAGAAGTCTCAGCATCATTTTTTTTTCCTCATGCTACGAGCACATCAGCAGCTGGGGGAAGCCCTTACAGTTTCAGAAACCAAGGACCATGATGCTGAGGTTAACCTGTGCTTCCTGCCTGAGCTGAGCCCAGCTTCCTCCCTCCCAACCTGCTGGCAGCCAAGAGCCAACTGCCGTGGAGAGATACTGCTGGTCACACCAGAAGCTTTCTGCAACATCTGGCATCCAGAGGGCACCAGGCAACTCTTACAACTCCCAGGAGAACCAGTTCCAAACACTGCAAAATGAACAAACAGATCCTGTGTAAGCTCTGACAGCCACAGCCTCATACATTCATTTAAATGAATAAATAAATAAATAAAGAGGGAACAAAAAAAAAAAAAGAAATTTTGTATCTGATTTAGTAAATAAGCTCCCCCATTGTATTCAAATATTCATTCACTTTGGACATCCAGTTTTGAATTTGCCTTCATGAATTCTCCACAATTTTTCTTCCAGCAGACATCTCAGAGCTGGCTTCTTGCAATTCACCACATTTTAAACTGGAAAGGGAAAACATGGGTTCCTCTTGGGGACTGAGAAAACAGCAACATCAGTACACAGTGATATGAAAGCCTAGAGAAAGTAGAGCCAGGAAAACAAGGGTTGTCTCCATAGCAGTGAGATATTGTGCCAGTTGCAGAGGCAGATGTGGAAGTAGGCCGTAGCACCCCCACAGATATGTGTATGGATGGAGGGCAGTGTGTCTAGTTCCTAGTGTGCAAATCTAGACACAGCAGTAATTAAATGTGCTTGGTTTTAACAGATTTATGAGAAAAAAATAAATTAGTATGGCTCCTTTTCAAAGAGCAGAGGTTCGCTGAAGTGTACTTGCCAAAGACATTCCCATTTTCCATATTGCCGTGCATGGTCTTCTAGCCAGCAGTGGCCGCGTGGTGGTAAAACATGGATATAAATTCCTCAGCTTCACAAGGTACTAGGGGTAAAAATGTAAGCGCATTTTGCCTTATAATGAATTATTACCAAGTCAGGGACTAGACATGGTGAGAGTGGTAAGGTGGAAAACTAGATATTGCAGAGACTTTTTCACTTGAGCAGGGTTAATGGGAAAGACTGTATATGGGAGAACATATGAAGTGTATTTTGTAATTTAAAATAAAGTGTTCACACTTGAAGCAGGAACTGTATGCAAATATATTCCAATATGAGGGTTTTTAGGAATTTCAAAAATTGTCACTGAGTGATTTATTTATTGCTGTTTTAATACAAAAACAGCTTTGGTGCCATGGTTTGAGGCATGCACTAGGTATGAAGATTTTTTTTTTTTCCACAAGATCACTTACTGTTGCCCTAACCAGCAATTCTGGTGCAGCAAGAGGATTTCTAATCAGTCACTATTGCATGACTGTTTAATTTTAAAAGGCGTGATCAATACCATCCGCTCCTCCTTTAAATGCTAATGAACACTTTAATACAACAGATGTGGACAGACAGTACACTGCAGATTAAAATTAGGCACAGCATTAAATTGCTTACAAACAGCAGCACAATCCTTCTGGACATCTTGACAATCAACCACAGGCAGCTGATAAATCTTGAATTGCCACCACCAGCCCACAGTGTCTTCTGGGTAGGGCATTGTTCTCAGGCTTGTGCAACTACACCACCATCCTCATCACCCTGGAAGTGAAAGGTACCCTTCCAAAACTCTTGCAATTTCTTTCTACGATTTGTGCTGGCCCAACCACGAAATAAGATCTCAATTCCTGAGGTGCATCTCCAAATTTTAATAACATGAGCACATTTCTAGCAAGTACTTTCAGGTGTGGTTACTATCAGCTGGTATCCTACAGACCTTTTTGGTAATGGTAAGAAATGTTAGGGAGGGACCCCTGATCTACACAAAATCCCAGTCTCCTGCTGCATAGTGTCCAGTGGTAGATTTTCCACATCTCCCAAATTAGATGTCAGATTCAGTAAACCAGGGTCAGAAACTGGGTTAGTGACCAGTTTCAAACAGTTTGAAGCTGTAACAGTTTTTTTTATCACAGAGCTTCACATGCAGCCCCATCTAATCCCAGGTAAAGCTTCTTGTATTTTGTTTGGTTTGGTTTTCCTGCTCTTAGCTGTTGTCAGAGGAAAAGGTGCTTAAATGACAGAGCTCCAGCTACAGCAACCCATTATCAGTGGTCCACTCCATTGGATTTGGAGGACCCTGTCCCATATTCATGAAATGTGCGTCCCACTTCACTCTGGGAGGTATTGGGAAACCCATCGTGGGGCCCAGCCCTCATCGGGACTGCTGAGAATCAGAAAGAGGTGAAATACATGTACCCACGGGTGACATTCGTGCGAGGCAGGGAATTTACATGACCTTTTGAATGTCCAGTGATGTGGCAGTGGTTGATGGGGGCTCTTCAAGGGTGACATGCTGGCATCCTCCAGCATTGCTCGCAGTTGCATGCCAGTGAGCATTGCTTGGCATAGATGGTGATCTAGTACCTCACTCAAAGTCATCTCTAATTTACAGTTTCTTGCCTTTCAGAGAGTATCATGCATTGCTTTGGGTTCATCTTCCTTTATCTGTTTCTTCCTTTTTTTTCCCTCTAGTGTCTTGGGAAACCCTAACTTTTTTTTTTCCTGTTTAATTGTGTGAAATCAGCTTGGAGTGAAAAGGCCAACAAGGAACTTTCTGAAGACAAGTGAGTCTACAACTGTGTCTTTGTTCTCAATGGAGCTAAAGACCACATTAATCACAAACTTTGCTGACCTTGTCTTTACTACCCGAAGACTGAAAGACAAAAGTAACGCAGCCTGGCCACATTTAAAAATTCAATTAAAAAATGCCTGCTGCCCAGGGATAAACATTATCATACACCTCAGAGGGGTTAGATGTATCTATTATAAAGGCAATGTCTTGTTCTCCCTCCCTCTTTTTTTTCAAAAACATAAAAACCTTTTTTTTTCTCCTTCTGATTATGACAACCGTGTGTCACAGTGTCTGCTCTGTGGTGTCAGATACCTGATGTCTGGGTTTTAACAAAGAGAGAGGTGAGAAAACCCTGAAAGGGGATGACATGCTGGAAGTGGAGAAGTGAAGTTACTGGAGTGGACCTGAAGAAAAATCTCTGTGTTCCTGTTTCTTCTGATTATGATGGTCTGACAAAAATATTACCTCCTCCTATAGCCCTGGCAGAAGAAGATTGAATAAAGTATGTGGAAACTGTGCTCAGAGACAGGCTCAACATCAAGAGAAAGAAGCAAGGAGAGAGGAGAGGTAACAGCACAACTCCTTTTCTACAGAAGAAATGGAGAGCTTTTCATTATGGCACATGGCTGTGTCTTACTGATTTTATTATTGAAATAATAAGCAAATTAGTGCATATCCAGTCAGCTAAGAACATGAGCAGCCGAAGGGAGGCGAGGCAACCAGACTAAATTCATCAGTACTGGGAGAGAAGAGATCCACCGTGCCGAGGGCAGGTGTGGCAGTTCCTCCCGTCCACTGTCCGGCTCTGTGTGGCGCCGTGCAGCTGGCCGGCCCAGCGAGGTAGTGTCGTGGCTTCAGTGCGGTGCGCTGAGAGCTGGAGCACGTCGAGTAGAAGCACGTGTCGTCTCCCAGTTGAGCGTTCAGTGAAATAAGAGGGGAAGCTGGCTCTGTCATAGCTTGCAGCCGATGCCCCCCTCAGAACGTCCTCCGGCCCCGCCAGCTCCCCCTGGGCCTCTCTCTACCCGGCTTTCCAGTGCTCTGCCTGTAGGGTTTCCTCGTGTTCTGCACCTTTATCCACCCTCCCTCACTCACCCTGCCCTCCCCTTCGCCTCTCCTGGGCTCGCTCTCGCCCTGCAGGGGCATGCCCGGGATGGCCTTGGGCCAGGGGGGGTTGCGGGGATACCTGCGGTGGTCAGGGGCCGGGGGTGTTGAGGAGGTCCTGTAGGCCCTGCCTGAGGTCCTGGGGGGTACCGGGGAGCTCGTCCCGCTGTGCCGCCCATCAGAGGAGCTGCGGGAGTTGCCACTGTGAGAGGCATTCCTGGCCTTGCCCGTGGACCTGTCCCTCTCCGAAGCGGTGTCTGAGGCCGTGCTGGAGGTGCTGCTGCCCTTCGAGTTGAGGTGCAGATTTGACAGGTTTCTCATCAAACTGTGTGAGAGGGGAGAGGAGTTCCTGGAGTGGCTGATGGAGGTGAACTGGTAACTGACGGGACCACGCGTCCGCCTCACTGCGGCGGCGTAGGAGTCCTGGCTCCGAAGGTAGGGCAGGTACTGCGTCATGGAGGTCGGGCTGTGGGGGTGGCCGTGCTGGAGAGACATGGCCTTGGCTATCTGGTGCATGCGCAGCGTCTTCATCCACTGGCTGTCGATGCCTGGCATGGAAAGGAAAACAAAGTCATCTTTGTGCGAAGTGCTGGATAAACATGCTCTAGTTCATGTATGAGGTTAGGTAGGAGGTTTTCTCTCTCTGAGAACATCTACGTATCTCCAATCAACATTTCCCTCCCAGCCTTGTAGAAGATAATTCTAGTTTTGAGTATATTCAACATTATGGACTTTTAAAATACTAATTGATGCAGGTATATCTGATGCCCATGCAGATTATGGATTTTAGACTAGAAATACTCATTGGACCATCCATTTGGCTGCTCAGTTGGGTTTCTACTCCCAAGTGTCTCCCAGCATTTTTAACTCAAACAGGTTTTAAATATTTTTGCGATGTTCTTGGCAGCCTCTGCAGATTCCTCCTCAGCTTTCATAATAAAAGAGCCTGGAGACCTCCAGAACAGGCATGGACTGGTACCTTCAGGTGCCAGCACCACTGTGGCATTGCCCTCCACCCAGCATCACTCCCAGACAGCACTGGCCATGCCGTTCACAATGTGAACAGTGCAAACCGCTGCTGAAGTTGCCAGACCCACCTCCCCTCTCTCCATTTTCTCACCATGATAGCCAGAGCCATGTTGTTTGTTGTTATCACTGTGAATTCAGAAGTCAATCTACTTCACATACTTCACATAGGCCCAGCTGCACCCCACAGCCTCTATCCAGCTTCAGGCAGAAAATGTAGCTTATGTAAGCTCTAGGGAGATTTGAATGATTTGTACTTAAAGATTACTAATATTATTCCTACAGGAAAGCATGGCCCTGGCAGCTTGCAGCAGGATAAACACAACCAAAATTTTATTATCCGCAGTAGAGGACTCCACCTCCTCTCTCACTTTTTGCTGGTCTCCAGAGGAAAGACCTCCTCCTCTGCCTACCACTGCAATGCTGCATCTGCCTGGGGAGTTTTGCAGGAGCTGCGTAGCAGCTCTGTCCTTGCTAGGTATTGCTCCTGGTTTCTTCCACTCCTCCTGTCCTCAGACTTTGCTGAAATCCCAAGAGATTTAAATCACTTTAACGTAACATCAAATATGTCAAAAGGAAAATGTCTTTCCTGCCAAAGTGTGACTGGGACACCACCACAGCAGAGCACATCAGCTGCACTTATAGATGAACCTGCTTTCACAAAAAGACCGGTGGGAATCAACTTCTCTATTCTTAAGCTCCTTGAAATTCATTGTTTCAAAAGAAACATGCATGCTGAAGTGTACTTTCTAGACATTGTCATCTCTGCAACTCCCCCATACCTTCCTACCAAGACTCTGGATGTAAAACACAGACCTCATAGATTTGGAAGCAGCTGGCTCAGGACTTAATTTTGGGTGTCTGTTTGCTACCAGCTCTCAGGTGACCACCATGTACCATTTGGGACCAGCACTAGCACAGTCCTGCATGAGCATTTCCCTTTGGCACCCTCAGTCTCTGCTTCTTATGGCTGCCTGTGGTGCCTGGCCCAGAGAACAGCTGCCCAGCAGGGACTCCCAGTGTCACCTGTGGAACTGCCCCTTTCTTCAAGCCTCTCATGGGCTGGGGCTTCTCCCTCATATGGTCTCTGAGCCACCAACTCTGTACACTGAATTAAATGCTCCACACAGTATCCCACTGGGGTAGTGTCTTCATTGGTGGTTATTTTAGCCTCTTACACTGGTATTACCCTTACCTTTGTGCTTGGATTTGGTGGTGTTTTAAACCTGGGGTAGGTGGTCTGGTAAAGAAGACAGGCCAGAAGATTTGCTAGAGCTGAGGCACAGCTTTCACATTGGCTGGTAACCCATCTCCTCTGAACTGTGCCTATTCCCTTGGGTGCTGACAACCCATTAGTGACTTCATGCAACTCCTCCAAGTGCCAGAGGGACAGACAAGCTCTCCCACCACTCGCCATAAAAAAATGAAAGCAGCTTGGCTTACTGCAGCAGAGCCAACCTGTGAAGATACAACACCACACTTGGGTATGGCTGTATGGCTCATCACCCCAAAACTAGAGTAACCTGGATGACCATAGCTAATCCGCAGTGAAGACGTATGTGTCTTTCAGGATATGCTCTGTTTCCCACCTGCATTTCAAAACAGTTGTGCTGCAAATGGATCAAGGTACAATTACTTAGGAATAAGAACACCCATTTTGTGTCTGCAGTCTAAACCACCAGCATGCAATTCATGAGGCCACTCTTCTACATGTGGCAATAGTGCTACATAATTGGAGAAATTCACCCTCTGCTGACTGCTATCTTGTTATAGCTCCTGTGCTGCCCCTCAGCTACCCCAGCTCAAACATTTCTACAGCACTGATGTGAACTGGATCACAAAAAAACCTGCTCTGGCTAGCAAAAATTTTTACAAAAAAACCAGCATCTTTAAGACGTGAAGAAGTTTTTCCAAAGTCCTATTCCAGAAGAAGCCAGAACTGGATAACAGTAAGTCAGGGCAGGCCCAAACAGGCAGGTTGAGTTGTGGAAAGAGTTCACTGGGAAGATTTTCACTCCTCGTTACAGCAGAGCTGGCCATCAGGAGGGCCTATGGGGTCTGCCAGGCTGGCAGCACTTAACAAAACAGCATAATATCTAGAGGGGGCTTCTTGTCCTCACCCCACATGCAGTTCTGAGGCTACAGCCTTGGTATATGTCCCTCCACTGCAAGAGTGCTGGCCGCAGCAAGAGTAGTCTGCATCCACCCAGTTCTTCCAGGAGGCACCCATATCCAAGCACATTTGTGCAAAGCTGCCTACATGCTGGGTGGCCAAGAGCAGGAGGAAAGAGCTGACTGCAGTACTTCTGCTGTCTTTGGATTGCAGGGACAGAATGCCAGCGTGCTCTTCATACAAAAATTGCTGAAAGCACTGGCTTCCAAAATTTCCAAAAGGGCTATGGAAAACTCCATTCTTCCCAACAGATGGAGGGTAGAGACGTAAGAGATTGTCGTCTTTCCCAGCAGATGCTTTGCTGACATTCTGATCAAGAAACACATCTTCATCAAGGGCACAGCTACACAGATAATTACAGTATCCTATCTGTGCTCTCAGTCCAGTCCCAAAGCTGATATGAGTGCATCCATGCTGATAAGTCCTGCCTCGCTGGTGGACACATGGTGACAGCTTTGCACTGGTGCAGCCATATGGTCCTGAGCTGGAGCTGGATTGCACCGCAGCAGCTCTGAGCATAGAAAAACCAGCCTGCAAGACAGCAGGAGCCAAGCACCTTCCCTAGGGCCGCACAGCAGCGAGGGTACCATTCATATGCTGAAGTTTGTGCAGAGGAAGGGCATTTCTCTTGGGGCAAACATTTTGTCCAGTATTCAGATTAACTATTTCAACTAAAAGCTGGAGATTTTCATGTTCCCCAGGATTACTGATGTGCTGTATTTAAAGCTGCTCAATAATAGAAGACGTGAAGCATTTGGGGTTTTGGAGAACAAGGATCTGTGCTGTTGATGTGCTACTGCAAGTGACTACAGCAGACCACGGATTTGTAACTAATTGCCATGGACTGCTTCCAGCATGCTTTCTATTGGAGCATGCAGGTCATCTCTCTTAAATCGCACTACGATATAAAACATGTTACTACCTAACATTTAGCCTTTAAGCTAAGTCATACATGCCAGGATGGTCCTGCACACATCTATGAGGACATCACAGGGACTATAAATCCAGCTGAAGCTACAGGATGGTGCTCTGCTGTTGGACCAGAATAACGGCATTGACTTTTTGCTGTTCTCCACATGTATGCTTTGCCCATGACAGCAATAAAGGTAGGCAGTTTGTTTGTAGTGACTTACTTGAGTCAGACCTGCTCCGTGAATGCCCCTCCGAGTTGGGGAGCGAGGTCTGTATCATGAGCTGTACTGCCTCGACCTCATCCTGCACTTTCACCTTGCTCCAGTGGATAGCTTGGACATGCCTGGTGGTTTTGGGAGCTCTAACGTCGCTCTGCTCAGGAAGGACACAACACACATGAGAACACAAGGCACAAGGACACAACAATGCACAACCCACTACGCTCTCCTAACAGGGAGCTTCCACTAGTGCCTGGGCAGCAGCAGCACTGTGAATATTGAGTTTGTTTTGCAAAATCACTTAGCCAGTTCTCATGTATTTTTAGCCTCTGAATAATTTTGGCTGGTATTTTATGATTATGCTAAAAATGTGGTAGTGAACAAGTATTTCAATTCACGTACAATGTGGAGGAAAGATCTGAAGGCCTTCCTCTACAAATACAAAAAAAAGTATTTTACTTGTCATATTAATGTGAACATCACATAGGCAGTGCTTGCTAAAAGAAGTAGCAGGTATTTTTGAACGGGAATCCTCCACATTTACTTTGCTGGAATATCAAGTTCAATTACAGGCCCATGACTCCTGTGAGAAATTCCAGGCTCAAAGAACCTAGGGTTATTGTGGCAGCAACAGAAAACTGCTGTTCTTCATATCTGAGACAAGCCAAAAAGGTCCACGATTTCCCCATCTCTCCATCAGTGTTTGAATCCTTGCTCAGGACAGAGCTGGAATCTTGATTATTAGCCTCAGTGTGAACCACAGCATTGGTCTTCATAAAAACACTTTTATAAGTAACCACAAACTCTCTTTAAACAGGTTAATTTCTATCACAGTACATGGTTAAATTGTCTTCTGGATTTTATTATTTTATTTTACTCTTGACTTTCATTCTCTTTCTTCTCCTGTTGCTCCTCAGCTCTCCTAATTAGAACTTCACTGAAAAGGTAAAAAACACGGTTTCCAGGTAATGCAAGCACACTGACCGTCACACCTCAAGCAAAAGGAGTTTTTGTCCTTGAGAAAAAGAGCTGTTTCAGCCAGCTGCCTGAGGACATAGTCTCTGTAAACCTCTTTCAGCTTTTGCTCCAAACTTTAGATTTTACCATTAATTACAGGGTGATGAGACTTGATTATAGGATACAAAGGAGCCAGAGGATGCTATTTTCACATCTCCCATGTAGGTTTTATCTTGGATGAACATTTTTTTGTTTGTTTCTTAGCACTTACCTCATATGTAACAACATATTCTACAGACTGGTGTTCTTCTATCCCCACAATCCATTTCTCCATAACAAATGGGGGCTGAAAAAAACATGGTGAAAATTTTACAAGGTGCTTTTCTTCTCCTGACTTGTTGCTGAAACATCCCAAAGATATTTTCAACTTTTGCCATTTTTCAACCTTTTCCATATTGTTAACACCAATACTTTTTCTTAAAATTTTATGAGACAAAGCAATATATTTTGAATTTTTTTTATTTCCTTGTTTACAAAAGGAAACTGAGAAGAGATTTCCACAGCTGACTGTGCCACAGCAGACAACATGGAATATTTTTATGGTAAATCACTCTTTTTCATTTTTATGCATGCAAATTTTTTTTGTGGTAGACTTCCAGAGACCAGCAAGAACAAATACCTAAAGATTCTTGGAGATAGTCCCTGTCAGACAACAAAAATGTTGAAGCATGTTAAAAGTTAATTTTATTGTATCTGGTGATTGCTTTGTTTAACTTTAAGCCTTTTATTTTTTAATAAAATGTCCAGAATGGAAATTCTGAAAATTAAGCAGAAAGCTATCTTGCAATGAAATAATAACTACAATAAAATCGCAACAGTGAAGCTCCAGAAATCAATACCTATAACAATAGTACCAGCAAGAATTAAATATGAGAATTCTTTCTGCCAAAGACACATATTTTCATATTTTCCCTAAAATTCTGTTGAGAGTATGCTTTTTAGTTTTTCCTTCAGAAAACAAACAAACAAAATTTGGCAAAAAAAAACAAACACCACAGTTAAAAGCATTCAGGAGAGTTTTTTGGTTTTGGTTTTGGTTTAAATCAGTGCACATTAGAGTAGCGTTCTAACTGGTAATCGAGCTGTATATTTTTTCATTTATTGCGTGAGCTATTATCAAGTGGAGCTTATTAATAAAAACAATCAATTAAAATAACAATAAACAGAATGTCCTGTGCATTAACAAAGCTTCCGTTGGTTATGGTAAAAGCAGTCTAAATGCTGGCTGGTAAATACTTACAGGCAGGTTCTGAAATAAGGTAAATGCCCAGTGACACTAAATTGCAGATGTTCAGGGCTGTACTGCCTGTGATCAACATGTTGATGGGTTTCAGTCTTTGGAACCCATCATTGCATGAAATAGGGAGTTTTAGAAGCATGTAAAAGTTCTAAAACCATGTCAGAAAAAAAAAGAGAGAAAAAAACAGACATCACATGAAGTTTCAAACTGGAACATTTAAAACACTTTCTCTTCTTGAAAAGAAAAGTAATTTTTGAACATTCTCATCTTTAAAAGGGGTAATAAAATCAGAGGATATAACATGGAATTAAAACAAGAAAATATAAATTACTTACTTCTCTTATTTTTCTATTGTTAGCATTATTGTCAGCTTAAAAGAGAACCAAAATACCTAGCTCCTATTATGATACAAATCTGTTTAAAATGTGCATTTTATTTAAAAGCTGTCAAGAGACTGAGCTTCCACAAGCACAAAAGTCGACTGCTGTGGTATTTTAATGTCTTTGTTTGAGATCTGTGAATTCGTGAAAGCTTTAAGGCTGTAAATACCTTTGTCATCTTTAAAATCTCTACATCAGGTAGGTTAGTGTTGAATGTCACATCTTTTATGTAGGTTATTGCAATTTCATCCCCGTCCATCTCCATGTACATTTTCCATTTACAATCCTATGAATAATAAAAAAAAAGAATGTTGGATTGTTAGAATAATAATAATAATAAAAACACAAAATGAAACAAAACCGAAAAACAAGACTAACCAAACCAAACCTAATCCTCTCCATACAGGAAAAAAAAAAAAAGGCAAGCAACATATATATATTTCAGGACATGCACTTTTCCAGTGAAAGTGTTGCTAGTGGAAAACCCTCTGTTTCTCTGGCTTGCTCCCTGCTGAGCTCACCCTGAGAGACAGTTTCCACGTTGGCAGGTATGAGGACGGTGGCACTTCACCCACCGGCGCAGACAGCCTGTTTGAGCAGGAGGTGGGAGCTCTGCACGCCCGCATGGCAGCGGGGGTACGGCGCACCCATGGGAGCCATCACCCGGCGTCACAGCCAGAGCTGGCAGCCAGCCCTCGGGACATCTTCCTGGTGAACCTGGGAACGAAGGACCAGAGGGTCTGTGCAATGCCATTAAGACAGTTGCTGAAATAATGGGCAAGAGGATGAGCTGGTTGTTGCAGCGCAATTATTTCAGAACCCGAGTGCCCAGCGAGGCATGGAGCATCCTCAGCTCCCACTCACCTCCTGCAGCACTGTGAATAATAAGGGAGCTCAGCTTAGAAAATAAGTCTAACAGACCAAAGCAATGTCTTTAAGCAATCCCATGAGCTGAACATGGTGCCACTATCCAGCACTTTGCACAGGTCTGAGCCTGCAAGAGGTTGATGGCTCCAGCTGCATCCTGCAGTACATCTGGTGTGGGTTAAGCACTGGGACCAGGGGCCCTGCCCATGGCCAGGGAGGCTCCCGCTGGGGACAGCAGGCTCTGGGGACTGGGACCTGCTCAGCAGGTGCTTTTGGGATTTGATAGTGTCCACTGCACTGAGCTCCTCCAGAAATCAGTCCCCTGAGGGACAAGGGATGGCTGCAGTGAAGCAGAGCATCTCCATCTGTGCAGCCAGGCCGGGGACTGCCCTTCACAGAGGCAGGAGCCCCTCCAGATGTGCCAGGGGTTCAGGAGGGTCCCATGTGTCGCTGGCCAGGCAGGTGCAATCTCAGCATTTGCGGGAGGCAGTCGTCTCCTTAATGCTACTCAAAAAATGCAAAAACTTTCAATGAGGACACAGATGGCCGCCTAGGGCCAAGGGCTGGCATAAGCAGTTATTTGCACACACAAACGTACAGCAGCCTAAGAGATATCCGTTTGTACATGCGATTATCTGCTAGTGTTTGCACGTGCATCTCTCATAAATGTAACGTAGGAGCTCAGCCCTCAGAAGTCTCAAAGCTTTCAATCAGGCATTGAATTGGCAATTCCAAGATAAAAGAAAACTGGAGTATAATCATTTCCGAACCGCAAAACAAATTATGCTTATGAAAGCATTTGGCCCTGTGTGTCCATCTGTCCCCATTGAAAGCTGCTGCATTTTATGAGGACAGTGGATGTGCGGGTTGTTTTTTGCATCGCCCTGGCGAGCGGTGGGTACTGCAGTCCACTGGTCAGGACAGTGGCCCAGGGCTCGGATGCACCAAGTTCAACTTCCAGTTCTGCCATCATTTTCCTGCACGACCTGATAAGGTGCTGAAGTCACTCTGTGCCTTCATTTCCTAACCACAGACCACATCACTTTGCATGTCCTTTTTCTGTCCTGCTGCTTTGGGTTGTGGGCTCCTCTGGGGTTATGCCTGTCTCTTCCCAGGTGAGTAGGTGCAGTATGCTGCGCTGGCCCTGACGTCAGCTGAAGACTGTACATGCTATGGGACTGAACAGCAACAGTGGAGCAAGCTGCCTTGGACTCCTCCTCACCTCTCAAACTGTGCTCCTCTTCCTGTCTGTGCTGTCCTCCTTGTCAGACTTTTGTGCAGGATTTCCTAAATTTGTGCTACCTGGATTCCCTATTGCAGACCTAAACTGAGGTTAGAGACAAGATGCTTGATGATATTTATAAGTTTCACAAAAACACCTCAGCCAAATGAAGAACAAAACGTTGCCATAAAACACTACCAGTCAGCTAATTCAGTGCATCTCCTGCTGTGAGCCAGCGCCAAGCACCAAGCACCAGAGCTGTCTGCTGCCTTGTGACAGGGCTCCCGCACCTTCACGGCTCGGGGTTTTGTGCTCCATACAGACCAAGTCTGGAAAATACAAGCTTGTTTCAATAAACCACGTAAATCAAACTCCCATCTTTAAAGACAAGGCTGACAGACTCTGTAAATACAGGGTCTGGCAGGCAGTGGGCACCTGCCAGTGCCCGGCCCCTTGCCGGATCAGCCATGCATGCAGGAGCCCTCTCCATGCGGTAACGAATCAGGCTGCCCCACGCAGCTGTGGATGCACAAGCCTTGCACAAACGCCGCCTTCCCCTGCTACAAGCCACAGCTTCAGAGGCAGAAACACGCTCACCCGTCCTTAAAATCCAGCCCCCAAACCTTCCATCCTCCTCGGAGTCCTCTCCAGGCATACCGCACAGATACTGAAAGAGCAAATGACAGCGCTAAATGTGTGCTCCCTGGTCACTTGAAAATGCGTGTCTCATTTTATTTGGGAAGGTTTTCACTCTGCATTATTGTAAAATAGTCAGCAGATTGGGGGGGGGTGGATAAAAAGAAAAAGAAGAGAGAGAGGAGAGGCTGGCAGAAAAAAAGAAAGGATAGAAAAGAAAAAAGAAAAAAAGAGAGGGAAGGAAAAAAGGAAAAGGATGGAGAAAGAAACAAGCTTGGTGCCTTCAGAATCAAGATCCTTGGGAAATATCTAAGATAAGTAGTTGGCTACTTTTCTTATAAACTTATTTTGCTCAGCCACACAGGAAATAATGCTAGATATGTGACCACAAAATGGGACATATTTTCCTGTTTTCCGACTGATTTTCAGGTTCTTATTTAGCCATGAATAGGAGAGAGATGCTCAACCATATAAGCAAAAATTTGGCTAGAATAACCAAGAATGTATTTCAAATCTTTGATGAATTGGAGCCAAAAGATTTCTTGGATCGAGAATACATTTAGTGCCAGACTTATGTGGGAAAATAATTTGGAAATGGCTTATTCAAAATGTCTGGTTGATAAATATACATACACAAGGTGCTTCAAAGAGATTTCCCTGGATGTCTTGTAATTCAAATATCAAAGTACATCTCAATATTTACCTGTTCTATTTTGATTTAAATAATTTTAGCTTTTTATTTTTTTAAAAAATAGTTTCATAATTGAGAGGCACAACCAGTAAAACTCTGGGTGGAAAACATTTCTGAATAACATTTTGACAAAGCTACTAAATCAGCAGCCTCTGCAAATGACAGTGGTAGCAGAAAAGCAAATCACATACGTATTTTGAGCCACTTCTCATCTTCAAAACAGAAAATAAGAACACTTTAAAAATTAAGTCTCCTGCTTACTGCAGTGACGATACTCCTTTAACCCCGTATGTACTAATGTCTGTAACAAAAACTGAAAGGGAAATGAAAAAGCTCAGGCGCAGTCTTTAAACAACAAACATGTCTCCTGCAACAGCAGCTTCAAACTACTGCTGGGGAGACACCTCATTTTCCAAGGAGGTCCAAGTCCAGGATTAATTTTAAAATCAGTGGTTGCAATAAACTTTTTTTTTTTTATGATTCAAGAAAAAACAGGAATGGCATTGTAGCAAGCAACTGGATATTAGAAGAAAAGTAAGATGTAACACAAGATGAAACAAATATGAAAAAAAAATGTTGGTCATGCTGGTACTAAAAGTAGTAGCATGTTGATTATTTAGGTCCCCAGAAGCTCCTTTACATTCTTAGCTATTATCTATCTCAGCTGCTGAAACCTGCTGTTTTAAAGGCATTAGAGTTGAACATCTAGTGACAGCACTTGGGTTATTTATCATTATGTATCACCCTGCTACACTATATTTTATTATTCTGGATTTAAAGGAAGATAACACAATTACGGTTAATTTGCTTCTCTTCTTTATATATATAGTGTCATGACCCACCACGGCTTTGTCCCATGAGATATTTTTAACCAAAAAGAAATCCACAAGAAACTCTCCCTAAAAATTCCATTAATAACCTCTTGTAGCGTGTATAGGTTGCAGGGTCTGGAACTAAGAATGTTTTAATCTCTTCAGCAAAACAATGTCTCATAATGATGTACAGGACTATTGCTGCACTGATGAAGAATCATACATAATTCAGCACCTTTCACTTGGCACCACTGTGATATCCTCATTAGCAGTGGCTCACAGTGGCTGTCAGATGGTGTCCATGCGAATGCAGGCATTATATTGTCTTTGAGATGTGCAGCTGCTTCCATGACACTGCCAGTATATAAAAACATGACGCCAGTTTGTTTTATTTAGTGCTAAACCTTCCAGTTTGTAAAAACAAGGCTGACACAGAGCCTGACATGAGGCAGTGAAAATAATTAGCTCTCATTTTCTCAGCCTCCTATTTCCTTCTCCCCGCTGTGTTCTCTTTCCACTAAACCACCACATGTCAGTCGAAATGGGAGGCAATTAGTGGGCTCATTTCAGTCCCCACAACTGTGCTGAAAAGAAAGTATTTATGATGGCACAATGAACAGCTGAAAGATTAAATAACATTTGCCTTTTGAAAAGAAAATGACTTCTAGCTAAATGGGCAATTTTTGATTATTCTCAAACAAGCTTAGAGTAGTTGGTTTTTAAAATACAAGAAAGGAAAATGAGTCATTTTTAGGTGAAAGAATCAAATAAAACTTGACACAGTAATGCAAATAACTGATGTTTTATTGCAAAATATGTAAATGTGTTATACCCTTAACAATGGCTCGTGTCTCAGGTCAGGGCAGGCTGTTGCCAGCCAGGCTCCAGCAAGACAAGGTGGCTCCGCCGCCGGTTTTGTTTCACTCGTGAGGAAGAGAAAAACAGGGGCGGAGGGGAGGCTTTGCGATAGAGATGCTCTTACAACGTAAAGAAACAAAGCGAGCATGTGTTTATGTTGCCAGCTCGGCCTCCCAGAAAGCCTGAGCCCTTGCTCCTTGGCCAGGTAACAGGCCGCGGCAGGCTGGAGGCTGGCCTGAGGAGGCGCAGGGCCTTCCTCCTCCTCCGCACGCTGCCAGCGCAGCCAAAACACCTCACTGTGCCCTCAGGTAGCCATGTGGCTGGACTTAAAATGTGGACATGTGGAAAACACAGGGCTCTTTGGTGACCACCACGCATGTCACTTCCAGCCCTGTCCTCCTGCGGGGCAGTTCCCACTTAGCACAGGGGTAAACATGCCAGAGCGGAGCAGGCGCTGTGGCCCCACCGACATGGGGCTGCCTCCATGTATGCCCTCGTGCAGACACAGAGCCTGGCCCAGGAAACCCCTCTGAAAGAACGCACACGGAGCTCAGGCAGCCCACACTAAATGTCTGACACTGCCACTGATCCACTGCTGGTGGACTACATTAACAGCAGTTACTCTTGATGGTTATGTTTAAATATGGCTGTGGTGTTATTTTACAGCTTAGGTTTTTTTTTTGTTGTTGTTTTGTTTTTTCCTTAAGAAAGTATTTACCACTTTACTGACTACTTATTAGAGTCTGAGCAAACCTATGAGAATGGCACACAAACACAGCCACTGTGCTGCTTGCATTGACTCAGCCTTTAGTATTGAGTGCCCTGAGGTTTAACGAGAGACAGGCTCTGGATGATGAGGTTTTGAGGTAAGGTTAAATAAGCCCACGCTAGGAAGTCAAGTTACTTGCAAATATCTTGAGAAGGATGGGTCAGATAAAGACAGTAGGATATAACTGAAAAATAACAAAACTGAAATTTAAAATTTTAGACCTAGGCCACTGCTTTACTTTTACCAGGTTTGTAACGTGCCAAGTACCTTAGCAAACTAAACCAGTGACATTATACCACATCTGTCTGAACTAGGAATTAGTTTTAAGAAAGTAAATAAAGGTTTTATCAGTATCGGCACGGTGGGTGGGTGGAGAGGACGAAACAGTAGAAATGGCCTCAAACACCTGAAATTACAGGCCAGATACAACTATTTTAGTACTGTTTTGTCCTGTAGTGCCACATTTTGCAAGTCCATGTTTCTCCACATGAAGAGTTGGTCAAAACTTTCTCTATGAAGTAGCTTTAATATTATATGCACTTTTGCACTACACATTTAAATAGCAGCATTAAACAGCATTAAAATATATCCCCATCTGGATATTTGAGGCTAGAAAATAGTTCACACAGCGGATGTTTTGATGAGGCTCTGCTCCTTACCTTGTCAAATGGAGGGAGAGGGGAAAAATAAGGCAAAAATGGTGAGCCAATTTCAAGGCTTTGTGTCTGGATGTAGGTCAGATTGTGCCACACTCAGTAAAAATGAAAACATTCAAAGGCATGGTGAAATCTGCCTTTCTGAGGACCAAAAATAAAGAATGCATCAACGGGAGACAAAAAGACTGTGAACCATCCTTCTTAAGGTTGGATGATTCATCAGTGTGGAGCCGACACAGCTCAGACACCTTTCCCTGATTGGGAAATTTTAATGAGCCACCTAGGATGAGAAAGCCATTGAAAATTCCCTCTGCAGTTCTGCGAATCAGCTCAAGCCACAATTGCCAGGGTTTGTTTTTTACCCTCTTTGGTATCTTGGAGTTAATTGGTCCCCCCCTTTTTTTTTTTTAATTTGTGGAATAAAAATTCTTACAAAATGCCTAAAGCTATCACCTTTCAGCTCAGTGGGAACTGTCTATGGAAAGGTCATTAAAAGGAAGTAAATGGAAGTAACCACATAACTTGAACTACAAGAGTTGGAAGAGAAACCTCTAAAAACCAGGTTAGCTTTGCAGCACTCACTCCTGATGCATTCAGAGAGCACAAAGGTCAACCAAGCTTTCATCACCTCCAAAGATGCAGCTAAAAAGGGAAGGAAACTGTAATGAAATGACTGCATCTATCAGCTAGTGGAAACCAACATAATCCCACTAGCAGATGCAGTTTAAATTAGATAACAAATCTGCAGATGGTAAAGTTGCATACTGGGAAGTCAGTGTTTCCTTTAGCATACAATGACTTGTGGGAGCTCAGCCCAGGGGAACAGGGCAGAGCCAGCCAGGGGAGAAACCCCCCCCTAGAGCCAGCCATTCCCCTGCACAGTCCCTTCCTGCTTGCTGCACCCACTCCAGCTGAGCCGAACAACCTCTCCTGGTACACACAGCTCTAGCAGTCCACACATTACCTGGGGAACACACATCCTCCACTTGTAACCCAGATTGAGCTTATTGCCTCTTTTTACTCATGGCTGAAACAGGAGATATGCTTCTTAGGTAGGCAGCCTGTTACAGGGGCTGATTAGGGCAAAGTTCCTTCGAGAAAATCATTTTTAAATTGATGTAGGCCAGCTTTTTAGCTGCAAAGATGGTGGAAAGTATGATCCCAAGTGTTTCTGCTGACCTAGTTTTATATGAATAGGCACCACTCTTATAAAAAATGGGACAGTAAAAGAAGTTGAAACCCTTCAATCATGATACTGGTATCCCCAGTATCTCCATTTCACTACAAATCTGGGTGATGGCAGCAGTAGTTGCTTTAAAGCAGCCTCTAGGGGAGCTAGAAGATTGTATCCAGGGATTTTCAAAGAAGCAAGGTAGCCAAATTTTGTATATTCTACCTACCACAGCATGCTTTGTTAGTGTTACATTTAATGTGCTGCTCACTCAAACTACCTTGCTCGCACTGGCCACAGCAGCCTTCCTGAAAGCTCGCTTGGTTGTTCCTCTCACTCCAGTCCACTTTTAAAAACTGGCTTCACTTCAATATCTAAGACAGGCATGGGTTTTTAAACAGACCCTGGAAAAAAGTTTGCAGCCCAGACAACCTCAGGTGACAAACAGCATGCTCCCTGGAGCTGCAGCAGGGACGGCATCACCGAGCAGGGTGGATGCCAGTGCACATGCCTGCAGGGAGAGCTGCTTCCTTGGGAAGGGGCAGAACTGCACAGGGAGCAGAGAGCTCCAATAAGGAGGTCCTGGGGAAGACAGAAGCAAAAGAAAGCAAACAAAAAATAACAACTGAAAAAAGTGCCCTCCTTCAGCTTGTCATTTGGGCTTTCAAAAACCTGCAAAAAAAAAAAAACAACCATCAGCTAGCCCCATTCTCTATTAACGATTTAGCTTCTGTCCCATAGACTTTGGAACACTGCTTCATGTACAAATTTTGCTATCACAGCTAAAATATCTGCTTGTCCTCAAACTCAGTAGGCACGACTGCAACCTGAATTTCTCTAAAACTCTCAGAGGTCTGTCCACTCCTCTTTTTGCTCTTTCCTGGGGCAGACTGCCCACCCTCCTGTGCTAAGGCTCACAGCCCATATTGGAAATACAAGGGAGACACAAGGTACTGCATGGCCTTTTTGCTTCTGGTGAAGTTGCACATGGGAGGGAAAGATGGACGCCTACATAACAGCAGCTGTAAAGCATCATAAGGTACATGCATTTGAGAACACTGACAAAGTCAAAGTCATTCACATAGTGATAAAGAAAATTTTCATAGGAAAAAAAGTGCTCAAGATAAAAGAAACAAACAAAAAAAAGGAAATCTCCAGACAAAAAGCAAAATGCTTTTTTCAAATTGATGAAATGATATCAGTATGAGTCCAAGTTCCTACTAAGTACAAACCTAAATGCTTTCTCTGCAAGCACCACCAAGTACAGAAATCAAGAGACTTCTGCAAACAATATGCCCTGAAAGCAAAGCAGTCAGATAACACAAGATGAAAAGTCAGCCACCCACAAGTTTGGGATGGACACACAATGCAGATTTGTCAAATACAAAAGGAAACAAATCCTGCTGTCACAACCCCTGACTCTAACTCAGAAATACTTTGCACACCGTTTCCACATAGATGATTAATTCTAAAACCCTTGAACTCAGAGTCTGTGGCAGGCTGGATAAAGAAAATGAAAGGCACAGGATAATCCTCACTTTCGAGAACATGGTAGAAATGCTTTGTGGGAACATCTGGGGTTGTCAACACTCCCCTTACACAGGGTGCAATGAGAGGTACTTGAACCAACGTGGCATGGAGCTAGGACTTTGTTTGGATATGGCATGCTGGACCCCTGCACAGGAGTTTTGCTGTCTGCAGTGGGCTGCACCTTGCTTGGCGCTGCGAGGGAAGAGAGGCACTAGCGGTACCTGTCCTGTCCTCCCCAGCCAGCAGCTAAGCATGCCACGCATTTTCCTCTCTTCCTGGTCACAGAACAAGACACCACCTTTCTGCCAAGACAAAACTAATGCATGTCCACTGACATCAGGCATGTGCCATAGCCCAACTGTCCCTCATCATTAACCTCCTCCATTTGCAATAGGCTCTTCTGCTTAAATGGATTGTTACTGCACACCCGTTGGGATAAAGGGAACAAAGCCAAAGCCCGAATTACAAAAATGACAGTTAGAGAAATTGTTCATAAGGAAACAAAAGCTTTCACTCAAAGCTTTCTGCAGCACTATGCTCTTCCTAGCTCACTCTCAGGCATGTTTGCCCATCACTGGCTCAGCCCTACTTGCTACCTTGACATTAGTTTAGCATATTCCAACACAAGAAGCCTCTTGCAGCAGGTAATTTTTTTGCATCCAGAAGAAACGGGACACCCTGGGTAGTGACTGAAAAGATAGCCAAGCTGATCCAACATGCCCAGCTTA
Source organism: Cygnus atratus (assembly GCF_013377495.2). Lineage (NCBI taxonomy): Eukaryota > Metazoa > Chordata > Aves > Anseriformes > Anatidae > Cygnus > Cygnus atratus. Next base: position 18,575,179 of record NC_066367.1, read on the forward strand.
CCTTTGGACCGTTTCCTGGCTTTAAGTGGTAGCCAAAAACAAGTTCGAGATTCACTACTTTCTCTATGTTTTCTTCAGCATCACCTGCAGAGTCCTGCCAAAACAAGGTAAAGTGAGAGCTTATGGCTACCCCAGACCTCCAGGAAGCAGAAACAAAGCCTATTGTGGGAGCAGGGGTTTGCCTTTCTGACGTTACAAGCCTGCCAGGTAGCATGAGGAGCCACCACTCTGCCCCTATCACACCTGGGAGGTGCTGGGTGGTCCCTGCTCCTCATCAAGCCGCTCCTCAGCAGCATAATGCCATGGTGGCCACCTTCACTGGAATTACAGCCAGCATGGCATGCCAGTGACATCCAGGCTTTCATTTTCCCCTTTGGGGAACAGTGTTTCACTTTATGTAAATTTGCCTTAAGTGGATTTCACTCTATAGCTCTGCAATAAATCATGACTAAAAATGCTCCTTTAGGCTTCGGAATCTAGAATTGCTTGATTAGCTCCCAGAATTAAATCAGGCAAATATCTGCTCCAGCAACCCCGAAGTTCCCAAACATTCCCTCCCTTTGCTATAGCTCTTGTTAGGAAGATCAGAAAACCAACAGGTTAGCACATGGCTAGCCAGACATTACAAATAATTCTTCTCCCTTGCAACATCAATAAACTGAAGAATGATGGGCTCATTCCTCAGAGGTCTGCCTTTCTTTGGAGGTGAGCAGTCAGCAGGACTTGTTCAAGGGAATGGCTCTTAGAAGTAATTTCTGATTAATGACATTAAAGGAATTGCAACCAGCAGACTTTTAATTTAGAAGCACTGGTTCCATGACAAAATCTTGGAGCCTCATTGAAAACAAATTCTAGTATTATACCACTTGTTCTGATGAGACCCATTGCTGCTGTTGACCCTCCACATTTGTCAAAGCAGTGACGGACCCACTATGTGAGAGGCTGCCTCGCCCTCCAGCCAACGGCAGGAAAGTTGAGACATGAGAACAGTAAAATATTTATACCAACATGAGAAGCACTTCTTATATAAACAATCAGACTTACCTTAATTAATGGTGGAAAATGAAACAGATTTAGGTAGTCGTGGGTTAACTTCTCAATCGCAGTCTATAAAAAAAAAGAACACAACAAAATCAGATGAGCATTATTCAGTATTGTATTAATACCACAAATACCAGCACGAACAACAGGGCAGTTCAGCATACACTGTGCTTTTCATTGTAGATACATTAGGGCATGTGAGAGCAGTTTAAAATACAGCTCTGCTCTGGAAACTGTCTCGCTAGATCGACCCCATTTCACATTCAGAGTCAGATCTGCTTAATCAGAAAAAGAGATGTTTGGGGCGCTGTTTTGGTTGTTTTTATTTATGCTCAGTCAACCCAGGAAGCTGAAATCTTTCATTCTGGGCATTATTGACTTTATTAAGTTTCAATAATTTTCCCTGTAGGAAATGCAAATTAAAGATATCAGTAATGGTGTGTGCTATGGAAAAACAGCTGATGAGCAAAAGGGGAATAAATCTCTGTGACTTACAGAGACAAAGCTAAATTTGCAGGATTAGCAATTAGGATAGAAGTATCTCTTTACTAGTAAATTGTGGTATAAACTCATTGAGACCCAACGGAATCCCAGATGCTGCTTTTAGCGAAATCTTCCAAAGCTGACTGCCAGGAAACCTAACTATCTCCTGTTGCTACAGTATTAACACTATTACTGCTGTTGTGATCACGTTTTCCAGACTACAGCTTTCTGAATTTGTTGCAAACATTAGGTATTCAGAAAAACATGAAACAAAGCCTTAAGAGCAAAGCAACTTAGCTGTCAATCAACCAGCTTAAAAGTTGTCTAAGGGAGTTCTGTTGGTCAAAGTAGGTTTTAAGTTATAGGCAAGATGTGAAACTGGAGAAGTTCAGAGATTTAAGTTCAAATAACTTTTTCAATATCTGATCTCTTAGCTGAGGAGAAATCTTAGGGGAGCACTCTCTGAAGATACCCAAAGCTTTCTTCTGGGTAAATGGCCCCCTCAGACAAACCCCCAGAAGTACTGGTTCTCCTGCCCCAAATAAAACTAAGAAATGTGGAGGAGTATGAAGATCATGGCACATTTTTACACCTCGTAAAATGTTCAGGTTGCTTTGGGTTCCGGAGCCATATAAATCTGTAACTCTGTTGTTATTTTTTTTTGTTTTTTGTACCAAACAAGCTATTTTGCTTTATAACTTTTTTTTCTGTAATTAATATTACTGTAAAACTGTAGAATCCTTCTCAATATTTACACTATAATTTACTCTAACTTTCAACATATACTATCAGATACCTTTAAATGGATGATGTGTCCTCTGGCAACAATTCCCATGTCCTTTAAATCCTCTTCTTCTAGAAGAAGCAATCGTTTCCCAGTGATATGATGTTCCTTAAACAATCTAGCATATACACTCATTTCACCAGAAGCATCGCCTTAAGATAAGAGAGGTTATTCAGAAATCCACAGGGCTTTTCATTGAGGGGAGAAAAAGATAAACAAAGGTATTTATATTCATGAATATGAACATGAAGGTACATATGAATAGCTTTTACCTTTTCTAGTAAGTTGTTGCATCCACAAAAACTGCAAAAAAAAAAGAGTAATCAATCTTGAAATTCATATCAGCAAAATTTTATATTACCGTTATTTGGAGCATACAAATATAATCACTCCTTTTAAAAAATAATTTTAAAAATATTTATTTGGGGTTAAAGGACTCAAGATTCTCCAACATCAGTGACTGCATTTTTTTTTTTTTAAACTGCCTTCTACTTTACAACCATGTTGCTTAATTTATTTTTATGAGGAATAATAGGACTGAGGCAAAAGGTTTAGCAATCTGTCATGTGATAAAAGGGCCAAAGTTAAGCCCTTAGCAGTAGCCAGGGCTATTTTCACTTTTGCTCTGGCATTAAAATCACTATGGCACAGTGACATGCTAGAGATAAATCATTAATATTAGTTCTTTGCATTTTAACTGAACAAAAGAGTAAAAAGAAGGCTACACCCCACTGAAGCTCTTAACCTTCAGTTAATTTCCATCCCAGCAGCATGCAAACCTCCAAACCCATTTTGTCTTCTCCAGGACAAGTCTTGCTTAGATCTTCTTACAGCACTTCCACATTTCCCTAATGATTGTTTAGGAATTTGGTGCTAGCTGCTGAAAACTCACAGCACAAATTTTCTGGGCATTGGAGAACGTGGCTGTTTTATCAGGGTCACTTAAATACTTAATTTATCCATGGTCATTTTAAAGCTTTTCTGGGACACAAGTTCCCCCAAGCAACTAGCAGTACAATCTCACACAGATATTCTGATTCGACTTTCGTTCCCTCCATACCCACTGCAATTTGCTAGAGAGCTCCAGCAGCACAACGCTGGCCGCGTTAGCACAAGATACTCACCACATCTTCTTCAGTCCATGCACAAATATCAAAGGAGGGCAGCAACTGTGTGAGAGATACGGATTGAAAGGAAAACCGTCTGACTATTTTTCTCCCCTCCACCCAAATTTCACTCCCATAGACAATTTTACTTGGTTCCTTTTCTCCTGCGAAGGGGAGACTGTTGGGCTGTGACTCCCATACTGAGAGCCCTTCGCATGGCTGACAGCCTGAGCCCTTGGATTCAGACCGATCGCGGGCTGACTCTCCAGCTATCTCGCCTCTGGTTTCTGATGCTACAGGAAGGCTTTTGCTTTTGTTACACATTTGATACCATCTGATTTCTGCAATGAAAATAATGCTGTGATTACGACACTCTCCAGAACAACGGGTACTTTCTGCAGAAGGAAGTAAAGCTGCCACTAATCAGTAGTGAAAGCAGAACTCGGAGTCAGGCCACTGTAGCTAGTCATCCCGCAAGGACAATTCTCCTTTGGTTTCTGCCAACACTTCGTAACCACTCGCCTCAGGCTCTGTGAGCGCCGAATCCCCAACCCCTCCGGGGTCGCAGCCCGTGCGTGGTACATTTGCTGTATGCACAACGCCGTTAGCTCTTGAAGCACAAAGGAAACCATGAAGACACACAGGAGGATGGATGTGAAATTCTGGGATGATTTGAAAGCTGACACAGTAGAAGACCTCACTGCAACACTGATTTCTGTTTTACTCACTCAAAAATATGCTACCCCAGGCTTCACCTTCTTTACATTTTTATCTGGATAAAGGGTTAACATTAATTTGTATGTATTTGGACACTCAGCACCTCCTAAAGCCTCAATGCCATGATGCAGTTGCAAACTTAGTTGATGTATGTAACACTGACTCAAAAGAGAACCAGTTCAGTTACCCACCAGCCTCCAGGGGTTTGTTTTGTTACCTCCTGTGGGCTCTGCTGGCCCGCAAACACTCCGGCTCCCAACCACAGGCCAAGTGTGCCCCCCCAGCAGGCCCTCACCCTGCCTGTGTCCAGTTGAGCACCAATTCCTAGGGCAGGGCTGCCCATTCTGGTCCAGCTTGAGCACCTCCCTGGCTCTCCAGGCACCAAGACCAGGCTCCAGTGTAATCCACCCACAACTTCCAGACATGCCCTTTGCAGTAACCATGTGAAACTCCCATTGAAGAGCTTTTGGCTGCCCAACGCCCCTCGACTTTGCCTCCGTAACTACAACTTTTTGATGCCCAGCCTGACTTGAGGACTCTTCAGACCCTCTTCCTCCTGCTCCACCACCTCCATCACAGCCAAACCTTGCTGGGCACAAACCATCCACGAGACCAGCCAAAAGCGCCTCTGTGAGAAGGATCCACCAGGCCCTCACACCCATCCTTTTGCCCACTGCCTCCCCAAAGTGGACAGAGCCAAAGGCATCACAGTGAAGTGGCAGATGGGAAGACGTGCTTGCTAGATAAAACGAGACCTTCCTGACTTTTTGACTGGAAAATATGGTGTAGTAAAGACAATCTTCTCAACCTACTGCTAGTCAGGCATACCCTAGGACAACAGTTACCTGCAGCCTGTGCAGGAGTCTGTGGGGCAGAAGTAATGCTGGGGTAACATCTGAGCACGAGGGAGGTCAAGTGGTCACCACAAAGATCCTTATGAAGGCAGTGGGGTGTGCCTTACGGGGGTATTTAATAGTCAAACGGGCTGGTGCTGCATGAAGAGCCTGGTAGAATGACTTGTATGATTAAACCATTTACTGCAGAAGTCCAATATTGTATTTTTGGTTACACAATGGATTTTTTCAGGTTTTCCCATGTTTAAATACAACCAGAGGCAGAATATGTTCTGTATTATTTCAAAATTCAGGAAAAAAAAAGAAGGAAAAAAAAAGATGGAGAAATGTCACACACTGAGTAAGATAAAAAATTACTTAAACCAGCAGACAACAAAGAACCTCTTGAAACATCAGTATTTTACACAGGGACACAGATGCATAAAATTTACTGTCAAAATGTTTATTGCAAAATAGAAGTTTGGAACAAAGAGAAGCAAAGAAAAAAGTTCACATCAAAAGAAAGTTTATGACACCAATTGAGGAAATCGAATACATTGCATGGTTTCTTTTTGGTTGTTTGCTTTGTTTTTACACTGGAAAATCAAATCCACAGTGTGAATAAAACAAGACATCATATGTCAAGTGCAATAAAGAGAGTAACTGACGCTGCAAGGTTTTACCACACAGAAGTGTAACATTGCATGTTCCACACAAATTATATATTCAGTTTACAGCACAAGAGTTTTGGCACAGGCATTGCGCTCATCATTGTTTTTTCAGAAGGGAGAAAAAAAATTAACACTGAAAATATTTTCTATTCAAATTTCATCTGTTCACACTTGAAGTGTAAGTAGCATCAATTTCAATTATTCAGTACAAAACTTTTTCAGTAGTGCAAAAGCAAGAAATGCAGTGGACTATATCTGACTTTGAAAGGCATTATGAATATTTAGCACACAATATAAAATGTTTAAAGAAGGTTGTTGGTTCTACAGTTTTAAAATTTAATTTTCACACATCAGAAATCTCTGTGCAGATTTTACAGTGTACACTAAGTTGAAGTCTGGGGGAAAAGGGAAAGGATTCTCCTCCAGATTCCTACCAGTGCATTTTAAGGGCTGTGAAAATTACTAAATGAACTTATCTTTCTACCTGAACATTCTACATAGGACTGTAGTTAAAACCTCTGTCAAGTTAGAGGTCGTATTAAAAACCTGT